>NW_025964112.1:41981211-42581211 GCF_023055435.1 Haliotis rufescens | reverse complement strand
CTTCACGTCATGAACATGAGCCACCATGTAGTTAATACACGACCTTCTTCATGGCGAGCACTACAATCACACGACTATGCTATTCACACCCTGCATATTGTACTATGCTCTATCATCAAAATATGAAGAAAAGAAATTGAACTGGATGATACTTTCACTATATATGCCCACTGTCTACGAATAAAAGCGACAAAAACCGTTTCCATTTTCAAAAGAAATATGAGAGTAAGTTCCACTAAAAGCAGACTCCATTGTCCGATTATGACTGTATCGAAAGCACGTGTTTATTGATCACTATCAAATAGTGATGGTACTAGGTTTCGCGGAAAGGTGAGCGTTTCCTGGCCCGTCGGTGTCACCCGTCACAGGCACACGCGAAGCAAAGTATTCAGTACACATTTTAAGGGTGGCATAGATGATAGATATAAAAAGAGAGATAGACTCTGAGGCTCTATAAACAGTCAGATAACTGTGTCTCATTTGTGTTCCTCTTGATATGTATATTAAAAGTTGTCAACCGATCTCGTGGTGTGTAGGGGGCACGGGTGGCCCAGTCGTCTAAGGCGCCACTATTCGCTGTGCAGAGTTGCGTCCCTTGGGCACGCCAGAAACCTATGATTGTGGGTTCGAATCCCGGTTCGCCCCGATTATGTGTCTAGGTTTGTCAGCACCATACTCGTGCTCGTGGGTTTCACCGGAGTGGTAAACGTCTGAGACCAGCATCACTTCGGGCTTTCCTCCAACATTAAGCTGACACGCCGCGATATAACTGGAATAATGTTAAAAGCGTCGTTAAACCCAACTCACTCACTCACTCATGGTGTGTATGATGTGATGTACCTGTGTGTGAGCCTATGTACCCTGAGCTGTCTGGCGAGGGGTACATAGGCTCACATACGGTACGTCCCACCATATGCCCCGAGAGATCGGCTGACAACGAATTTATCTTACCGACATTCATTCATACGGGTCCGGAATATATACCCGCAGTTTCACCGAGTTACCAAAAGTCGTAGCAGACGACGTAAACGAACCGAGTTACTTCCCCTTGCCCACTGCATCGGATAAACATCGGTTCATTTCAACTCAACGATACTTTTTCGAGCTATGAAAATAACCTACGGTGTGTTCCGATTGATTTCTCAGCGGGCTACATGAGCAGGCTACGTGAAAAATAAGAAGCGTGTGTTTTAATGTAAGGTGAAATATATATAAACATGCACAACAGCAGTATTTGTGGCGTCATAATGCCTATGACGTAACAGTTCGTGACAATAGAGGGAAAAGTAAAACGTTGTCATAGGCGACAGCCAACGTTGTGGTTTGACGTCAAAATGCCTATGACGTTATAGTTAGCCATAACAGTGGGAGGCGTAAATACATTATGGTGTGATAAATACTCATTGAACTACATGGGGAAGTTTTGAAAATTATTCTTTTGAATTAAGTTTCGGTTTCAAAAACCTAATGAACACCTGTTCTTTTTTCCATTCGTAAATGTGTGCCATTGTTAAAAAATATTATTTCAAATCGGAAAGAAAGTAAAATGGCCACTCCCGCATTCATTAATGTGTTTGCTTACATTTATACAACGTGCATTTGGACCTCGAATTTGCTGTCTGTGTTAAGTGATTCGGTCTTTTAGTTACATTCCAGGTTCTCCAATATCATGCTCTACCCATCCCGCACATGTTAAAAAATACATCACATCTTTATCAGGCAGTTCATGTTGGTTTTGACAGTAAATAGTTTACATTTGTCAAATGGAAATTTGCAGTCTTAAATCAATATTGATATTTCATATGAAGGTGTGGCATTTTGTTACAGTGACGGTATTTGTATTTTGTGAGTAGTTATATGGACGAGGAATCTTTTTGATTTTTGAGATTTTTAGGCAGTCTACTGCTCCTTCTAGGTTTACGCTCAGATAAACATTTTATCACAGTTTTACTTTGCTGTAAACATGGAGGATTGGTTTTTATAAGGGGATAATTTTACAGTTACTAGGATTGTAGATACACCTAAATGGAAGAACGTCCGTGTCTGTGTCTGATTCTCTTGTTGTCATCAGTGTTTCGCGTGGGAGTTTCATGGTTTTATTTAAGCGTCTTCAACCAGTCACCCTGGATATCCTTGTTGTTGTGGGTAGGTCCTTAATGGTATGCTTTATCTTTAAGTACATATATATGTTTATGTATGTGCGTGTGTGTGTATGATAGACAAACAGACAGACATGATGAAATAACAACAGTAAAAACGTCCAAATCTTCTCCAACAACCTTCATGACTTCAGCAAAAGAAAACTAACTGAAGCAGTCCACATTCGCCGCCACGAGCCATCAATCAACAGAGATCAAGCCTATTTCACCCCATCCGCCTACTATGGACTCATTAAGCAATAATCACCACACCTAAGTAAACTCATCATGTTTAATTGGCTTCATGTCTCATTGGCTTCCGCGTCATGTGTTCTCTGTCCATCATGTAGTTACGGTTTTATCCTTCTGTTGTCATTACTTTACCTACTCATGTTATCCCACTCATGTCAGCAAATGCTGTTACTGGTAATTCTCTACTGTTATCCTCCACCTATATATATATTCTGTACCATGTTCATCATTCAGTCTTGCTTGACACTGGTATAAGGATCTATACCGAAACGTCGCCTTTACAGTAATTAAAGAAGTTGTTATCCATAAATTGTGTCTACTTTGTATTAATATAAAGGGTCAACTTGAACCATCAACCCAAAGAATTAACCGTCCAGAGACCTAACAACTCGCAAACATGTATATCTTAGCACCAGCGGTCAGTCCGTGATGACCGCCTGCTACGCTGAATGTCCTCTGAACTAACTTGTGCTACCTTGACCAAGGTCATAGAAGAAATACTGTAAATCTTGAAATTAACGCGAGCGTGAATTAGATGCGAAAAATCCGAGTGGTCTTTGTTTGCATTAATGAAACTTCGCATTAACGTCTCGTGGAAATCAGATTGGCTGATCCCTCTTAATCACACATTCTTTTACGTTCGATTGACGTTTGCTGATCGATCTATTGGGACTCGAATCCGGGAGTTCAGCGTGACAAGCGAACGCTTTAACCACAATGCTACCCCACCGATACCTTAGCTTCAAGAACAACAAACCCTTATTCAATGCAAGTAAATACGTGCTAGTAAATATTCCTGGCGCAGAAATTGAAAAACATCAGTTATGTCTAATTGCAATTAGTTTCCTCATAAGAGCGAACGCTGTAACCACTAGGCAACCCCATGGCTCTTCTACACGTTGCCAATGGAACTATTGTAATCGGCGAGCGAGCGTATTAAGCACCAGGCCATGCTGGATTTATATACATGATCTTAACAGCGCATTCACAATTGTGTCCAAACCTTGTTTCATGTTTCGGCGTTAGAGAAAGTAAAGTTTTGCCTAAGTTATTTAAAATGCAATATTCCATCAGGTACAAGTTCGCTGCAACGTCGCACGCGTAATATATACAAGGAATGCAACCATGTGAATGTATGTCAATCTATATACCAAAACCCTACACTGGTGGCGAAATACAATTAAAATAATATTCATTTATAAGGTTTTATCAGAAAAAAGTGTTTTAATCTGAACTTGTAAAAAACATCGATACATCCACTTAGATATCGCTTCTCATGATCAACAAGACATGCTGTTACACGAAGATCACTCAAATGCTTTTTTTGTGAGAATAAGAAACGATGAAATAACTAAGCTTCTATAATCCTGTGGCCCCCGTGAGTCATATACATGCTTGAATCAAAATAAAATATAATTATGACTGAGTCACAAAATGCCAAATAATTACAGTATACAAATTACCCTTTCATACATACAGATACTTATATGATCTGTATCCTTAAAAAACATTGTGACAGGTGTAAATCCTCATCGGAATTTTTAAAATCTGAATAGAATGTACTGATAAAAAGTGTTATAACCTAAAATAGAATTGATCTTTTTGCTATAAACGTCTGATCACAAAGATGGATAATGAATCACAATAAGCACATTATCAATAATGTTTTCTGGGAATATTACTTGTGCTATTTAAACTGATATGAAGCAAGTACATAAATGTAACGTTCAATTATATCCCAGTGCACTTACCTTCAGTCACAAATCAACTCTTTTCGTCACGCTTAAAACATTATTATTGATATGTGGGTTTTTTTATAATCCATTGCTTCTAAGTTCATATGGAAAAAACTAAAACACAATTAAATCAAGACACACGGACACCGTGTTCCACGCCGCCATCGAAGACTTCAGTCATTGTTGACAGTTGTTTCTATTGCAACAGCTCACGTTGCCAGAACCTCCCTTCCTCTATAGATCGCGGCCCGCGTCCAGCAGACAGTTAATCCATTATCATATTGTAACATCGATATGGTTTTAAATTATTGTGTTTGTCGTTTTATGAATATGCATCATTGCAATATTAATATCGCAAGGATTCAGACACACAAAGTGTAGAAGATTCATGAACACACGTGGTTCTTAAACATGGATTCTGACTTGCCCTCTTTATTATGATATTCTCCTATGCCGCTCATATGATTAACCAGGCTGCTAGAAGCATTGATACAACTTCAGCAGTATAATCCCTTGAATTGATCTGCTAACTGTAATGTAATTCCAGAAATGTAAAAGGCAATCTTTGTTACATATCTAATCGCAGAATTCCACACCATGACGGTTTCCCAGTCTTTCGTTAACGCAGGTCAATCAATACCTACTGATATCATGTTGTCGTACGTTAAACAAACACTTCACAACTCACTGCTCCCTTGTAGTTATACCATCGAAATCAATTAAACTTAAACCAATTCTGTGAGGTTACTGTTTGTAAACTTTCAATCGGAAACAAAATGTGTGAATAAGAGATGCTTGACAACGTTACATATATAACTGAGAGAGTATTGTTTCACGCTATGATCAAACAATAGCATGCATGGTGGGATGCGCACAATAGCCAGTTGTACACATGTGTGGTATTGGAATGAGTTGAACGCTGCTTTGAACAGTATTCATTTCTTTTACGGCGTGTCAGCTGAACCTGGAGGAAAACCCGATTTGGTGCATTTTATACGTTTCCCAGTTTGGTAACATTCACGAGCATGGGTATAGTGCTGACAAATCAAATCATACTCCGGAGGAATCTGGGACTCGAACCAATCATCATCGCATCCAGAACCTGTGTCCAAGGGGGCGCGTTGATGACTCTGACACAGATGCCCCTCTTGGATATAGGGCAAAAGTGTGGTTAATTTACATTAACATATTTATGTGCGACTGCAGTGTTATGTTCATTGAGTGAGTGAGTATGGTTTTACGCCGGTTTTAGCAATATTCCATCAATATCACGACGGGGAACACCAGAAATGGGTTTCACACATTGTACCCATGTGGGGAATAGAACCCGGGTCTTCGGCGTGGCAAGCGAACGCTTTAACACCTAAGCTACCATCCCATCTCCATTGTACAAGAAGTTAATAGTGATAGGTTCACTCATTCCGATGCCAATGACATGGATGACACACTGTAAAGTAAAAACAACACGAAAGCGACAAAATCCAAAGAAATCCCCCATTCACTGACTCACCTTACCCGGTTCAAAGTGACTCTGTAAGAATGGAATCCTATATTAATCTTAAACCAACTACACAGTAACAAAAACAACACCTAAAGGTTAAATAAAATCATCTTTCAGGTATTCTTGTCTTTAAATGGATTGTTTTTTGTAGTCAGCCCAAAGTATTTCCAGGTTTGGGTTATATACAGGATCCAGGCAGCACACTCATCAGTAACTAAAGTGATAATTACCGTATTAACACTTAGTAGTTCGAGTCCTGATAATTACTTATTGAATCCCATCAGTCTAATTGGAATGTCATCAGGGTAATTGAAACATACATTCCACATAATTGGAGGGCACATTATTGGTGGATAACGAGTTGTCCAGTGCATGACCACGCTTATCATTTGGAGTGGTGAACTGCACCATACAAACCCCATATCAAGGTCATGTATTCATGACTTATTTATGTTGTAAAGGTGAGACTTTATAATTAAATGTATTATCTGTGTATCTGTCAGTCTGTTTTCTGGGTACACTAAGGGAAGGCCATTGTTTGTGTCCCACACTGTAATATTATTCAGGTCTACCACCACTCACGGCATGGTTCAGCGCACGTGTGAATGCAGGTTAAATAGGAAGCAAGGCCAATGCCCTGTGTCCAACTTAAATTCAGTTACTCGATGGTAATGCCAGATTCAACATATGATACTACCTTCCTGTCTGCTAGCTCGACGGTTTGGGGGATTTGAAAAAAATTACAACGGTTTTTTGTTCCCAAAGTTGTAAAGTAATACAGTATTCAGTCAAGACATATTTCAGATTGCAATAGAATAACACATGTCAGACTTTATAAGGTTGCAACACACAATCAGAATCAAACACAGCATGGATAAACCAGCTGAGATATATATATATATATATATATATATATATATATATATATATATATATATATATATATATATATACAGTTTGATTCCTTTGATTCCACTTACATCAATATGACTTTTAAATTAAAGTAAATGACTGATAAAAGCATTTAAAGTAATTAGAACAAAATCAAATATGATATTTTGTCAATACATAATTTGGAGATAGTTCTTAAGCCAAACTTCGAGATCATTCCAATATTTTTTTAGTTTCATTACATTCCCAAAATACATTACAGATTGTTTCATTGACAGTGGTACAAAAGCGTTTGCTTCTCGAAATTATATTTTCCTATGCATTTACTCCCTAGATGCCACTGAATGCCAAATCCTTGGACAAAAAGGCCAGTGTGTCTGGACAGTCAAAATATTTCCCCCGACAACCATAGTACAACAAACGTATACTTACTTGGACACATACACATTGTTTATTTGCATTCAGCACGTGACGAACTGATTAAAAAACCTCTCTGCCAAATACGAATGCGTATGTTTTTACATCACTTAAAGCAATATTACAGTCGTATCTGAAAAGGGGTTTCACACATTGTAATCGTATGAGGAATACACCAGGGCAGTCATTCGTCGCTTTAACCTATGCTGCCCTAACGGATGGCATGGATTGACATTTATACATATTTTATCATCTATTTAAAATTTTATCAAGCAAGCGTGAAAAATAATTCAACCTCAAGGAATTGCACATTGATAACGGGAATGTGCATGTTCATATTTTCTCGTGTGACAACTGGCGACCTACATCCATATATCGCCTTGAAGCATGGATGGCCCAGTCGTCTGGGGCGCCGCAGAAACCTGTGATTATTGGTTCGAATCCCGGTTCGCCCCGATTATGTATCTAGATGTATCAGCACAATACACTAGCTCATGGGTTTCATCGAAGTTGTAAACGTCTGAGACCTGCATCAGTTCGGCTTTCCTCCCATATTTAGCTGACACGCCGTGATATAACAGGAATACTGTGTAAAGTTGCGTTAAACCCACATTGTTATCATCTGTATTTTGCCTTTCACGCCCAACTGAATCTGTTTCAGCAGGTGATCGAGACTAATTATACTATGCCGTTGACGTTTTACATTCGCATCCATCAGACGATCAACACCGTTCTAGTTCAATGAGTAGTGGATAATCTAACGAGAAAAGCTCTTGAAAAGCTATTTTATTCTATTTTCATTGTCTCAAACTGATGCCTGTGATCACGCGTTAGAGATATTAAGTACACTGATACAGACCAAGCACGATTTGTCCAAAGCCTATACGCATAGCCCTCATACATCATTTACAAGCCGTATGGACGCTCGTGCATCACTTCCGAGTATTGTTTCCAGCACGTTTGACCAGCTGTTGCTGACCAGTGTTGAACAAAGGGATATTGTTCGGTCAACTCAATATTAACACAAGATTCGATTTCATTAAACGATGAGCACGATCTGTGGTTCGTTCGCTGGCATGGTAAGATTACACCGGATACGTTAATACAACGTAGGGATGGAAACGAAGGGTACCCTAATTGTTTACCCAAGGAGTTTCAGTGGTCCATTCATATCATTTTCACTGCTATTCTGCCTTTTGCGCCCGATGGAATCTGTTTCGGTGGATATTCGAGACTGATATTTTTCTGTTGACGTATTATATTAAATTTTCAATATGACACAAACCTATATTTTAAGTCATCATATTGTATTGATCTTTATCTTTTACTTCGCATCTAATGTTATATCTCAGAAATTAGATTTTTACATGTTTAATGTTATACAACATTACATCAGTTCAGCCTGTTTGTATACTTCATTAAGTGGAGGGGACACGGGTGCCCCAGTCGTCCAAGACTCATAAAGTGGATAGTATTTTGAACATAAACGGCATTAAGACATTTGCGCAAGCTGCGAGACAACATTTTAGAACAGGGATAATATCATTTAATGTTCGGCACATACAGACTATCCGTACCTGTTAAATATTATACTTGAATAATTTGAGCATGATTACTCGACTGAAGCACCATTCAAATAAAAATGGAATACGAAATAGAGAGGAAAAAATGAGGAAGAATGTCCATGAAATTATTTACTTTGTTAAACTACCGAATCACCTGTGAAGAGACAGTGACAACTCAATATGTGGTCATTCCTTCCTGTTCAGGTTAGGAATACAAGATATGTCTAGGATCATTTTTCTGGGTAACAGATATTTGTGTAGACGCGTTTCTATCAGCTGCATCAGTTTGAACAATATTGGCCAATGATAGTAAAATAGCGACCACTCTCTCCGCTTGAGATCGTAAAATAAATAAATATTTTGGCCCATTTCTCCGTTTGAATAATATTGGCCCATTCAGAGGCATCAACTTGTACAAACATTGGTACATTTCACACCCTGTTCTTTTTTTCATGTTAGAGAGCAATGTCAAGAGAACGACTAATATGTATATGAACCTGATTCTATAGCGCTTATATGTGTTAGAAAGACACCCTGAGATTCTCTTTATTAACAACACTTGTGTCAAGTCAGATGTCAACACAATTCAATGGCAAGGCAAGAGTGAAAACCAATTCGAAAAAGTGTAAATTTGTGTGCAAACCAAGATGGCACTTAACAACGTGTTCTGTCAAATGTGCTTTTTGTACAATACAGTGTCAAGGACACACAGCAAGGTGTAACAAGATCCCTAGATAGCTAATATTTTATTTAGTTTTCCATTTTGTTTTCACTCTCATTGTGGGCGTGGGAGGTACAGATCGATTTGTACTCACACTATCATAAGGTAATTTATATATTAGTTGTATTAATTGTAATTAACTATACCAATACATAAAGTAGAAAAAGCAACGATGGTGAGCTGCGACAGTAGAGGCTAGTTATGTGTTTGTGACGGGTGCCACCGGTTGGGCAGGACAGTGAGGATACCGTTTCGCAAACACCCTGTATCATCACAATTGATAGTGATTCTTAAACACATGATTATGATATAGTCGAATCGTACAATGGAGAGATTGTGGAAATGGTTTTGTCGCTTATATTTATGACGAATGAAGGCATTTGACCAAAACTCCAAATACTATCGTAATGAAGCATTTGGTAGGCATTTAGAAGTTGGGAGAACTTGATGAAGGAGCAAGATGTAGCTCTGAAAGGACGTGACAAAGAATAAAAGAAGTTACTATCCATACAAAGTATCATTTATTCACTATCGCAATGCTATCATCTGTAGCACCAGTTTGAACAAACCTCTATTCAACTATACAATGGTAATTAGTGCATAGTCCGTCTCACAGTCCTCGATGTAATGCTGTTGTCCTAAATGAAGCAAGTCTACTTTTCCACAATCTCTGAATTTCCCTTCTCACTGGGACTCCTTTTCAATTTAAATGGAGTTATTTTTTCCTGTCAAAATTATTTTTAGAGCCAAAGCGTTAGTCTATTCTATTGTGAGCAGTGTAATTCCAGAGGAATTCCATCTTATGTTCAATTGTGAATTATACTGTGGTTTATAAACCTTACAAGAATACATTAATGGTGTAGGGTGACGGAGTGAGTGAGTTGGGTTTAACGCCGCTTTTAACAGTATTCCAGTTATATCCAGGCGTGTCAACTTAATGTGGGAGTAAAGCCCGAGGTGATGCAGGTCTCAGACGTTTACAACGAGCACGGGTATGGTGCTGACAAACCTAGAAACATAATCGGGGAGAACCGGAATTCGAACCCACAATCATAGGTTTCTGGCGTGCCCAAGGGCACAATTTTGACTCCCTGCCTTTACTGGACATCACGCCACAGCCTTACAGTCCCATTAATTCCTGGGTTCAGTAGATTGCAATGGTCCACGTAGGGTGATCACACTCGGTGCATTACATTGTCGATTGTGTGTTATCTTACCCCGGCTGAAAGGGACGTTGCTCATAGTGAGTGGGTCGGGTCGAGAATTCCAGTTTTATCACGGTCTGCTTAATGTGGGAGGAAAGCCCGAAATTATGCAGGTCTCAGACGGTTACCACCTTGGTGAAACACACGAGCACGGGTATGGTGCTGACAAACCTAGAAACATAATCTGTGCTAACCGGGATTCGAACCCACAATCATAGGTTTCTGGTGTGCCCAAGGGACGCAACTCTGCACAGAGAATGAACGCGTTTCAGACGACTTAGGCATCCGTGCCCCGACGTTGCTCATAACATCAATCACTGGATTGTATGGACAAGGCCGCGGTCATATAGCCGGTACAGCATTAAACAACAAAGTTTCACACCGGTTACCCTCAGTGTCGCCATCTTGCTATACTACTCAAAAGAACTTAACCCAAAGATTAACGGCAGTAATATATAAATTGGATGGTCTTTAACTTCTTTTGAGTAGTATAGTATGTACTGAATCACTATAGAAAATCAAATAAAACCAATAGCCTGTTACTTGTTCTCCATTACCAATATAAAATAGAACCCACTTTGACAATCTGTTATGAGGAATAAATCGTTGTCAATTGTTGTTCTGCTCACGATTCGATTTTTTGGTCTAGATAAAAATCACCGATACGTAAAGTCTTCAAAGTAACAAAACAGTGATTCATTGATGACTGTACACACCGCGCTTATATATTGACTAGTATCAGTCTGGTTTATCAGTTTGTTGATGTCATGTCGGTTTGAAATGACTTGTTTTTGCTAAGCTTTATCATTCAACAGACAGTGTTTGCGTGTTTGAATGAAATTCAAGTACAATATGGATAAACTAATTTCTGTATAACATTGCATTCTGGCGAAATTATAGTAACGTGCTAAATAACAAGTTAAATACCTTTCGTTATTTTATATGATCACGTTTTAAATTTCCCTTGACAAAAGTTGCTATAATCAACGCAATAACAGTCAACACAACAAGAACCATCATTCATAAGTGTTACGCAGTCAATGAACAGGACACACAACGCTGGCTGGCTGGCTGTCCCTCTGATGACATGAAAGCATACTCTAAAGCGCTCGCTCGTCACGCCGAAAACCCGTGTTTCTGGTGTCCCCTGCCGTGATATTGCTGGAATACTGCTAAAAGCGGCATAAAACAATATTCACTCACTCACTCACTCACTCACTCTAAAAGGGGACTCCGGTAGTCCAGTGGTCTACGTTGCCGCAGTTCGGTGTGCAGAGGTACGTTCGTTATTCAAACCTAAGATTTGCCTCGAATATGATCCTTGGTTTGTAAACGCCACACCATTGCTTGTGTTTTTCATCAAAGTTGTTTCCTTCCACAGCAAGCTGACACGTCGTTATCTAACTGAAGTGATGTCCAAAGGGGTGTAACCCCAACCCACTCACACTCTAAAGTTAAAGAAATAAACCCAGAAGTACATAAAAGTTCGGTGGCGAACTCATGACCAAATATTACAAAAATATCTCGTTACATGAATAACTGCGATGTTTCAAGACACCTCTGTGGGGAATCCGAATCAGAAATAGGTCCCAACTACCTCATGCTTGTCTTAAAAGCCGGGGGCGTTCGGGTAGCCGAGGGGTTAAAGCGTTCGCTCGTCACGCCGAATACCCGGGTTCGATTCTCAACATGGGTACAATGTGTGAAGCCCATTTCTGGTGTACCCCGCCGTGATTTGCTCGAATATTGCCAAAAGCGGCGTAAAACCATACTCACTCACTCACTTAAAAGCCGAGGGCGATGGGGTAGCTTAGTGGTTAAAGCGTTCGCTCGTAACGCCAAAGACCCGGGTTCTATTCCCCACATGGGTAGTATGTGCCCATTTCTGGTGTTACCCGCCATGATATTGAAATAATACTGCTAAAAGTTGCGTAAAACCATATTCACTCACTCTTAAGAGCCGTCTACATTGGGTATCTCGGTTGGTCAGCGTCGCTGTTATTGCTTGCAGTCACATGCCAATTCAAGACTTTTAAATAAGTGTCATATGGGATACACTGTATGACTAGGATCATTATGCATTAGGCATATGCAGAATATAATTTAAGTTCGCAAGAAAAGTGGGCTCTAAATGCCTTCAATCAAACTTGACTGACTGTCAACTGGTCTGAACCAAACCAGAAGGGTCGTACTACAGTAAATTACGGTTATAACGAACACGCTTATAACGAACTGAGTGATATAACGAACTTATTTTTTAGTCCCGGCCATTTGTTGTATATATGCTGTATACATGCTTATAACGAACTACGGTCATAAAGAACTAAAATAAGTGGTCCCTTTGAGTTCGTTATAACCGTAGTTTACTGTATCATCGCATGCGTAATATAAAAGTTCACTACAAACTCATGATTGGTGGGTGCTACTGGTCGGGATGGACATGTTTACAAGTTACGCGAACACGTGGTGTCATCATTGATTGCCATTCATATGATTTTCACAGCTGTTTTCCCTTTTTACGCCCAATGGAATCTGTTTCGGCGTATAATCGAGACTGGTTATTCTCTGGCGTTGACGTTGCATACCAGCATGGATAACATCAGGTAGAAGAAAAAAGAACAAGTCTCGAACACACAGAGTCAAGATGAACAACGTCCGTGTGTCATAGCCTAACAAAGGGGCGGTGTGGTAGCCTAGTGGTTAACGTGTTCGCTCGTCACGCTGAAGGCCTTGGTTCGATTTCCGACATGGGTACAATGTGTGAAGTCCGTTTCTGGTGTCCCCCCGCCGTGATTGCTGGAATATTGCAAAAAGCGGCCAAAAACCATACTGACCCACTCATAGCTTAACCAACGTGCCTACAAATGATTTACAACTGCAATTACTAACAAAGTGTTCTTATGTACAGTTCATATGCACTGGAGCCGTTAAGATCCGGGTAAGAATAGGTCTTGCTTGCCGTAAAAGGCGACTCTGCTTGTCGTAAGAGGCGACTTACGGGATCGGGTGGCCAGGCTCGCTGACTTGGTTGATGCATATCATCAACCCAATTGCGTGGATTGATGCGCATGATGTCAATCACTGGATTGTCTGTTCCAGACTCGATTGTTTACAGACCGCTGTCATATAGCTGGAATAATGCTGAGTGCGGCGTTTAACAACAAACAAATTACATGCACTGAGTGTATTACTGAATGAGATGGTTAGACAAGGCCTCTTGGGCTTATCTTGTCTAGTATTTCACTAGCTAATTACTTCGATATATTCAGTAATTAGCATTTGTAATAATAAGTGGATAGTCTTTGAACAAACCTCAAGGGATGTTTGCCCAGTTCAGCGCCTCTTCCCAGAGACATTCTTGAACTGTGTCTATGACGTCAATGCACTGTAAAAACTGTTTTAAAGATTCATTATGATATCCCGTGTTGAATAATAATGAGTTAGACTTCATCACAAACGTGAGATAAAGTAATCTGATCAGAGAGTAAGATCCAGCCTTGGTATTTATTGGCCACAATGATGAGAGAATTTAATTCAAGAATAAAAATTCAGATGTCGTTCTAGAGAAAGAATTGTTTGACTAATTAAGGTGTGTATGAGATGGTGTAAAATGATGATGATAAATATAATCAATAAGTCCCATCAGCTAACCTCATATATGTTTAACATTTGTAATATCATAAAAAAACACAGGCTTTCACGCACACATTCGCTAAATTGAATTTTTGGGTCTTCAATTATTATTATTCCACATCAAGGTGTGTGACGTTTTGTTACACTGACGGTATTTATATTTTGTGAGTATTTAGATGGACAAAGAATTTGTGCTGGGTATAGGTTTACGCTCAGATAAACATTTGTTATAGTTTTACTTTGCTGTAAGCTTGGAAGATTGGCTTTCATAACGGGCATACTTTTACAGTTAGAAGGATTGTTGGTACACCCAAATTGAAGAATTGCCGTGTCTGATTCTCCTGTTTTCATCAGTGTTTCTCGTGAGAATTTTCATATATGAATGACTGGTTGTGTAGTGGTTGAAGGTGTCACTTGCAACATAATGTTGAGGGATACATAACAGCCATATGTCACGATACATGCAGAAATGAACCATGAACATGAACTATATTTTGCACTATGACTACCACCTTGGGAGATATTAATCCAGTGTTTCCTCCATGCAAGGTCTCAGATTCGGCTTACTTGGGATTTTGGAGATAATATTTTTGGAAAACATTATACATATAGCTAACGGTCGGACCACGGACGACGCGCATCATTGGTTCGGATAAACCTTCAGATGAGCTATATTCACTGCAATGCATATTATCCCTTAAGGATATGTACATAAAGTGTAGGCGATGTTTAAAAAACATTTTCTGAAAAACTCAAACAGGCATTGTCAACATGCCATCGGGCGTTACACGCGGGCTTCACACAGAATAATGTATTCCTAGTCTTCCAGAGACTCCTACAGATGCTATGATAAGAAAAACATCGAAAAAGTCGACACTACGTATACAGTTTCACGTCATGGGTTATTTATGAGCAGTGTGGAATCAACATTAAATATTAAAGAATTACTTCAGAATCTATGTTATATGTCGACTCCCATGTCAGCAAAACACGGAAGGCTAAAAAATAAGGTCGGCAAATCAATCAATACCAATTAAAGGATATTCGTAAGGTAAATGGTATATTACAGGTGAGAGACCCCCGCGGGCAGGTACAGGTGTATATGGCAGGTGCAATCGATAAACGCGATTTCGTGTAATTGACAAATAGAGAACAAATAACCAGTGCTTGCTGAATGATACCATGGGGATTTCGTTGGACATGATTACATTAAAGAGAATATCTTGAGCCAACAACAGCTGTTACAAAGCAAGGCGAAATCATCATTTCATACTTGGAGACACATCAAATGAATCATTTATATGGTAATACATTTGTTTAGTTAGCGACTGAACAAATAGCTGTTTAGAATTAAGGATCAAATGTCGTGAGGTTTTGGTGGTGGGATTACACCGTTTGTTCTCCAAGAGGAGACATTTGTCTTTTTATTTCTCCATAAAGGGCAACACGGGTTGTACAAAATAGAACATTATTATTCACTGGCATGACATAAGAATGGCAAATACATTTTGTGTTTGTAACTTTTTGAATATTTAAATGATAAATTTTGACAAACATTTTAATTCTTTAAGATTGAAAGTACCAAATAGGCGTTTAAATGTAAATACGTTTGGAAATTTTAAATATTTGTGGTATATACAATAATCTATAATAATGAAATGGTTCACAGCGGAAAATATAATATGACACCACCGAGTCACATAAAATGCACACTCTATTTTCTCCGGCAATGCCAGTGTTAGTGTTAGACTTGTTACTCACTAATAAACATATTAACATCGTTGACCGAAGATATAAATATGGATGCGAAAGTGCCACTGTGTCACTAGCAACATGGCAAACGCAGAGTGGTCTAGTGGAAGAGCGTCCGCCCGGGGAGCGGAAGGTCCGGGGTTCATACCAAAAGACGTTAAAAGATGGTACCCTGTCTGGCGCTCGACATAAAGGGTCTAAAACAAGGACTGGTCGGCTTGGAGTCAGTATACTGTGTCTGAGTGGGATATTCATGTTAAACTTCGGCATGGTAGCTCAGTGGGCTAGCACTATTAATCGGCATTAGTCCGGACTGGTACAAGCAGACACACACACACACACCTGCATGCAAATCGGTATATAAGTGCAATAATCTTGGACGCAACGTTAAACCTCATTTCATCTCACCTCGCCTCATTGTGGGGGATACATATTCAAAAGCATTTTGAAGACATATCCCTTGAATTTGATCAAAATTCGGACAGAAATGTCCATCAAAATACATTGAACCTCACATTGAATGAATGATGCAAACCCCGAACCATTGGCGAGATACTTTCACCATTCATTCACAAGTAACACCAAAGCGGAGATTTGGCTTTTCTTGTCCAATGTCATTTCATATCACTAAATGACCTGACAAGCTTGATATTTTCATGTTTGTTTGTTTGTTTGTTGTTTAACGCCGCACTCAGCAAAATTCCAGCCATATGACCGCGGTCTGTAAATAATCGAGTCTGGACCAGACAATCCAGTGATTGACAACATGAGCATCGATCCACGCAATTGGGATACGATGACAGGCATCAACCAAGTCAGCGAGTCTGACCACCCGATCCCGTTAGTCGCCTCTTACGACAAGCATAGTCGCCTTTTACGGCAAGAATGGGTTGCTGAAGACCTATTCTAACCCGGATCTTCACAGGTCGATATTTTCCTGAGTGGTGAAGCCATGAGTGAAATTGTCATCGCTTTGAGGACCAGATGAGATAAACCTAAGGTTTGCTTCCCCATCGCGTCTTGTCACGTTTACACAGATACAATCGCAACATATTGCTGATAGATTAATACACACGCATTATCCAACCAGACAACTACTGGACTTTGAAAAAAATAGGAATTATTCGAAAACGTTAAAGAAATAATGAAAGGATATTATATCGTTTGAGGACGATACACTACATCGCATAAGTGTTTTACCTTATTTCGCAAAATTACCACGAAGACTCCGCCGAAAACTCAGTTGGTACTTTGTAAAAGGCCTGCACAGTTACGCGGGAACTACACATACGCTTTGTAAGATGTCTGCGGAGCTACATGTATATCAATATCAACTTAAAAAGTAAGAAATTACACATATAATCAAATGGAGACAAGAGTGTGATGGTAAGGTTTGCTTAAGAACCTTCATCTTAATATCAATTTGACTTACATTGACCGCAACACCAGAAGTATCATTTTGGTTGGACTTGAGTTCTTTCTCCAAGCTATCCCACTTCCGGGTTATCGTGGCGCGCCGCCGACTTGCGTCAGTGACAGGCGGGGGCTCACGTTTAACGCTCATTGCGGGAAACACCTTATTTCGATTCCCCGCCATCATGGAGTCGTCACCTGCCAACACAAAATAACTTTATCATATGACAAATACTTTGACGGTTGTTTGGGAAATTGTCTGAAACCATGTCCAGCAATATTCCAGAAGCTCCAGCCTTTAGTGTTTACATTTCAATTTGTTTTAGATACAATCAACCATGCTCTTTCTTCCGAGATTTCAAAGAGCGCCATACGACTTTTGATCAGGGTTACCACATTTCAGGCTTATGTCAAGCTGTCAAAAAGTTGTATGGTAGACATGTGAAGACATTTCCACAATTGATGTACCGCATGTTCCCGTGTGTGTGTTTTTCAGGTAAACAATTGTTTGTTTCGTTGTTGTTTAACACCGCACTCACCAATATTCCAGCTATATGACGGAGGTCTGTAAATAATCGGGCCTGGACTAGACAATCCAGTGATTGATATCATGAGCATCGGACTACTCAAATGGGATACGATGACATTCATCAACCAAGTCAGCGAGCCTGACCACTCGATCCCGTTAGTCGCCTCTTACGGCAAGAATGGGTTGCTGCAGACCTATTCTACCCCGGATCTTCACGGATCAAGTACACAATTGACTTGACTTGCATGTGCCGTCTTTGTGCCATCTTTGGGGTAGCATACGTTCACCTATTAGCTGACTCTTGGTATCACCATTAATTGATAGTTATTTATATACACATGTTAATGTCGGATTCCTACAATGGCTTCTGTTATTTACGTCCTTTCTAACTCTGGAAGAGACAGCATCAACAATTCATGTTACGTCACTTGAGGCCAAGAATAACCTTAGAACGTGAATAGGAACTGTATCTGTGTAATAAATTATTCAATAAATTAAAATCGTCAAATGTCATCGAATAGTTACATCGCTTGCCTCTCAGTCTTGAAAATTGAAGCCCATGATCACTGTCTCTGAAGTTGTATCGCAATACCCTATTAATACATGCCTTAACGTGTTAGTGTGCTATCACCACTTGTGCAAGGCACGGTGAAGACAGTATTCACGTATCCAGAAATTAGGTTAAATAAGGCTGTGGTTTCATAAAAAGAAATATAATTGTTTTTAATTACTTTTACCTTCAACATAAATTTTCCTTATTAACTCATTCAAGATGACTTTCATACTTTTTGTTTGATATTATTCATTGTATATATATATTATATTTGGGTTTATTTATTAATATTATTAATTGTTTTGCTTAAAATGTATAGAATAATTAGTCATTCACAGTCAAAGCAAATCTTGTCCTCATGTAATGAAATATATTTGTCTTTCACAGATACTTAACCCCGTGTAGCGGCCACTACAATACCCATTCAACACGGCACCTTAAGACATCCTTCTGTTAATTTAGATTGAAGTCAATCAATCATTTAGATACATTTTAATTACGGTCTTTAAATGTATTATAAAAAAAAATTTAATGAATTTGAAAGAACAATTATTATGGCATAGTAAATATTTTCAACTCATATTGT
Source organism: Haliotis rufescens (assembly GCF_023055435.1). Taxonomy (NCBI): domain Eukaryota; kingdom Metazoa; phylum Mollusca; class Gastropoda; order Lepetellida; family Haliotidae; genus Haliotis; species Haliotis rufescens. Next base: position 42,562,319 of record NW_025964112.1, on the reverse strand, counting down.
CAGGAGCTAGAATGCAAACTCTCGCCAATCATGGAATCTGCGCATCGCGTCGGTTGACCCTAAGTCATATGACGAGCGAAAATGAGAGAGGCGGGCCTCCGCGTAACGGACAGACATGCCACACCTTCGAGTGACAGACAGAAGTGAAAGAGGTCTACCTCCAACTGAGGGGGGGGCACGGGTGGCCCAGTCGTCTAAGGCGCCGCGATTCGCTGTGCAGAGTTGCGTCCCTTGGGCACGCCAGAAACCTATGATTGTGGGTTCGAATCCCGGTTCGCCCCGATTATGTTTCTAGGTTTGTCAGCACCATACCCGTGCTCGTGGGTTTTTACCGAAGTGGTAAACGTCTGAGACCTGCATCACTTCGGGCTTTCCTCCCACCATTAAGCTGACACGCCGCATATAACTGGAATACTGTTAAAAGCGGCGTTAAACCCAACTCACTCACTCACTCACTCACCAACTGACGGGTAGACGTGACAAAGGCTTACCTTCGAGTGACAGACAGCCGTGACATACCCCCGCGTAGGTGTTAAAGTTTAAATGGTAATGAATTATTCAACAACTTTAAACTGCTGAGCATAGTCAACATCAATGTATCATCTGGCATAATTACCCCTGATAACGATAGCTTCGGAAACAATGGCGTGTCCAGACTCGATAAAGTAAGGTTTAAACGGGGTCATATTTCAAAGAATTCAAACATAAAGAAATACCGTTAATCCAGACGGTAGCGTTTGAACTCGGCGCGGATGCAGGTCGTTTTAATTACACACAATTTAAACAGATAGCTTCCGGAGTGTGGGTTTTCGGAATAATCGCGACCGGATTTCACATTGATGACCACTCGTGTAATTCCGGATAGCGACTTGTGCCGCTCTCGTGGGCATTTGATCAACTTGGTTCCGTGTTCGACAAAAACGGTTTCAGTGAAAAAACTGTCAACTTGTTACATCCGACTATGTATGTTTTCTAAATATAACACACTAATGTACTACGGCGTGACATCGCTTGATAGATATAAATAGCTGCACATTTAATTAATTTAGAATCAGTTGTAGACATAATGATATTGATTTGTTTGTTTTGTCGGATATTCACAATATTTCTTTGGTAAGTGATCCACCCGCGACTTGCTATAACAGGGGGAAACTAACAAATAATGATACTCGTCCTCCACATACCCAGCTTTACAAACACAAGATAGTCTTCTGTCAAGTGGCATATCAGCGTATTTCCCAGTTTCAAAACACAGCTGATGTGAAAAACGTCTAAACCGAGCAAGCGCCACTCTAAATTATTGACGAAAGATTTACTACCCTTTTCAAGAAGACTATGCCAATCCTGTTCATGACTAAATTTCAGATGCCAAATAAATTCTTACAAAAACGATTGAGGATGGCACTGGTATTTAAAACAGACTCAAGCTGAATGATAAAGATATACATTTTGAGACCCAATTAATTTTACCATAACTTTCTGCCTGAAGTATCATATAATAACATTTCTTTGGATAGCGACAATCGGACATACTCAACTTTATCCAATAACCAATAAAACTTTTATACGCATAAAGATATAAAGGATAACGCCCACAATCACCTCGAACCATGTTGCTGGGTGTTGACGATTTGCCAATATACGTATGGTTTCTATTTATAAGCTTTCTGGTGTTGACCCCGGACATGGGAACCATAGTGCAATATTGGGACCATTTTCATATCAAATATTTTTAAATATACGTCATGTTGAAGCAGGTGTAATTTTGTCAATGATGAAAAAGTATATTTATTATTTTAATGAGCAGTTGAGCTGGTGTCGGGATTTAAACAGCGCTTTTCCGATACAATTTCCCGTTATATATATACCCTCTCCCATATAGCGTTACTATCATTATCCGATGATCTCGTAAGTTACGGAGATAACAACAAAAGTCAAGATTAAATTAAGTAAGCCTTGTTACTTTGTAGGTTTTTTTGTTACAAAACGTGGATACCATATATATTTACATATCTATCTTCAGAGGTTCAGGTTAATTTGTCAAAAACGAAAGCAAATGCCGTCTGAGGTTTTCTGAGAAAACAATATGTGAAATGCTATACTTCCTCATTGATAACATCTATGTATGAATTTGGGTAAGACATTTAGGCAAGAAGTAGGCATCCTCATACGCATCAACTGCGCTCCCCTTCTTGCTGATCTTTTCTCTGTTAATATGAATCAGAATTTTTCCTCGGATTTGCAAAGTCAAAACAAGATAATTTGGCCAAGAAGTTAAACTTAAGCTTCGGGTATATCGATGATTAGAAATCGTTCAATAACCATCAAATAGCCAATTCCTTTCCACTGATTTATCCGTCTGAACTATAAAGACCAGTGAGACCGCCTCATCTGTTTCATATTAATATCAATGCCTAAAGATAAAAGAACAAAACACTCTCCACAAGAGGGATAACTACACCTTTCCAATTGTCGACTTTCCCTTTATGTCGGGCAATATTCCTGAAGCTCCAGTCCTTGGTATCTACATTTCACTTTCCAGGTACAATCGAGCGTGCTCTTTCTACCGATATTTCAAAGAGCGTCATACGACTCTTGCTCAGAAGTTGTTTGATCAAGGTTACAACATTCAAGGCCTCAGTAAAGCTTTCAAAATATTTAATGGTAGACATTTCCAAACTTGACGCATCAGTGACAAAGATAATGTCCGATGCAATTCCTTATTTTAACACACACACACACACACACACACACACACACACACACACACACACACACACACACACACACACACAAACACACACACACGCACACACATGCATACGTATACTTTGTACATTTTCAATATTTATTATTCTTAATTCAGAATGATACATGGGGGAGGGTTTGTACTAGCCATACTGTATCCATCATTTAGGATGAATGGGGGAAGGATTTTTATATTGTTTTAATATTTAACACAAAACGCTAGGGCGTAGGGACACAAGAACAGTAACCCACCATAAGAGCTACATGCCCTACAAACTACAGCTTAAACCGACACTGTTTATGGTTCAAGGCACCGGGTCGTTTACCTGTCAGAGTTATTGAACTGATTCTGTAATGATCACAGTCTAATACTAGTATTTAAAGACAAAACTTCACAACGTTTGATTTTATATTAATAAGCTTTCCTATTATTAAAACAAATATAGCTTACTATATTGTATATTAGTTACAGAGGGGAAACCCTCTTACCTAGGCCTTTTACCTAAATAAAACATTATATTCATCTGTAATATAGACGAAAGGTGAACGACATTTGATTGAATATAAGTAGGCTTATCCTATAAATAGACCTTTTTATAGTGTATAGTATTTACAGAGTGAAGATAAGAAAGAACATATTTACAAAGATAATAGATAAAAACATTTTATGACTCATATAATTGTATTGCTATTGCTAACTTATTCAAAATGTACAGAGGTAAAAGATATACATGTTACACACAATCGCATGCGAGTTCTCTGGATCTGTCTCAGTTTACTGATGGACAAAAGATATTGAGCATCTATAGAAGATGACTAGAATAACTAATGCTGGTAAGAAGTAAGAAGAAAATGTAGGGACGAAACCCTTCTGCCAGTCAAGTGTTCACATATCGCTGGATATAATATCGCTGACATACATGTATGGTATTTTCAATTGAAAAAATCAACTGAGAGGTATGGTTTATTTTACTCGCCAGTTAACATTGCTTGTGACCATTTCCCAAATGACACAGAGTTCTACGTGTCTTTTAATATTTTATGATTCTCTGAGATACTCAGCTCTACGATTTGGGAATCAAAGATTGTCCCTGCAATACAGAACAATGAAAACAGCAATCCGCCCCCACATATCCTTCCCTCAGCATTGATATTTGCAAATTTAACAGTGTAAGTTCTTCATCCTCATCACATTGTGATCTATATTTATTGGATGAAAAGAAAACATCGAGGTACACATGAAATCAACTGAATCTAGGATTCTTAAATTATGCTGATACATGTACGTGAACGTGATATGGTTTTTTTTAAAATGGCCGCCATTTAGTCAAAACCACCAGCTGAAATAGAGAATAATACCAGGGGACACTGTTGTGGTATGGGACAAGAGCAGCCTTGCAAGTGGGGAATGTATGAGTTGTTCACAAACGTCAATACTTACATTATAACCCAAATTGTCCATTATTCAATGATAAATCCTCCGTTTCGTCATTTTGCTTCCATGAACCCATTATTGATTTAGAACTGCTTTCCTTTTGGGTATCGGGTGAAATCACGTGGTCGCGAAATTCTCCGATATCGGGTGACACTTGGAGAGTTCATTCAGAGGGAGACAGTGAAGACAAGACCTACAGCCAACCACTGGGCACGACCAGGGCTGCGGGTACGGCATCTGAACGTGATGCTAGCTTAGAGCGACGGATTGTAGAACCCTAATTCTTCGAACAATGCTATGTTTGGCCTGTATAAGATGTAAGCCAAAACGTCAAATAATCTTAGGTATTATACGATTTGCTCGTGTAATTTGGTTTGAATAAATTGATAAATCCGAGAATTCATAATGGAACCAATACTGGCTGAATGGCCAACATGAATATATTTTATTGCACCAATACGTGTACCAATTACTTTGACATGCGCGAGCTGCCAATACCGGTATAAATGATACTGGCCTGGAACGGGTTTAACCGTCATAATAGTTGTCTGATTCGGTAATGGTGAGTGAGTGATGGTTTACGTCGTTTTTAACAATATTCTAGCGATGTTACAGAAGAGGACACCATTTATGGGCTCCAAACATTATGCCAATGTAGAGAAACGACACCGGTCCTTAGTTACATTTCGATTTGTTGATTTAGTCATGTTTATTTAAAATGGTTTAATTAGTTATTTCAGGTCTGAGACCTACAAATCTTCCGGGGTCACGGTTAAGTAAACCTTAAGTATAAATTTACAGTCAAGCAAATTTGTCAATACTCAATACGTCACTCACTCACTAACTCGCTGACTTGAAGTATAACTAGAAGGTCGACTATACCTCACTTAACGCGCATTGTGAACCAAAATACTGAGTCAGACACTGTTTATCGCCTAAAAGTCTATTTCCATTGCCATTTCTCGTCTTACTGAAGTATTGGCTTGCCATGTGAACCAATCATTTTAATACCAAAACCAAATCCCAGATTTGTTGATTGTTTTTCTTGTTTTTTTTCATCATTCAGCCCAATACCCATGCTCGTGAGAGTCTCTAATGTGGTTTCCATCTGGACCTGCATCGTAAGAGGCGTTCCTCACACATCAAGCTGGCACGCCTTGGAGTTGCTGAAGGGGGGCAAGGTGGCCCAGTCGTCTAAGGCGCCGCGATTCGCTGTGCAGAGTTGCTTGTCCCTTGGGCAAGCCAGAAACCTATGATTATGGGTTCGAATCCAGGTTCGCCCCGATTATGTTTCTAGATTTGTCAGCACCATACCCGTGCTCGTGGGTTGTACCGAAGTGGTAAACGTCCGAGACCTGCATCACTTTGGGCTTTCCTCCCACATTAAGCTGACAACAACGCGATATAACTGGAATACTGTTAAAAGCGGCCGAAAAATATTTTCGCGAACATCCAGGGTACGGTTTTCTCAGTCAACAAATTGCTGACATTTCTGTGGTACGTTTATTGCGTGTCATAAAACAAGACCGGCTGTCACATTATAGCTGTACTTAATCTAATATACATGTGTGTGTTTAACATTGTAAGGCTGTAATGTAACTCCGATTGCCTTTTGGTAAATATAACAAACATTAGTCAAATAACAAGATCGGATTGATAGACCCAGTCCACTTTAAAAAATGCCGCAGTTTATTTTCTCAACACTCTAAATGTATATCATTTATTCTAAAACTAGATTGTTAACTTATTGTAGAGTCTAATTAAGGAATTATGACAAAGACAAATTATTAACCTAAAAGGTTCCGCGCCATGAACTGTTCCGCATCGTTATGTTATTGTGGTAAGCATCAATAGCATAGCCCAGATGCCATCGCGAAGACACATTGTCAAGAGATACTTACGAGATGAATATGTTTGACTCCGAGTACAATCCATTACTATAATGTCCCTTTTATGGGGGTTTATTTATATTGCATTTCGTATGCTGATTTCTCTTTTGTGTGCTTTTTAAACTCTCCTTAGAATAGAATAGATCATTCACAAAACCATTTCCATTATCATAATAAATCTCTACTAAAAGAAGCGCCTTTACATGTGTTTTGACTGGCGCCACCGATGGGGCAGGATCGCTCACATCTTCCCGAACACCTGGTATTATCACTTTTTTACAGTGAGTCATAAACACATGCTTACGGTACAGACGGAACCATACAGAGGACTCTTCTTTGTATGATTTCGTATGAATACGGAAAGCGTCTTGTCGCTTGTAACTTTATTTTCCTTTTTCAATGGCATTGGATATTTTCATCCTTGTCATTTTCTTTATATGCTTAATATCCGATGTTCATCAGTAAACGGGGACAGATCCAGAGAACTCGAATGTGACGGTTAACGACATGCATCGTCTTTTATGTCAACACTTTTTAAATAATGTAAGAAATGTTATAAATTGGGATAACACTTACTTAGTAAAATACAGATTCTCGTACTTTTCTTCCTCGGTCGCTGAGTGGGTTAGATCGCTGACTTTGTGTGCTGGCGATTAGGTGCCTCACTCCCGGACGGGACTCAACCCCCCAAAAAGTACGAGAACCTGTACGTTACTAAGAAAGTGATATCCCAAATATAACATTTGTTACAATTGACCACTTTCTAAATGGCATTGTGAGTTCACATTTTGAAAAAGTTCCTCATAGCATATATGTACATGAGTCATAAAATGTTTTTATCTATTATCTTTGTAAATATGTTTATTCTTATTTCCACTCCGTAAATTATAGGTTAATAATAGCACGTGTATGAATCATTAAATATTTTATCTATTATCTGTGTAGATGTTTATTTTGCCCTCTGTAACTATTATACACAATGGTAAGCTATATGTTGTTAATAAATTAATAGGAAAGCCTATTATTATAAAATCAAATATTGTTCACATTTTGTCTTTGTTATAAATACTAGTATAAGACCGTGATCATTACAGAATCAGTTCACTTGCTCTGACAGGTAAACGGCCTGATGCACTGAACTATGAACAGTGTCGGTTTAAGCTGTAATTTGTAGGGCGTGTAGCTCTTATGGTGGGTTACTGTTCTTGTTTTACACGAACATCTATATCAATAAGCAATCGATATTTGTGTAAAGATTTCCACCGTGTTCATCCGAGGTGCTTCCTACATGTACTTTCGATGCACAAATAGCAATAACATCTCATTCTCCATAATAGACACCCCGGGGGTAGAGAGGATCTCAGTGCACTGTCGCACGCTAATTGAAGGATAGAGTTCGATCCCGGTGTGATATCGCGGGACAATGCGGGGTAAAACACCACTAATTCGCTTGTTCGACCCTATAACAAAAGCTGTGTTATCAACTGAACAAACTTGATCACTAACCCTTTGGTATATTTTAAGTAAATAGATTTGTTTTTTCTGTATATTCGATGAACATGTGTGGTGAAATGGGCTTTAACGTCGAGCTTAAGATTATTGCACTCGTGTGTGAATGGCTGCTTGTACTGGTCCGAACTTATGACGTGCCAACCTACAGAGAAACCATGCTGCAGTTTAACATGGCCCCTACTCAGGCACATTATACTGACCACGGGTCGACCAGTCCTGGTTTTATCCCCTTTTTGCCGAAGACAACCAGAGTAACAACAATTACCATTTTTAACGTCTTTTGGTATGGGATCGAACCACCGACCCTCCGCTCTCCGGACTGACGCTCTATCCACTACACCGCCGATGGTAGGTATTAGGTATCATTAAACGACAATAACGAAATCAGAATACTCTAAGGGTGGCTTTGTTGTCTTAGGCGCCGCAATTCGTTTATCAAACAACCTGTCGGAACCTTTTCTCTTGAAATAAAGCCATACATCAATGAAATCGAACTTGTACAGCTAAAACATTTCTTTTTTTCTTCTTTTTTTATCACAGGAAGTTTACGCGGCTTTTAGCTATTCTTAATGCATTGCCATGGAAACTTGTAAAGATAAGTGAATCTAATAACTGATAACGATGTTCTATTTCAACGTTTGCCTTTAAGTGTATTTGTATACATAATACATCATGAAGCACAATATATCATGTCAAGATTGGGCTGATTGGGCATCCCGATGGCCATTTACATGAAACTTTTACCACTGAATATGTCACGATTATGGCCATGATATCTGATAGCGTGGAATACGCAAAATCTTTAGGACATGACTTTTCTGAAGTTCCTCCTATTACTGCTGATTGTCCTGACTCCGTAAATAATTTTAAGGGAGTATTAGTGTGTGCGGTATGAGGGATAAGAGGAAACATATCCACACCAACAGGAAGGACCATCCGGCGTAGTGTGTCATGTTCTGTGGGGGGTAGATCTGGTGGTTAATCACCCACGTTCATAGTCATTCTTGTTGCTAGGTAAACACATGCTCATGATATATCATAATCTTACATTGGACTCTGCTTTTAGCATACACTTCTTATAATTATGGACATGTTTTTGTCGTTTTTATTTACAAAAGGCCGTGATTTGATTGGCATATTGCGGACATAAAACCATGACTAAGTATTTCCTTTACAGACACAAAGACCCTTTTCTGTATCGGTCACCGGGACAGGAGGCTTGATGTCTTTGTAGAATGACCTTTAAAGGTAATGACTAGTGAGTCCCCAACGTGTAACCAATTGTACACTAATTATCCTGAGGAACATAACCAATTGGTTGATGGACGTGGGGACGATTTTCCCAAGAGATAGATGGTTTGGTATTTTTGTTAAGTAAAAATTTATTTGTTTGAAGAGCACAAAATATATTTGCCAGCCGAGAGACTACGAACATATTTTTGTTATGCAATTTATTTTGATGGTTCGTAAATGATGATTATTCAGTTGTTTCTATTCTCATTTTCGAAATATATTTCTAATTCGGATAGATCACATATCTATCTCCCTAACTAAGTAATTACAAATCAGTTGGTGGAATATGCTGGAACTGCAAAGATATGTCTCAACATGTGAGTGAGTATGTTTTACCTGAACTAGAAATAAAGGAGACCAGTGAGACCGCCACTGTTTCATATTTAGATCTATGCATGACGATTCAGAATTACAAAACACTCTCCACAAGACTGTGTGACAAGAAGGATGACTTCAACTTTCCAATAGTCAACTTTCCCTTCATGTCGAGCAATATTCCAGCATCACTAGCCTTTGGTGTTTACATTTCACAACTTCTGAGATCGAGCATGCTCTTTCTACCAAGATTTCAAAGAGCGACATCCGACTCTTGCTTAGAAGTTGTTTGATCAATATGTTACAACATTCAAGATCTCAGTAAAGCTTTTAAGTTTTTTGTTGGACATGTGGAGGACATTTCCAAATTTGACGCATCACGCTACAGTGTTACGGATACAGCTTAACATTCAATGAATGAAGACCCAATAAACATAATCAGTTCCCGCTCATGTGTTACGGATATAGCTTAACATTCAATGAATGAAGGCCCAATAAACATAATCAGTTCCCGCTACAGTGTTATGGATACAGCTTAACATTCAATGAATGAAGGCCCAATAAACATAATCAGTTCCCGCTACAGTGTTATGGATACAGCTTAACATTCAATGAAAGAAGACCCAATAAACATAATCAGTTCCCGCTACAGTGTTATGGATACAGCTTAACATTCGATGAAAGAAGACCCAATAAACATAATCATTTCCCGCTACATTGTTATGGATACAGCTTAACATTCAATGATAGAAGACCCAATGAACATAATCAGTTCCCGCTACAGTGTTATGGATACAGCTTAACATTCAATGAATGAAGGCCTAATTAACATAATCAGTTCCCGCTACAGTGTTATGGATACAGCTTTACATTCAATGAAAGAAGACCCAATAAACATAATCAGTTCCCGCTACAGTGTTATGGATACAGCTTAACATTCAATGATAGAAGACCCAATGAACATAATCAGTTCCCGCTACAGTGTTATGGATATAGCTTAACATTCAATGAATGAAGGCCTAATTAACATAATCAGTTCCCGCTACAGTGTTGTGGATACAGCTTAACATTCAATGAAAGAAGACCCAATAAACATAATCAGTTCCCGCTCATGTGTTACGGATATAGCTTAACATTCAATGAAAGAAGACCCAATAAACATAATCAGTTCCCGCTCATGTGTTTCGGATACAGCTTAACATTCAATGAAAGAAGACCCAATAAACATAATCAGTTCCCGCTACAGTGTTATGGATACAGCTTAACATTCAATGATAGAAGACCCAATGAACATAATCAGTTCCCGCTACAGTGTTATGGATACAGCTTAACATTCAATGAAAGAAGACCCAATAAACATAATCAGTTCCCGCTACAGTGTTATGGATACAGCTTAACATTCAATGAAAGAAGACCCAATAAACATAATCAGTTCCCGCTACATTGTTATGGAAAAAGCTTAACATTCAATGAAAGAAGACCTGATAAACATAATCAGTTCCCGCTACAGTGTTATGGATACAGCTTAACATTCAATGAAAGAAGACCCAATAAACATAATCAGTTCCCGCTCATGTGTTACGGATACAGCTTAACATTCAATGAAAGAAGACCCAATAAACATAATCAGTTCCCGCTACAGTGTTATGGATACAGCTTAACATTCAATGAAATAAGACCTAATAAACACTAACAGTTCCCGCTCAAGTGTTACGGATATAGCTTAACATTCAATGAAAGAAGACCCAATAAACATAATCAGTTCCCGCTCATGTGTTACGGATATAGCTTAACATTCAATGAAAGAAGACCCAATAAACATAATCAGTTCCCGCTACAGTGTTATGGATACAGCTTAACATTCAATGAAAGAAGACCCAATAAACATAATCAGTTCCCGCTCATGTGTTATGGATACAGCTTAACATTCAATGAAAGAAGACCCAATAAACATAATCAGTTCCCGCTACATTGTTATGGATACAGCTTTACATTCAATGAAAGAAGACCCAATGAACATAATCAGTTCCCGCTACAGTGTTATGGATACAGCTTAACATTCAATGAATGAAGGCCTAATTAACATAATCAGTTCCCGCTCATGTGTTACGGATACAGCTTAACATTCAATGAAAGAAGACCCAATAAACATAATCAGTTCCCGCTACAGTGTTATGGATACAGCTTAACATTCAATGAAAGAAGACCCAATAAACATAATCAGTTCCCGCTCATGTGTTACGGATATAGCTTAACATTCAATGAAAGAAGACCCAATAAACATAATCAGTTCCCGCTCATGTGTTACGGATATAGCTTAACATTCAATGAAAGAAGCCCCATTAAACATAATCAGTTCCCGCTACAGTGTTATGGAAACAGCTTAACATTCAATGAAAGAATACCCAATAAACATAATCAGTTCCCGCTACATTGTTATGGATACAGCTTAATATTCAATGATAGAAGACCCAATGAACATAATCAGTTCCCGCTACATTGTTATGGATACAGCTTAATATTCAATGATAGAAGACCCAATGAACATAATCAGTTCCCGCTACATTGTTATGGATACAGCTTAACTTTCAATGATAGAAGACCCAATGAACATAATCAGTTCCCGCTACAGTGTTATGGATACAGCTTAACATTCAATGAATGAAGGCCTAATTAACATAATCAGTTCCCGCTCATGTGTTACGGATACAGCTTAACATTCAATGAAAGAAGACCTAATAAACATAATCAGTTCCCGCTACAGTGTTATGGATACAGCTTAACATTCAATGAAAGAAGACCCAATAAACACTATCAGTTCCCGATCATGTGTTACGGATATAGCTTAACATTCAATGAAAGAAGACCCAATAAACATAATCAGTTCCCGATCATGTGTTTCGGATATAGCTTAACATTCAATGAAAGAAGACCCAATAAACATAATCAGTTCCCGCTACAGTGTTATGGATACAGCTTAACATTCAATGAAAGAAGACCCAATAAAAATAACCAGTTCCCGCTACAGTGTTATGGATAAAGCTTAACATTCAATGAAAGAAGACCCAATAAACATAATCAGTTCCCGCTACAGTGTTATGGATACAGCTTAACATTCAATGAAAGAAGACCCAATAAACATAATCAGTTCCCGCTACAGTGTTATGGATACAGCTTAAGATTCAATGAATCAAGGCCCTGTTTGACAAATTTTGCCTGCTACGTTCACCAACTGTTGACTTGATTTTGATGAACACCTGTATCCTGACCTTTTTCCTAGAATTAGCTCTACTCTATGTGGACACATGGTATATCATATATTGAATTGAGACTTATTTAATGTTTTCTCTGTGTTTATTAATTGTTCAGTTGTAAAATAATTTTGGAAAAACATTGATAAACTTTTAAAACTTGTATATTGTTTATACAATAACCTTGGCGCCAGAGGCTATTGTATTTTGAATTCAGAAACATAAAATATTACACAACCATATTGTATTAATTGTTAAAGCACATACATATTACACGTATTAACGGTACTAAATCCTTATTACAGAATTACATAGACCTTCTTGCTTTCAAAACTGAAAGGACTAGTGCTCTTACTAACAAGGGGGGCAGTCGGGTAGCCTGGTGGTTAAAGCGTTTGCTCGTCACGCCGCAGACCCGGATTCGATTCCTGACATGGGTACAATGTGTGAAGCCCATTTTTGGTGTCCCCCGCCGTGATATTACTGGAATATTTCTAAAACCATACTCACTCACCAACAAGGATTATTTAAAAATTGTATTTAAAAGAAGAATCGCCCACTCCTTAAATGTTGCTCTAACTATTTTATGAGCTGATGAATCCTTATACATTTTTGTATTACCTTTCTACGGTTACCATATCCTCTGCTCTCTCATACATGTGATAACTCTAATGATTTACCCTTTTCGAATGAACTCATCTGTCAGATCACTGAAGGAGAGGTTGCGGACGCTATCAATAATCTGAGTACGGGCAAGTCCGCAGGTGAATATTGGATACCCCTGAATTCTTTAAACTACCACCGGATCTCTTTGCACCATACTTGAAGTTATTGTTCAATAATATTTTAGACATGGGTGTGTTTCCAGTATCTTGGAATATAAGTATGATTATTTCATTATATAAATCTGGGTTAGTTTGTGAACGAAGTAATTATAGAGGCATTTCACTACTAAATGTTAATGGGGAAATCTTCACGTGAACCATAGAAAAACGTTTGAGAATATGGATGGAAGTAAATGATTTACTGTCCGAGTCTCAAACAGGCTTGATAATTTGTTTGTTTTACAAGCTCTTTGTTCTAAATATTTGTGCAAAACCAGAGGACGCTTTTATTGTGTATTTGTTGATTTTATAAAAGCTTTTGACTATGTTAATAGGAAAAAATGATGTATTTACTTAATGCTAAAGGATGTCATGGTAAAATGTCTGTACTTGTATGCATCAGTCAGCGCATGTATAAAGGTCAATAATGAACGTACGGACTGCTTTACAACACCCTCCGGTGAACGACAAGGTTGTGTTTTAAGTCCGTTGTTGTTTATATTTTTTCATAAATGAATTTGCTGTAGAGCTGCAAAATATTTGCCAACATGGGATATTTGTAACACAAGAAATAATGGACATTGTGCTCCTTCTCTTTGCTGATGATGTTGTCATTTTTTCCTATTCTGTAAATGGCTTGCAAAAACAGTTAAACGTGTTACAGAGTTACTGTTCAAAATGGTGTCTTGAAGTAAATCTGAATAAAACCAATGCTGTTGTTTTTAGAAAAGGTGGTATTGTTGCAAAACATGAAAAGTGGTTTCTTGGTTCGTCAGCCTTGAGTGTAGTCTTTACTAAAGTACTGTCGGAAATGCTAGAAAACTGCTTTTCTGGCTTCATTTAATAAATACGAGTCATAGGACCATAAAAAGAGCATACAAAATAACGCAAATTGACCTAATCTAGCCTGTCCTAACAGACACTGTGATTACCCTTAAATGTACCTTTACAGGTAAAATGATGATAAACTTAGAAAATATTCGTATGTTGTCTTGCATGTATGAAATGGCCTATAACCTGAGGTAATTACCTAATACCTGTCCCGAGGTGATGACCTCACACAGTCCCGTGCATTCTCCCAGGTGCAAATGTCACTGAGTTGGGGGTGGTCTCAAGATATTGCTGTTATTGTACTTAATTGACATGCGTTGATGAGGTAGCAATTAAGGGTCTGTACTGCATTATATTTGCTTGGAAACATGATGGACAAGTTAAGAGCTATGAAACGGGGTGAGTATTGGAAGGTTGCGGTTTTGGAATCCAGAAGTATTTGTTATCCTACAGATGGTTTCTTGAGGTAGCATTTATCTCCTCTGATGACGTATATGAATCTGTACTTTTGAATGTTATGTAATGTCTTGTCACGAACCCTCTACATTTAGCCAAGATAGACATAACAGGGTTGAGCTCACAATGTCTGATTGCCGTACGTAAGACAACGTAACCGTGTTGTGCCAGCAGCACATATGTATTGTACTTTACTGGTTTCGTATTCAGCCGAATTTTCTCTATGAGTTGAACTTTCGTTTCATATGGTCTGAAGTCGACCAATGTCATATATTCCTGTATGGTCGCCTTCAGACTACCCATGGTTTGGGCGACAGTATCTGATTCCCGGACGTTATATTAACTGGCGTTATCTATGACAATCACACTGATGTTGTTTAAAATGGGCAATAACTGAAGTTCCAACCAGTCTATGAACACATCACCTCCTATAATTTCTTTATGAAAATCACCAGTTTTGTTTTTCGCCTCGAAAACGTCCATCAATAAGCCCCATATCATGGGTTGCAGCGTGCAAAACAATGACACGATTACCTTTACCTGATCGTACCATGGGTGCTTTTTGTCCATCTGCCAAAAGCCACATGTAGTCAGTGGAATGATTCACAAGGTAAATTATCTGGACGCCCTGACTGTGATAGTTGTGAATGGTTCGGAGATAATGTGAACTCACAGACAGGATGGAATACGTTCCCCTGAAAATTGCTCGGTCATTGCACGCGCAGTGTATCGAAATCCCATCTCTTGGAGAGCAATAGTGCAGTCCGGTAAACATTAATTGTATCTTTAATTTCTCCCAAATTCTACTACAAGTCAGGGTTACCTTCTGCTCATAAAGCTTGTACACTAAACGCCTAATCACCCTGTATCAAAGCTGACTAATATCCTTTTACGCCCTAGATTTGTTTTTGAGACAACCCCTATACCTGTTTTGTTTTCTTATCATACCGTAGACTATTGAAAACACCATTGCTTGGGCAGTTCGGTAATTCACCAAATCTAAATTAATAAATGGTTTCCCTCTATCTCTCTAAAGTTTAAAGAACTTGTATGCATTTCCAAGTACAGATTCCATATCGTGTACCTTGGTTATGGCTATGCAAGTGTAATGTAACATGCATCATGGGAGCAATGTTAACAACAAAAAACGCAGCGTCATTTTGTCATTTTAGAAGATGCACATCTAGAATTTTCTCTAAAAGATTTGTGTGTGTGGAGTAGATGTTTTATGAAGACTACATAATTATCATTGTAACGGAGTCACGTGCGCATATTTCTATAGTCCGTTTCAGACTGCCATCATTGGACTTACAATAAATGTGAAGGTCCTGTTTTCGTTCGAATTTGTCTCCTGTAAACTTGTCTATAGGACTCCTTGTGACTGAAATACTTCAAACCACAAGTAGGGCGATCGGTAGTTTTTCGATATTTCAATAACAACAGTCTGTGAAAAATGATATCCCTTTTTAACAGGCAAAAAGCAGTTTTCTAGCATTTCCGACAGTACTTTATAAATATTTAAGGTCTTATGTTCTCCTCTCAGTTGTCATGGTCTATGGCATATAAGCAATTAGCTGTTCAGGCGTCGAAAGCCATTATGCCTCTTTATAATTTATACAGGAAAAATAGGTGGGTGTCTTTTTTCACAGCATGTACCATTTTTTAAAGCAAAATTATGCCTATACTTGTGTATGGTTCAGAAATATGAGGTGCTACGTATATACGCTGCAATTTAAAAAGTTCATATTTCGAATGTTTTCTAGGTGTTGGTAAGTTTGCCTCAAACAAGGCAATCCTTGGTGAAACAAGCCGTAGTAATATTTTTGTAGCCAGCCAATTAAGGATACTTAAGTATTGGATTAAATTACTTACGATGATGCCTGACAGATGCCCATATCAGTGTTACAAAATGTTAAAGGTACTTGATGATAATGGTAAAAAAATGAGTTTCAGGTGTGAGAAATCTATTATTTGTTAGTGGCTTTTCAAATGTATGGATTTCCCAATATGTGGGAGATCCATAGTCATTGTTATATTCATTCAAGCAAAGACTAAAGGATATATTTTGTCAACAGTGGAACCAAAGTATTTCTGAATCACTTTATCTTAGCATTTACAGCAAAGTAAAATCATTGTTACAAACTGAAAGATATTTAACTTGTTTAAATGATAAAAGTTTAATCAGAGCTTATTGAAAACTTTGAATTTCATTGCACAATTTTAATGTAAATGAATGTCGCAGGCCCAAAGACGGTGACATTGTGAACTCTATTTGTACACACTATTCATCCGGAGAAGTGGAGGATGAATACCATGTCTTAGTTATATGTGAAACCTATTCCCATTTAAGGTATATAGTTCTCCCCATGTTGCAAGGTATTTTTAAAGACAGTCAGTTAATAGTAAATCTGTTAAACTCTGAAAATCCTGATATGATCCATGCTGTTTCTGTATTCTTAAAATATGTCTTTATAATGAGGAATATGTAACTTGATTTAAAATCTAATCATGTACATCACGTGACAAACGTCAATATCCAATCCGCATTGTACTATGAGCCTTGATGCCTAAATTACTGAATAAACTGTCTGTCTGTTACAATATCTGAACTTATGTATTTGTTATTATTAACAACATGCTAGTAAATATAATTGACAATCTAGAGGTATAATATGCAACCTTATTGCAATATCAGTTCATGAGAATGTTAAGTGGCAGTAGAGACTGTTATAAATTTATTTGAGGTAAGTGTAGGTAACAGCAAATGATTAAAGTCGAGTGCTGTCGGCGGCAGCGAGTGGAATTTGGGAGTTACCGCCCTTGTACACATGAACATTACAGACTTGATCGTTCGTGAAGTTGCGGGATGGGGCAGTTTCTAAAACAGCTGACTGTACTGTACCTATTTCAAACGGATTATTTTTATGAACAAATTTTCAGAAGTAGAATTTTGCTCAACCCCATTGGTGAACATCTACATACGTGCCGATTATTTGCTACGCAACCGAATTTAGAATCAATAAGCTTTTATATACATTTGTTTAGATTTGATCATTTATTTTTAGTTTAGGCTTTTCACTTGTGTCTCGTGAAGATTCTGAATCAGTGCCATTGATGACATGGAACATTTATTACTTGAGCATGGACATGCTTCATCCCCAACCCCAACCCCAACCCCAACCCCAATCCGACCCCGACCCCAACCGCAGCCCTAGCCCCAACCCCAACCCCAACCCCAACACCCTCACCGAGCTACACAAATGGATGTTTCGGTCTCTCCACTCTGAGAAACGCTTATATTGGCCTGTATAAAATGACAAAGGGCCTGGCTAGTGTCGTATCTACTTTTCAAGTGTTGATTGGACGCCTGTATGAAAACATCGAATTCCTGCCATCTTCTGGTTTCAAGCACGGAGATAAGTCTGTTTCAAGACATTCGACAGTGACAAGATTGTGAACATTTGTGAGTGCACTTACACTAAGACCTATTTCTAAATGCTGCTGCTGTATCAAAATAAATTATTGATTATTCATTGATCTTGTGTGGCCATTTGCTGGTTTCACAATTTAGTTCTATGGGAGCCAATTTCTGGGTTAACTTTTGCGTTCCAATTTGGAAATCACCTCGTAACATGAGAAATATCATATACAATGCTTGTCGTAAGAGGCGACTAACGGGATCGGGTGGTCATGCTCGCTGACCTGGTTCATGCATGTTATCGTATCCCACTTGCGTGGGTCGATGCTCATGATGTCAATCACTGGATTGTTGAGTGCGTCGTTAAACGATCGAACGAACGATGTGCATGCAAAGCTGCATAAGAACAGAATCTAAACTCAACTAAACAATACGAAAACCAGGGTTCATACAGTGCTGTGAACCATGTTCTAGATAAATGACTACCAGAAATCCGTTATTTCTGAACACCTCAAGAACCAAGACCATACCATCATGTGGGAGGCTACCAAAGTCCTGTCCACCAACAAACTGACGTTAAAGGAAATTACCAGAGGCCATTAACATCAGAAAATACCGGCCAGCCATGAACCGGGGCCAGGGAACATGTCTGTCAAGTATTCGCCAGGCTGTTTAACCGTTGCCTTCAATTGGTCCATTACTAATCACTTATCAGCGCTAAATAACCGTTGCCTTCCATTTGTCCATCACTAATCACTTATCAGCGCTAATTAACTGTTGCCTTCCATTTGTCCATTTCTAATCACCTAGCAGCGCTAATTAACCGTTGCCTTCCATTTGTCCATTACTAATCACCTATCATGGCTAACTAACCGCTGGCTTCCCGTGTTAAGTTTCTAGCTTTGTTATCTTATCACTTTTGTTGTTTTTTAGATGTACATATATATGTTCTCTGCATCCTGGCATTCATTCACTCGATGAAGGAGAAGGCATATATTCCGATATGTTATGTCCCTCGAGATAAAGAAGTTGATATGAATACATTCACTCTTACCAATGGTCTTGTAGTATAACATGCTTTACTGTTTGGGGTGGGGGGTGGGGGTAGGGGGTGGGGCTATCAACAAATCATCGTAGCTTAGATTAAGATGGGTAATTATTAGTTACGCAGATGCTGTAACTGCAAGTCAAGTAACACCAGTGTCAAAGGAATAGGCACAGACGTTCCTCCCCTTCAGAGCGAGAAAGGACATCACGTATGGTAAATAAGTATTGACGTTAACCTATACTTTACTAAGTACACTGTCAACGTTTATCCATTATACGTCTTACTTTATCAATACTTATTCTTTCCCCCGTAAATCCACCAATTAACGTTTTATTTACGCATATACATGTAACACTTTTGGGGGGTTGGTTATCACATATAGATTTGTGCTTAGATATTTCACCTATAGGATTAAGCTCAGCCCATACCTTGAATAAGTCTATGACTTTATTTCCAAATGAAATATAATTCAACATTTGAATTACTTATATTCATAATCGTAAAAACTATCTCGATGTCTATGTGTAAAATTTATTTTTAATGAAATAAATAAAAATGTTCTGTTTGTTTATTGTTTATGTTGTCTAATTGTTGATATGGGAGTTTTTGTTTGTTGTTGTTGTTATGACAACGGATGCAGACTGTATATGCTTACGACATTGGTGAAACCCAAGAGCAGTGGAATAGTGTCGCCCAATGATCAATGAACAACCGTCAAGGCACAAGACCATGATAATTAGACTGAGTGAGTTGGTTTAAAGCCGCTTTGAAATGATGTTTACTTTTAAAAACAATTAAACTTTTAAAAAAATAATTTTTAATTATTTTACTTAGATCTATATCTCGTCATGTCAGTTGGAAGAAAGTCAAAACTGACGCCTGTTGTAAACATTTAAAACCTCTGCGAAACCAACGAATATTGGCATAATGTTGATAGTAACAGGGACATATTAAAGGCGAGAACGATAACAACGGAATTCGAACTCACTACCAGAGCATCCTGACAAGGGGTGGCAACTATGCTTGAAGAGCCTTAGGCAGAAACTCGTCTTATGTCCCCCATAGCCGTCAACCCACCCGGCACACCCCTCACTGCTGGTCCTCGTACACGACAGAATCAGTTTGGCGAACCTACCAGGAACTCCTTGACAAAGGAATCTCAATTGCAGTGTTCAAACCAAAATAACAAGCTTCAAAAACCGAATTCTTGCATCGTCTTTACACAGCCCAACAAACGAATTGCCATGGCTAATCTGAAAGCTCGATACAGGTGACACACCACAATAGTGTCTTCGCTAGCGTAAAATGATACTGTGTCAATGAATTAGTATTATCAGATCTAAAAAATCAATTATGACTATAAAAACGATAGCGCAGAGTTCCATTATTAGTTAGATAAAATCCACTCACCCATTTGATAAGTTCATACAAACAGTCGTTGTCCATTACAGTTAATGAAAACATGGTAATGCCTCTTATATCCGTTCAATTCCATCTCTGCTGGGTATCCATATCTCATTGATGTGGTTTACTGTTATAGTGTACTGTTCCTTACGTTATGCGTATTGCACTGTTGGCGTATGTCCTCGCGCCAATCACTGTGCTACTGCCGTTCCTGCAGGTAACGCTTCAATATGCATTGTACACTTCCAAGGTGAGGAGCACTGTCACATTCTTCCAGCTATAGATTCTCTCGGTGACAGCCGGACGTGTCGGTTTGTCCTGCATGGGCGGGTATATGGGTTGTGCAGTCACGGCCGGGCAAGTGATTCAGCTTTCACTTGTTCTATCTGGTGGCGGTGAAGCACGCTTGGTGTGAGTGAGGTGAGTGGTATTGGTTCAGGTGCAATGTAGAGTTAGACAGACAGATGGGTGAGATAATAAACAGGTGAGACAGAGGGGAGAGATCATATCTAGGAGTGACAGATTGGTGAGATAATATACAGAAGTGACAGAAGGGTGAGATAATATACAGAAGGGTGAGATAATATACAGAGGTGACAGATAGGTGAGATATTATACAGAAGTGACAGAGAGGTGAGATAATATACAGAAGTGACAGATTGGTGAGGTTATATACAGAAGTGACAGATTGGTGAGATTATATACAATCGTGACAGAGGGGTGAGATAATATACAGAAGTGACAGAGGGGTGAGATAATATGCAGAAGTGACAGAGGGGTGAGATAATATAAAGAAGTGATAGATGGGTGAGATAATATACAGAAGTGACAAAGTGGTGAGATGATATACAAAAGTGACAAAGTGGTGAGATTATATACAGGAGTGACAGAAGGGTGGGATAATATACCGAAGTGACAGAGGGGTGAGATAATATACAGAAGTGACAAAGAGGTGAGATAATATGCAGAAGTGACAGAGGGGTGAGATAATGTACAGAAGAGACAACGGGGGATATACTGTCCAGGAGTAACAAGATGGTGAAAAAATATACAGAAGTGACAGAGGGGTGAGATAATATACAGAAGTGACAGATGGGTGAGATAATATACAGAAGTGACAAAGCGGTGAGATGATGTACAAAAGTGACAGAGGGGTGAGATAATGTACAGAAGTGCCAGATGGGTGAGATATTATACAGAAGTGACAGAGGGGTGAGATATTATACAGAAGTGACAGAGGGGTGAGATATTATACAGAAGTGACAGAGGGGTGAGATAATATACAGAAGAGACAGAGGGGTGAGATAATATATAGAAATGACAGATGGACGAGATAATATACAGAAGTGACAGATGGGTGAGATAGTATACAGAAGTGACAGAGGGGTGAGATAATATACAGAAGTGACAGAGGGGTGAGATAATATACAGAAGTGACAAAGAGGTGAGATAAGTTACAGAAGTGACAGAGGGGTGAGATAATATACAGGAGTTACAGAGGGGTGAGATAATATACAGAAGTGACAAAGAGGTGAGTTAATATGCAGAAGTGACAGAGGGTGAGATAATGTACAGAAGTGACAGAGGGTGAGATAATGTACAGAAGTGACAGAGGGGTGAGATATTATACAGAAGTGACGGAGGGTGAGATATTATACAGAAGTGACAGAGGGTGAGATATTATACAGAAGTGACAGAGGGGCGAGATAATATACAGAAGTGACAAAGAGGTGAGATAATGTACAGAAGTGACAGAAGGGTGAGATAATATACAGAAGTGACAAAGAGGTGAGATAATATGCAGAAGTGACAAAGAGGTGAGACAAAGTACAGAAGTGACAGGGGGGTGAGATAATATATCGAAGTGACAGATGGGTGAGATAATATACCGGAATGACAGATAGTTGGGATAATATACCGAAGTGACAGAGGGGTGATATACTGTTTTACATTCACACACGTTATTCGGTATATTATTCGACGGGGTGTATGGTCTTTGGAACAAATCATAAGGCTCAATATCTGTCCCTCCATGTCGTTTTTTTCGATGAAACTGGGTTAATACGATAGGAAATGTATGGAGACATTTCTGTAAGGTAACGTTCAGTTCAGATATGGAACTTTTACTGGCAATAAGATTGGCATTTACGTGATGCTGTCTTGTTCAAGCACATATCTCTTAATATTTACAGAATTGCTGATACGAAAATATTTGAATTTGATACACACTGATATTTCCAGACGTATCCACAGCCAAAGTTTTGAAGTTGAGTCTATATATATACTGAAGAAAAGAGGATTTAAAATACATCCTTGACGTACATCAATATTACAGGAAAAGGTGTTTTCTTTTTCATTTCGTTTCTTTCAATAGAGTCAAAGGTTTAAGCAAAATTGATAAAAATGGCACCTTTGTTTCATCAATGAGTGAGTGAGTGAGTTTGGGGACTTCCATTTTTTTAAGAATTATGGTATATCTTTCCAAACGGCGGCTTTGTTACGTTTTAGCTCTATCAAGAACACAAATCAATACTGAAGAATCCTCAGTAGCCGACTCTTAATCAGTGAATTCTTCTGGGTGTCCTCTCCATCCTTCACGTCTACCACAAATAGGTCTTCTTCGTCTATTTCTGAGCTGGAGGAGACCGTGCTATGATTCTTGTACCACTCCTATATTCCAATGTTGTTTTCGACATCTATACATGTTTTAACATCTACACTCCGTGGGACCTGGTCAAAAGTTTAAAGAAATTGTTAATAATTCATCGTTTCTCTCTTATTGACATAAATCTTGCAAAGAATGACTGTACGCGTAAGAGCGGCAGTAAGTGAAATACATCCCTTACAACAATGGCAAGCTGCACCTATATCTTTACAGTGATGGGTTTATGATCGATTTACCATTAGTATTTATCATTAAGACTCATGCTGTAAATGTTGTCGAGGTAATGGTCGATTGTTATATAAATGAATAATTCATATCTTGTAACTGATCACAGAACAATATCAGTTATTCGGTGCGCCACAATATGATGAAGCATTCAGCCATAAAGCACTGAGGACCAGCCAAACCAACTTGTATTACCTTTCATACCAGTCACGTCTTTATGTTACGAAGAAATTTGATACCATGAAGTCATACAGAACCGAGCCACAAAAAATGTTTTAAAATTATCGCAGGTGTAATCATACCAGCAAATCATAATTCTGGCAAATCACGCTTGCATCCCAAGTACCAAGTTGTCGATTTCCCCACTGTTCTCGGTGCCTTAGATTTGGTACCTCCCGATCTGTTGTCTGACATTAGGAGAGTACCCGGGTTTGCTGCCAGCAATACAGCCATATGACAATCCGGGTAATGCAGAAGGCTGCAGTGTTGGGGAGTCTTCACATTCTCCGAAATGTTCTGGGTAGGTTCGGCTAGGCATCGCTACCTGGGTGATATCCCATTCGCTGTCTGGACTGCGTGTAGAGAGGACAAAGTCCCTGAGCTGAGCCTAACCAGCCTAACTGAGCCACCCCAACCCTTTTTGCTGCATTTTTAAAATTTTAATCTGTAATAAAAAAATTAAAGAGTGAAAAAACCTTTTAATATTTAAAATAAAGCAGTGCCGATTGTAGGATTCCGACCCTATCGAGGACCAAAATAATCAATATATTTCGCAAAGCTTCCAACACAGAAAGCCCTAAAAGCATCAATACCAAAGACAAATCAGAACTAATCGAACTTAAATGTGAGGAATTAGTACTTAAAACAATTAACTCTTGCAACCAAACATAGATGGGATCGAGGTGTGTACAGAATATGAAAGTTTTGATGCTTTGAATTTAAAAAGATAGTTTTGAAAGTTACGACATTGAAAATTGAAAAGTTAAAACGGACACTATCTCAAAATCTTATAATTTTGTCGCCTAATTCGGTATGGCTTCGTTAAAACAAATTATGATCATCTACTACAGCCTGTGTAGCTTTCAAAAGGATTGAGTTGCATTTGGTCCCCACGAAAATAAAGCTTACCTTCACAATATCACAAATATCCCGTTCCATCGAAACTTCCAAATACACATATATGTTTTATTTCGTAGAACGTAACCCTTGAGTAAGGATTCCAGATAGAGACTAACAACGGGTACAGGTTAGTTAAACCAAGATGACGGCACCCCGCGAAAACTTATCTGTTTTCGTTTTCTGTCTTGATTCCTTACTCAAAGGTCACTTTCGACTAAATAAAGTATTATTTTTGGAAGCGTCTAAGGATGAAAATGAGATAGCTATATAGGTTTTGAAAATATGTTATGATTTGTGAAAAATAAGAGATGTGACGTGTGCTGTAAATCCCAGAGCTTACATAGACGGACGTTTCTAACAGGGCGATCCTTAGCCTGACGTAATGACACAGAAAATCTGGTCACAAACGATGAACCACAGGAATTCATAGCTATACTCAAACAACTTTTTTTTATTGTAAATTACCTTTACGCCAAAAGGAATTTTTTTCGGTTAAATCGAGACATTATCTGGGGTTGACGTTTTTTTGTATGAATAAATATCCAAAAATCATTTCGCTTTTTATTCTGCATTCAGCTTTTTAAATGAAATCCTACAGATTGCTAATTCTACTTACTGTAGGTATCGAACAGTACAGATGACTAGTGAACCCCACTCTCTTGTCGCGCGTTTGAGGTGAGGTGAGGTGAAATAGGGTTTAACGTCGCGTCCAAGATTATTGCACTTATATAGCGACGTGCATGTACGTGTGTGTGTTTGTGTGGCTGCTTGTACTAGTCCGGACTGATGCCGATTTATAGTGCTAGCTCACTGAGATACCATGCCGCAGTTTAGCATGAATACCCCACTCAGACACAGTATACTGACTCCGAGCCGACCAGTCCTTGTTTTAGCCCCTCAATGCCGAGCGCCAGACAGGGTAACAACAAGTACCATCTTTTAACGTCTTTTGGTATGACGCGGTCGGGGATCGAACCCCGGACCTTCCGCTCTCGGGGCGGACGCTCTACCAATAGACCACGGAGGCGGTCTCGCGCGTTTGAGAAGGAAATTGACACACTATTGTGATCAGTGAGGTCGATGAAGCTCGTTCGGTTCGTTGACTATTAACGTAATATAGAAATATCAGCTAATTGTATCTGCTTCGATTGATTCTCATTGATTTTATATTTTGATGATTTTTTTATATCATTATCGTCTTCACGGCGCAGCCCTCGTCGATACTGGTGACATTTGTTGGAGTGAGTGGATGGTAGAAGCGGTGATCGTATCCCCTCCTCCGTTCCTAGTTTAATATCAGTAATTCTATACGTTAGAACTTGGGTCAAAGAATCGCCCCGAAAACATAAGCGACAAAAAGGATTTCCATTATCAGAAGATATTTCTGCCGAAAGCAGAGTCTATTGTACGATTCCGACTATATCGTGAGCATGTGAAAATTGATAATTTATTAATACGTTTTGTACCAACTGGGTATTGTGAGTGAATTAGACAAGGTAGAGGTGGACTACCTTGGATGGTTGGTTTGTTGTTTAACGCCGCACTCAGCAGTATTCCAGCTATATGACGGCGGTCTGTAAATAATCGAGTCTGGACCAGACAATCCAATGATTGACATCATGAGCATCGATCCACGCATTGGGATACGATGACATGCATCAACCAAGTCAGCGAGCCTGACCACCCGATCTCGTAAGTCGCCTCTTACGACAAGCATAATCGCCTTTTATGGCAAGCATGGGTTGCTGAAGACCTATTCTACCCCAGATTTGGCATCAGTCCGCACACACACACACACACACACACACACACACACACACACACACACATTTTTCGCATTGGCTACACCCACTAGGAATGTCTAGGAACTGACAAACGGAGGTCTATGCGTCTAGTGTGAATCTGGGATTTGAACCCACGGTGTGTGTGTGTGTGTGTGTGTGCGTGCGTGCGTGCGTGCGTGCGTGCGTGCGTGCGTGCGCATGTGCGCCTCCTCTATGGATAAGAATGAATATTTTAACCAGAACATAGATCTCGTGGTATACATTGTAAATCATTACACGGCTTTCAACCATTACATGTTTGCTACCACATAAAACCTGTTCATCAATAAATACTATTCATTAGGGTTTTTTCGGTGGAAAATTTCAAAAGTTATAAATATAGAAGTCGAAATTCTTGTTATTATATTTCTGAAGATGTCTGTAAAAAACTGACTGAAAATCGATGAGTCCTCTTGACATCTGTGAATAATTCATAAACTGATGAAATACCAAAGATAAGATGATACAGATCAATTTGCCAGTCATGTCTTTGCAAGGTATAACCACTTAGTTACCAGAATATAAAAATCATTTTTCATATTTTTTTTTAAATTTAATATTCTGGGAGCAAAATGGAGGATTCCGAAAAATCAGATAAATTGTGTTAATCTGTATACACTGAATTCCCCCTGGAATGTCCTTCCAACGTAATATTGTCGTTTTGTTTTCTTTGTATAGCCAACACGAAGTGCTAGGTTTGTATGTTGGTTTGTTTGTTAAACGCCACAATTGGCAATATTCTAGCTATATGAGGGCGGACTAATCGAGTCTGTTCCAGACAATCCAGTGTTTGATATTATGAGCCTCGTCCCACGCCGTCAGGGTACGTTGTCATGCTGTCAACGAAGTCAAGCGAACCTGACCACCCGATTCATAAGGTCGCTGCTTTCGACCTGCATAGGTTTCTAAGGGACCAATAATTATTTAATAAATCATTATTTGGTCGCCACTTACGACCGGCAATAAGCGTTCCCAATACTAATTGAATACGGTGTCGTGGATTCCTGTCAAACTGCATAGTATTAACTGGGCTTGGCTGCAGATGATAATGACGGTTCTTACTGTAAATCTTTAAATTAATGCGAGCGTAATCAAATGAGAAGAATGCGAGTGGTCTCATTTATATCTAAGAATGACTATCAACAATAAGACGACTCTACTTCACATTGTGGATAGCAGAAATATCAGAATGTTGATGTATTATGTATAATTTGATATGTAACCTGTTCAGATCAATTATGTGTTCTGGCGCTTGTGCCAAAGGTAATTATAACAGAATCAGGCTAGAACGGCAACTCATCGATACGTCATCCAATTTGAGTGGCGAATTAAGCACAGATTTCGCTGGCGCACTTATAACGCTTGTCACCATTTGTAATGAATGTATTCCAACATTATAACTATGCATTTAGTTCATATACTGACAGGCGATATTCTTGATCTATTACCAAATAAACATATTTTCATTCACGAACACATTCCCATATGTAAGCCCCACCGATTTAAAGCGCATAATACGGCTCTGTTTATTACCTTATTTAAGGGACGCGTTACGCCTAGATAGCACACGACGTCTAAAATATACTGGTATTTACTTGACACGATAAAAAATACACTGTGACTGGCTTACTTCGTACACTATCGCAACAACAATTCCTTCAGTCAAATGTATCAAAGAAATATGAGTGTAAGCGAGTGATTTTAGTTTAACGCCGCTTTGAACAAACAGGTATATACCCTCAAAATAAGAAACGCATAACCGATTGCATTACAATGAATAGTGTTTCTTTCACCAAAATGGCTTCAAAATTGTTGAAATACGCCATGGAACATCTACGTATACCCATGTGAATATTTGGTACAGGAAATGGTGCCAGTTGGTTTGGACATATTAACTTTGGGTGCGTTGTTCACAAATTTCGAAAACATGACGCCCAACGCCACCTTAAACGTTTCATGCGTGCAAATTATGGAAAACGTACTGGCTCTACATGGCTTAAAAAAACATCTGTCTACAAATTTGTTATATGGTTTTGCCATTTTGAAAAAACTTGATTCTACAACACGCAATATCGCCACAGGCCGACTTCAAGCAGGAGAGTCTCAGGCATCAGTCTAAATGTCAACCAGAATTTCACATCTCGTTGTACGATTTAAATCTTCTGGGTCAACCAATGACCGTCCACGTTCCGGCCGACCACGAGTCACCACACCCGCCAAAGATAGGTACATCCGGGTTCTGCATTTACATGCAGAAAACACCGCTGCCAGCGTGCCGGGGACTACGAAGGATGTCCGCCCAGGCTGTATGGAATCGTCTTCAGGTTGGATTGAGAGCCAGGAGGCCTTACTTTGGCTACGTTTTACGACGTCCTCATCGACTTCAACGCGTTCGATGGTGCATTGACGTTCAAATCTGGAACATGCAGCAATGGGGACGAATATGGTTTTGTGATGAATCACGTTTTCTCCAAGAAAGACGTGATGGCCGAATTCGCGTGTACAGGCGTGTTAACGAACGTATTGCCCGTAATTGTGAACGTCATGGAAGTGTCATGATGTGGGGGCGATATCATACACACAACGTACGAATCTTGTTCAAGTGCAGGGTAATCTGACGGCTTTACGTGACAGGGACGAAAATTTGCAGCATCACCTCCTTCCTGCCATTAATGTCCAGCGTGAGATTTTGCGACATGATAACGCCAGGCCGCACACGGCTCGTGGCTAGGGAGCCTTTCTAGCCAATAACAACGTAAATGTGCTTCCTTGGCCACCCAGGTCGCCAGATTTGAACCCAATTGAGCATCTTTGAGATAAACTCGGCCGACGTCTATGACAACGTCAACACAGCCTACACCACTTCATGAACTGGCTGGAACACTGCAGGAGGGATGGAGAATGATTTCCCCAACCCAGAATTCAGAGAATAGTACAGTCAATGTTTAGACGTTGCCGTGCGGTTATGCAAGCATGTGGTGGTCATAACTTGACGTCACCCCTAACCATGTGCACGACATCCGTGTGTTATAAAATCCGGAACATCATATAGAAAAATGTTGCTCCAATCGTGTGAAATATCACGCTTTACAGAACAGTTGGTTGGCTTGTTGTTTAACGCCGCACTCAGCAATATTCCAGCTATATGACGGCAGGCTGTATCCGCCCCATGTAGATGCATGTCATTGTATCCCAATTGCGTGGATCGATGCTCATGATGTCAATCACTGGATTGTCTGGTTCAGACTCTCTTATTCATATATAGTCATATAGCTGGAATATTGCTGAGTGCGGCGTTAAACAACAAAACAAACAAGTTGTCTCACTGATTACATTTCATAATACGGTGTTATATGTACGAAACTAATTTTGTAAAATCAGTATCGCACAGCACAACAAAATTAAATGGTCAGGAGCCCAGTTAAACGTCATTGTCTCTGTCACTCACTCACTCATCCTTACCTCACTTTACCGGTGCTTTGGCAAACTCCTTCCCAGCGCGCGACACCTTCGTTACACTCTCGGTATAGCTTTGAGAGCTCCGCGAACGGGATATCGCTGTGAGGAGCTTGGTGCTTCGGCTCTAAGTAACGCGTGCTACATGTTACGACTATCCGCTGAGATGACAACGTCGCTGTTTAGAGCTTTCACATAGCAGTAAGCATGTTTACACGATCGGGCCAGTAAACCGGTCATTTATACTGACAAACTTTGGGAGCAATGCACACAAGTGAGGCGTTTCGTTAAACTATTCTTCTTCATATGTCAGTAAGTGTATTTCCTTACATCTGAACCTGTTAACCGATGCACTGTACTGACATATTGCACCCGTTCGTCAAGGGCATATTGACTATTCGTGTCAGTCATGTTAGTTTATAGTTTGGCTCGTGAATCTGGGATGCCTCTGAAAGGTTTGTCAAGGAAATAACTTGATTCGGATGAAACGTAAAGTACCTGAAATGCTAATACAGAAAGCATTGTATCTAGGTTGCCCTGTTATCATGAAAACATAAAAGCAAGAAGATCGATGAAACAGGAGGTGTAACAGTTCCAAGGGAAGTAACTCTTGTACTGGGGGCTGTCAAACCGATTTACTTGCTTTCTTACGTGGGCACTTATTGAGGAAAAGAGGAAAAATTACTTATAGACATACTGTGTTTTCATTGTAGAGCTAGGTTACCTGTAGATTAAAAACCGCTAAATTTAATTTGGAACCAAACACGACTCCCAGATCTTTCCAAATTCAGCCTAAAAGGGTAACAGAGAATTTCATTAATTCCAGTAATCAGGAAAAACTAATTGATGAATATTAACATGTTTAAAATGTTTAAAATCAGGACAAAGAAAGTATCAATTTATTGAGTGAATTTTCCTTGTGTAGTCAAGTTTTTTTAAGACACCCAGAGTTCATAGGTGGTCCTGCTTGAACGAGGCGAAAATGTTCACTATGTTTACATTCCATGTTCTATTTAGCCATATTGAACTATAGAGGAAGTATGCTTAACAGTCTGTTGCCCATGTAGGTCTGGTATTATAATTAGCTTACGGTAGTGTAAAACTGAGACATATAATCCTTGTATTGAAGCAAATCATTGCTAGATTGATTTGACTCTACTTCATTAAAATTTAGCTTGCAGATGACACAGTCTACAACTTTTGACACTCACCAGAATTATGTAAATTTCTTCCTGGTCAAGTAAGATCAGCTTATACTAGTAAATATAGTGAGACAAGTATATACTGAAAATGCCATAGTACATTTTAGGCAAGAAAATTCAAAACATTTTTGCTCAGACTGTAAAGTCATGTTTGGCATCTTGAATCAACCTTGCAAGGGCTTCCAATTTGTTCAAGTTAAGACACAATTTGTCGTTCCAATTAAAAGCCAAAGATAATCCTTATCACTTTCTTTTTCTTACAGGAATGTATTCAAAACAGATTTTTACGCCTCTGTGGCGCCATCTCTGCCTGCAAGGAAGTCGCAGAGCAGCAGCTTTACATCCACAAGTCACATTATCTCAGTGTGCCGTCTCTATGACAACTGACACCACTGTCCAAGGCAACACATATGCAGAAGAAACGCCAGTCGATTCCCAAACTAAGAGAGGTGGCTTCAATTTTATAAAAGCAACAAAGTCATCGTGGGATCTAACACCACATATTACAAAAAGTACAATTGAAGACCTAGAACTGATGTTCACAAAGGTGTTGTTTTCACATGAAATGTCGCTAGTTTTGGCTAGACTCAATGAACTCAGAAGACAGGGCTATGTCCAGGTCGAAACGCTTGGCTCCGGAAACTTTAGTCTGTTTGAAGATAGACTACTAAATGGAATTTCGTATTTGAGTGTTTCGGACACAGTTAGCTGTCTGCTGCCTCTTGTAGAAATGTATGAAACTGATACACCTGTGATAGAAGCATTGGGGCAGAAGGTTCTTCAGAGTATACAGATCTGTCCTCTCCCTTCCCTCATCAAGGTTGTGTCTCATCTTCAGAACCATCAGGAAAGCCCACTTCGCAAGGAGATCGTCCAAAACGCTGCCATCAGGCTTGGTGAACAGTGGGAGGACATTACCAAACCGTCTCTCCTCTTGTCCTTGATGTATGCTGGGTACTCCATCAAGGCAACTGATGACCTGGCTCTCACACTGGTGCAGAACATGGGCGCAAAACACTTAAGTCGAATTCTGTTTATTTTGGCTAAGAAACAACGTCGAAATGAGCCCTTGATTCGATCTGTGGTGAAACAGTTGAATAAACAGAAACAAGATATGAATACGTTGAATCTTAAAGACTTTGCTAAACTTTTCTATGCTTGTAGCCGCCTTAATGTGTATGACACTGAGTTGTTACAGAGTATTACTGCCAACACTACCAGCACTCTACAGCCAGAGTCACTCACCCTGCTGTCAATCTTACGCTCACTGTCCGAGCTTCAGTGGAAAGATGACACTCTCCTGGATGGACTCACTGAACTCTTAGAGAAAGGGTTAGTGGAACTGTCTGCAATGGACAAAGCTAAGGTGGTCATATCTATTGCCAGATTGAACTACGTCAGTCCACAGACAGTCAGGCTGGTGAAGGCCATCTTGTCGTCTAACCTGGCATCTGTCAGAGATGAAGATCCCACACAGTGGCTTGACCTTGTCTGGTCTCTGGCAATCCTCAACATGGCTGACAGTGCTATGATTGTGACAGTCCTTGACTCAAGCTTTATGGAGTATTTTCCAGGTTGGTAGAATCTGTTCCACGATGGTATTTTAGATTAATTTGGCTAATCTTTATTGGACTCAAAGAGTAACAGTTTTGTCTACCAAAGGCCAAAGAAAATAATAGTCTTGGTTCTCAGGCACCACCTGGCTCAACTTAAACTCTGCTGCACGTTTTGTTTTTATTTCCATTTTCAAAAAATTAAATAAATCTTGAATATTCCGCATCTCGAACACACAACCCTGGCAGTGAAATGCAACAATACTTTAGAACAACATGATTTTGCCGATTTTATTGTAAACAAATTTTGGTTACTACCGCACACACTATATTTTCGAAAGCTATTGCCTGAAAACAAATTCTTTTATGTTTTTAAGCCTAATGGGGATTC
This sequence comes from Haliotis rufescens, assembly GCF_023055435.1. Lineage (NCBI taxonomy): Eukaryota > Metazoa > Mollusca > Gastropoda > Lepetellida > Haliotidae > Haliotis > Haliotis rufescens. The sequence continues at coordinate 42,529,461 of NW_025964112.1, read as the reverse complement.
CAGGATAGAACTGGTCCTCAGCAACCTATGAAAAACAAACAAATAGCAAATATAAGGAAATGTTTGGCTTCTTGATATTTTTTTCTCCAAAAGGTGATTATAAAATGGGAAATAGAATGAGTATTTCATGATTCATTTACCCATGTTTGTTGCAGTTGAAGACACATACCGCAAGTGGTGGACGGACATGAAGCTGATGAACATCAACACAACAGCCCAGCTGGAGACACCAGGCTATGACGGCCCTCTGCTTCCACCTCAAGATCAGCCTAAGACGACAGAGGTACATTTAATAACCTGTGAGCTGTTTGTTTTTTTGTTTAATGCCACACTCAGCATTATTCCAACGGTATGATGGCCGCCTGCTGGGAACCTATTGTAACCTGGAATCCCCACGGGCCCACCATCATCATCATCATCATCATCATCATCATCATCATTAATGACATTATCGTTGTCTTCAACATCATTGTCATACTTTCCTAGGGCCCACCATTATCATCATCATCATTAATCAGCATTAGAAACTAACAGTTTCCGTCCACTAGACCTTATAATGATAACATATAGCAAAACCCTTAAAAATGGCAATTTTCTACTAGTCCTTATGATACCTTTACCATTGGGCAGTTTGGCAAGGACTATAGGACGAGTGCCAGTTTTTAACCCTGTTAATGACATTATGGTTGTCTTCAACATCATTGTCATTCTTTCCTAGGGCCCACCACTATCATCATCTTCATCATCATAATCATTAATGACATTATTGTTGTCTTCAACATCATTGTCATAGGTTCCCTAGAATCTCTTAGTGCCATGAGACTGAACATGCTATGGATGATGGGTTTTTTAGCCTCATGGAATATTCATGGTATTGCTGACTGCAGCTTTTAGGACTTTCTCACTCGTTTGGTACAGAATAGGTCAAATGACTGTCACAAATGATCATTGCCTCTACAGTTGATCTCCAGATTGTCTGGACCATAAGTCAATGGCTGTATTGTTGATAAAACCTCCTTTACTCACTTTGTCATCAGTGTATGTGTTGAGGATTAATGCACATTCTGTCTAAAGGTTAATAGTTGCTGCTGTTATGACATGTACATTCCTAGTCAGTCCATGCACTGTTTGGGGGTACAGATGGCCAAATCATCTCAGTGCCACAACTCAATGGGCAGAGTTGCATCCCTTGGGCACACTAAAACCTATGATTGTGGGTTTGAATCCTGGGTCACCCTGATTATGTTTTTTAGGTCTGACAGCTGGTCAGCACCATACCCGTGCTCGTGGGTTTCACCGAAGTGGTAAACATCTGAGACCTGCATCACTTTGGGCTTTCCTCCCACATTAAGCTGACTCACTGCGATATAACTGTAATACTGTTAAAAGTGGCGTTAAACCCAACTCACTCACTCACTTAACATCAACTTACTCACTCACTCATGCATTGTTTTTAAGTCACTTTAGTGGTGCTAGAATACTATGATTCTAACCCTATAGTTGGAATCCAATATTCACTACCATTCTAGGATCATCATCACAATACACTTGTTTCTCCATAGCCATTGAGTGCATTCTTTATTTCGAAGCAATATGAATAAACTTCAAGTGGGTCCATCGCATTTGATTGGCTACCAAGCTATTTTGTTTTTAAAAAAAAAGGCCACATCTGCTAACGGAATTCTGTTACCTGACTGGCTGATGATGGATTGGGCGGGGCTTGTGTTGCTTATTTTGTATTGTTATCTACAATTTCTTTTGTCATGTTCGTGTTAATCATTAAATAAGCAGCCAAAGTTATTATTGTTGATGTATTTATTTATAAGAATTGACTTCAATATGTTTTTGCGTTTATGGAGTACACACTCAAGCATAAGTCCACTATACATATTTACACAGTGCACAAATCAGTCTTTATGTGTATTTTCCATAAATGCAAAAATATATTTAAGTCAGTTCTTAAATAACTGACAAAATCACTCACTCATTCACCCACCCACCCACTCATGTATTGTTTGTCTTGTTTGTGACAGTTTATGAAGAAAAACAGATCAAGTGCCAAACTGATTGACAAGGCACTCTCGACAATGGTTCCTTTGGAGAAATACGTCAAGTCCAATATTTTCAGCAGCTCTGGGTATCACATAGGTTCGTATGTTGTCCATTTCATGAACTTTTCCTGCAGCACACCATTTCTTGCTGTCCCGTTTGCCAACTTTGTCTACTCAAACCCTAAGTTTGGTTTGGTTTGTTTGTTGTTTAACGCCGCACTCAGCAATATTCCAGCTGAATGACGACGGTCTGTAAATAATCGAGTCTGAGCCAGACAATCCAGTGATTGACATCATGAGCCACGCAATTGGGATACGATGACATGCATCAACCAAGTCAGCGAGCCTGACCACACGATCCCCTAAATCGCCTCTTACGACAAGCATAGTCGCCTTTTACGGCAAGCATGGGTTGCTGAAGACCTATTTTACCCCAGATCTTCACGGCTCCAGACCCAAAGTATAACACATGATGGATTGGGTTGCCAAGACAACTCACTAATGTCGTTCGTCGTACCGAAATTATGAAATTAAGAAAAGTTATGGTTCATGATACCCACAAGAGAGTGATTGTATTTACCTGACAGTGCGTCGTGTATATGTAACACAGATCATGGCAATATTTGGTAGAATTATCTGATCTTCAAATTAACTTTAATAATGACTACTGCATTAAAAACAGGCATTTCCAATTGATTCATAAACTTAAAACACTGTTTTGTAAATAATTGCCTAATTTTCAGATGCAGAATTGTTTGTTGACAAAAGTGGAACACCAAAGCCGTATGACTCGTCAGTTGATGACCCAGAGCTTCATAGGTAATATGTTATTATCTTCTGCTACACAGTGGAGCAGGCATATAGGTTTGGGCTCCTAACATCTAAATTCAATGGTGAAACCGCCATGAATACAAGGATGACATTTCGCACTGTTTGTTACGGGATAAATAAGTTCATTGTATTAAAAAAACATCATCACTGATTTATGTTTTACATAGTTATGGCCCTTGTTTGATCTTTTCAACTCTGGATACAAGGGATGAGATTTTACAAACATCATTAACACATTAAACACCCTATGTTGATGAAGTTAAAAACTGAAACATCAGGGGAAAATATGTTACAGAGTTATGGCCCTTGCCTTATGTTTTCTGGCACTGGACCCCAAAATGGGACAGATTTTTTCGAGATCTGCAATGGATAAAGCATGATATTTCATACATCATGAAGGGATAAATATAATATTTTGTGGATCAAGCTTGAAAAACATCAAAAAGTCTTGTTTTACAGAATTATCTCCCTTTGGTCTTTTGACCATGGTGCTTAGTTCTGCCAAGTTCTCAGGAACCACCACAGATGACATCTTGAATACATTAATAAATGATGAATATGTTTTTAAGTTGAAAAACACAGTCACGAATTGATATTTTACAGTTATGGAACTTATTTTATTTGTTGCACTTGCTCAAATCAAGAGCATAACTCATAAACTGTTTCATATATCTTTGTAAAAGTTTGTATACACATCACTCAGGCAAGTGGTGAAATCATGTCGACATTCTATGATTTTCAAATCCAGGGTAGGAAATATTTCAGGGTAGTTAGGACTGGTGTCTGACGTCTACACAGAAATCAAAACTACAGTAGAACATGGATATAACTAACTACAAGGGACCGGAGAAATCAGTTTGTGATATACGTAGTTCATAATATCCGTGTTTTACTGTATTTATTTAAAATTGTAAGCATGCAAGGATGGTGGGGGATATGGATGACTCTGTCTTCTTGTTCTGTATAGGTTTAGGCCTAATGAGCTGCTACCTGTTATTTGCAGGGTGTGTATCCTGGTGCAGGACTACCTGGACATGACGCTGCACGACATCGCCCCCACTGGACTCCAGGCCATGAAGGCGCGCCACCTCTCTCTGCTCGGCTACAAGGTGGTGCAGGTACACACATAGACTTGCATCTAGTCTCTGAAGACCTGTGAAGATCGGGTTAGAATAGGTCTTCCGCAACCCATGCTTGCCGTAAAATGTGACTATGCTTGTTGTAAGAGGCGACTAACGGGATCGGGTAGTCAGGCTCGCTGACTTGGTTGATGCATGTCATCGTATCCCAATTTCGTGGATCAATGCTCATGATGTCAATCACTGGATTGTCTGGTCCAGACTCGATCATTTACAGACCGCCGTCATATAGCGGAAATATTGCGATGTGTCATGTTAAACAAACAAACAAACTAGTCTCTGAAATTAACATGTATTGCCGAAAATAAAACAGTTGTTAAATTATAGTTATAAAATATAATAAAAAGGAGCCAAGAGACTATCCTTATTTGTAGTAATCTAGACTTACCAAATATTATAGACTTGCATGGGCTGTATTGGATATATTTGTTTCAGGGTCTGTATGACAGACAAGTACACACATAGAGGTCCCCATGGGGATTCTGGGTTAGAGCACTTTATTCTGGTTGTAACCCATTAGGATTCTCAGTTGGAATTGGACCCCAGCAACCTATGCTGGTTGTAAGAGGCGACTCTCAAATCATGAAAAATCATTGCGGTATTACGCACTACTGATACAGAAACGTCAGCTTTGAAATTTCATCTCTCAACCCTGTCTTTCTTAAAGATCATTGGCGGTCATAACATCTTCTGTCGTACTTCACAACTTGTTGTAATGTGTCATTCCGAATTATCATACATATTATTAGAAGCTAACAATTTTTGAAATTTTAAGTTTAAGTATCCCCTACTAAAGTGTTAAGAGTAGTATAAGATAGTGAAGAATACTTTAGTAGTTCACATCAGCAATACTGTTAATAATATAACAATATGGCTATTTAGTTGCCTAGTGGGTAAATTATTGCCTTGTCATGTTGAAGGCCCAGGTTCCATTCTCGGAATGAGTATCATGTGTGAAACCCATTTCTGGTTATAGGGCTGGAAAATTTCTAAAAATATAAAAAATGAAATAAAGTGACAGGGTCCTTTTCATGATCCTAATGTTGAATGGTAAAGATTGAAGGTATCCCTGTGTTAAGATACTGATTAAGCAGGCCGCAAGGACACATGAACATTTGATAATTATCTACAATTTATGAAAATAATTTTAGTTGATGTGTTATGATATTGGGGAGATTTATGGACCTCATTCTACAAAATCATCTACAAATATGCCACAAAGACTCAGAAACACGAACACAAATAGTATCTTAAAATACAGGCACGTGTTATTTGTTGAGCTTTTCCCCCAAACTGGTTATTGAATGTGACTTCAGGTTTCCTACACGGACTTGGCGGACAAGAACACAGTGGTGAAGACTGTACAGTACCTGCAGTCTCGCCTCAAGGAGGCAGTCGGTGCAGCATAGAGATACAGACAGGCTGAGTGATGGACAACGTGGGTCGCTATAAGCTGAACAGGCTTAGGATACAACATAATCCATTGGTTACAATTCTTGAAATATGGGTGGATGATTTATATTGTTTTAGTTTAATAAAGAGTCCCACTCAAGGTCCATTTTTCCTTTTTTTAGCTCACCTGACTGAAAGCCAAGTGAGCTTTTGTCAAGTCCCGTTTCTCCATCATCAATCGTCCATCGTAAACACTGGACCAATGAAGCTGAAACTGCTCTCAAAGGCATATTAGTTCTGTAAACTTCTCCGATATTGATAGACAGAGGAAGCAGAAATTAGGCATGTTTCTCCTTAGGATGACAACATATTTTGTTCAAATCAATTGATTTTCTGTGTTAGTTTTTACTCCTCAGTAATTATACAGAAAATATTTAAATATCAATGATGACCGTGATTATTCTTAAGTGTCTATCTTTAAATCTGTTGCCTACACATTCAGGTGAGCTACAGTGCTGTGTGACTATTTTTGTTTTTGGGTGTCAGGGGACACCGAATGAAGAATATGAAGCATCCTTTCCCCTAATGATACTTATACTTTATGGTCTGTGTTTTACAGTGGGTAGCATTGGGAATATACATCAGGGCTTCATCCTCACAATCAGTTTCCAAACATATGGCATTGAGCTACATACACCCAACTCACTCACGTATGTGCTGTAAGTACTCTAGAGATCAACTTATTTTGTCATGAGTTAACCTTAACTGATCTCCTGACCATTTCCAGTTCCGATCAAAACGTAATAGGGTCCGCCATATTTTTATTCACTGAATAGCAAGCTTGTAATAGTCAGCCTTTGAATTTCACACTAGTCTGCTAGCCCCAAGCTACTAAATTGTGCTGGGGACAAGTAAAAAAAAACAGTGATGGTATTTCTCACTCACTGGTAGTACGATTTGAAAGCTATAATCTGAAACAGATCTCAACACTTCATTTTTGCGACAAATTGAAACTGAATAAAACTGACAGAAAATGTAAACATGATAACCATTTTTTTCCCTTTCAAGCAGAACTAGCTACAAACTCTGAGGACTAGTGATATAAGGTTTCCACTGTCTTAAAAGAAACAGCGATTAGAGACTTGCAAGAAACATACAAGGACTGCCATGTTGCCTGGGAAAAGTCCTTCTTTACCTATATAGGGGACTCCATTACCATGACAAATGTTAATGGTGATGATGGATGGTTATGGAAGCTTGTCATTCTGTCATGGTGATGAGGGTGGTCAGTGGCCCAGTGGGCAGTGCTTTGCTGAGAAACACAGGTATGAACCCCAACCACATACTGGTGCACTAGGTAGGCAACAATGTTGCTGAGATGAACTGACAGACTTGTCGCTGTTGCCCCATTACTGTGTGTGTGTTTATGCAATGGTGACTGTACATTCATTACAGAATATTTATGAACTGTTTATATTTATTTGCTTGTGTTGTTGATTCAAGACCTGTTAACTGATCTCACTGACACTAATAAGAAATTGGGACACTGAGTCCAGTGCCTAGGTATATGTCTGGATCCACCTAGACTTAACTAGCTATTGCTTTGTTGAATGTTACCGGAGAGTGTACTGTATTATTTTAGGTAACGGCCAAGATTTGTTACAAATATCCGAGCGGGGGCTTGTAGCCTAGTGGTTAAAGCATTTGCATGCCACACTGAAGACCGGGTTCAATTCCCTGCAATGGTAAAATATGTGAAGCCTATTTCTGGTGTTCATTATTAGATGGGGCAATCGGGTAGCCTAGTAGTTAAAGCGTTCGCACATCACGCCGAAGACCCAGGTTCGATTTCCGACTTGGCTACAACGTGTGAAGCCCATTTCTGTGGTCCTCCGCCGTGATATTGCTGGACTATTTCTAAAAGCGGTGTAAAACCATACTCACTTAGTATGCATATCCAAGGGGTAAAAAAGAAGGTCAACAACAACCCATAAACCAACGATCTGTAAAGCTGTTTTCCACGTTCACCAGACACCATTGTGTTTACTGATAGATAAAATGTGAAGATCTGGGTTAGAATAGGTTTTCAGCTACCCATGCTTGCCGTAAAAGGCAACTATGCTTGTCGTAAGAGGCGACTAACGGCACTAAGTGCAGGACATCCATACTACACATCTGTTGATAGGGGGGCATGGGTGGCCCAGTTGTCTCGATTTGCTGTGCAGAGTTGCATCCCTTTGGGCACACCAGAAACCTATGATTGTGGGTCAGAATCCCAGTTTGCCCCGATGATTTTTCTAGGTTTGTCAGCACCATACCTGTGCTCGTTGGTTTCACCGGTGGTAAACTTCTGAGACCTGCATCACTTTCCTCCCACATTAAGCTGACACGCCATGATATGACTGGAATACTGTTAAAAGCAGTGTTAAACCCAACTCACTCACTCATTCATCTGGTTTTTTCACTTGAAGTAAAACTAAAACTGAGTTCTATGGCAATATTGAATACTATTAATACCTCCTGGCAATCAGTCACATGTGGAATAACAGTAAATTCCCTTTCAAAAGTGTTATATAGCCATGACGAAAATATTTCCATGGATAATGAGTTTGGTTTTACGCTACTTTTAGCAATATTCCAGCAATATCACAGCGCAGGAACACAAGAGATGAGCTTCACACATTGTACCCATGCGGGGAATCGAAACCAGGCCTTCAACGTGATGAGGGAACTCTTTGACCACTAGGCTACCCCACCGACCTTCCATAAATAAAATAGAATACATATATATATGGAAGATGCATTGAGAATGTTTTTTCAATATCAAAAATTTCCTGTGAACAGTTTCCGTCATTTATGCAAGATATGTTTTGCTTGAAATAATGTGTATGTGGTTACGAAGAGTTGTTATTAAACCATCTTTTTCACTCATTCATCTCTATTTTATATTTCAATTTTTTTCTTTGATGGTGATTGGGTAGCCTAGTAATGCAAGAGGCTGGAACTCTTTGCCGAGATGTGTTCCATAGCTATGTCAGGATCCACTGCTTGTGGACCCAAATTGATCCTGAAAATGATCAATCAGCACCATACTAGCACAGTACTAGCTTGCAGATACTTCTAGAATGTGTTAACATCAAAGTAAACTCATGACTGTTGTAAGTATCGGCTTTGCAATCATTTTGGAGAACGGGGCTCTGGCTAATCGTTTTTCAGATCATTGATGATGCTATGACCCATTTGTCTGGTGCAGACGTCATCAGTTACAGGTCACCATGTTCTACCTGTAAGATTGCTGAACGAAGTGTGAGTCAACATTTGACAAGTATCTCAACTGAGTGAGTAAAAGTGTTGACAAACTTTGGGCAGTGGGGACTGCAAGATACCTTACAGCAGAGCAAAAGGGACATAACTCTGCATGGTTTAACAGCACCTCATATTCCATATCTGACTATAATGTCCCTCCGTGGTCGAGTGGATAGAGCACCTGCCCAGAGAGCAGAGTTTCAGATGGCTGTCAGATCACCAGTCATAGACCGATAAAATTTCAATTAGACAGATGGTTTAACTAGTCAGACTTTTGACGGATAGAAATGCAAAGGCTTAAAAAAATAAAAGAATGGGTTCTCAGGCAGTGGTTTCTGAAAATATAGCGCAGACGGGCGGTCTCTTTTTTTCTTTCTTTTTTTTGGGGGGGGGGGGGAGGTGTTCAAACTAGTATGTAACCAATAAACAATTGTGTACAATCAACCTAGGAAAAGGGCTTCCCTACATAAATGTATTCCTTGATGAGTAAAATACTGGATTACAGTATTTGACAACTGTTGGACATGGAATATTTAAGGGTTTTTTGTTTTTTTTATAAAATGGAAATAAAAACACGCAGTGAACTTTATGATGACGCGGGCTGTGCCTGAGAACCAAGACTTTTATTTTTTTTAGCCTAAGCAAGGCGTCACACGTGTCATAATTTCATAAATTAAAAGTAAATATGGTAGTAAGGATAAGTCCTATTTACGGTATCGATTTAATAGAACAATGCACAGCTAGCGTAACCTGTAATTAAAATTCTGATCAGTGCATGTCTTTGCATCATACTCTCAGATTTACTGACTTTTGCCATTGACTTATTACATTTCTCGGGTCCAAGTAATTGACCTATGTACAGATTTGTGTGTCAAAATCACTGGCGAGGGGAGGTCAGTGGTTCGAATCCCTGGTTGCATCATACCAAAATGTTAAAGAGATGGTACTTGTTGTTACCCTGCCTGGCTCTTGGCATTGAGGATATAACACAAGGACTGGTTGGCGGTGAACCAGTATATTATGTCTGATGGGTTATCACTATTAAATGGGCATAATTCTGGACTAAAGCCGCTACATAAACAAGTAAGCATGAACGTAACTATATAAGTGCAATAATCTTGAACACATTTCACCCCACCATATGTGCTGAGCCACTACGTGAAGTATAGTAGCAAGTATTTATGCCTTAACTATTACGTCATGAAGGATATTTGTTGTTTAACGCCACACTTATATATTACTCCAACATATCATAGCAGCCTCTAAATTGTCAGGGGGCATGGGTGGCCCAGTCGTCTAAGGCGCCGCGATTCGCTGTGAAGAGTTGCGTCCCTTGGGCAAGCCAGAAACCTATGATTGTAGGTTCGAATCCCGGTTTGCCCCGATTATGTTTCTAGGTTTGTCAGCACCATACCCGTGCTAGTGGGTTTCACCGAAGTGGTAAACGTCTGAGACCTGCATCACTTTGAGCTTTCCTCCCACATTAAGCTGACACGCCGCGATATAACTGGAATACTGTTAAAAGCAGTGTTAAATCCAACTCACTCACTCATTCATCTGTTTTTTTCACTTGAAGTAAAACTAAAACTGTGAGTTCTATGGCAATATTGAATACTATTAATACCTCCTGGCAATTAGTCACATGTGGAATAACAGTAAATACCAGCCAGACAATCCAGTGATTGATTTTGTGAGCAACAAACCACACCTTCGGGGTACTATGACATGTAATCATCCAAGTCACCAAGCCTGACCACCGGATCTTCCAACCAGAATAGGGGACCTATTCTAACCCGGACCCAACGGGGTTCAAGCAAGTCGTGAAAAACAAAACAAAGGCAAGATTACTTGATACAATTTAATCACAATGTTTGTGACTCAATCCTGACAGATACTGTAGCAGTCAGTAACTGGAAATACATTGTAGCATAAAATACATATATCTGTACATGCATGCTAAAATACTTCAGTGGTCTCCCCTTACAAACAACACCCAATAGTTACAGTGCGCTTGTCGTGCAGCACTGGTCTAAACACCATCAGAATGATAGAAAAAAAACATACATATCACCTTTTTTTTAAGTTAATATGGTATTTGAGCTTTAGCTGGACAAAGCAAAATAATGTGTGCACAGGCAACTCCACAGAGACACAGAGAGAATTGTAGCAATGGAGAAACAACTTTATTCTCACATACATTCATGCAAGAAATTATAAAGACTGAAACTCATTTCTCTGAAAAATTGTTTAGATTTCAGATCACAAATTTCCTTCCTGTGAAATAATTTATTTGAAACAAAAAACATCCTACTTCTGGAAGCAGTAGTATTTGATCAGATCTGGAATGTTGCTCAAATAACTTGATAAGAAATTAAGACAATGATAAACTTTCACCAAAGAGTTAAGCAATATGATACTTTGAGACATCTGAAAATCTTGAACTTCAAGGAAACTGATCAGGTATGAAATTGCACATGATGGTTTCCTGTCACATTCACAAAATATACAGTGAAAACAATGTGATAATTAAGATTGGGACAAAAATACAGAAGTATACGTCTGTCCTTGTCTTCTTGTACCAACTAAAGACAACTGTCCTTGACATTGGAGCAGGAAAATACTGCCCTTGGGATCCATGCCTGTTAGACTCAATGATCAAAGTGTTCAGCCTCGTGTTCGGCTGAAGGTTTTTACCAAGTCCAAATTGTTGCTTGGTGTCTCTACCACCCATTCCTGCCAGGTCTAGAACTGTAACAATTTATCTGAGTGAAGCTTGTTAATTCTGGTTACGTAAGGGAGAAATCACTTGAATCTGTGGATTACGGAAGAAGAATCAATGACTGTTTGATTGGAATTCTAGAAGTTGGTGAGAAAGTAAGAAAACGTACAACTTTATGGATAACAACTTCTGGTAAGAATCTACATCGAAGCGTTGCTATATGCATTAAACCAGAAGTTGTTATCTATAAAGTTGTTTGTTTTCTTACTTACTCACCATTCACTTCTTAGAATCAATGAGCCCCGAAAGGTCGAGTTTATTTTTCTTCCAGGATCAAAAGACTCGAGTGATTTCTCGGACGTACACATTGGACCATATTAACATATCATTTCTCTATAACTTGTATAATGACCCATATTTGCATTAATTTAATTTGCTAAAATGCACATTCAGAATATCCATTGGATTCCTGGCTCAGAATCAACTGCAAGAACAATAGCTTGACGTCATCATTGTGGTGTATGATACAAGTAAAAGATTGGTCTGTTTGTTGTATAACGTCACACTCATCAATATTCCAGCTGTATACAAGAGGTGGACTAAATAATCAAGTCTGGACCAGATAAACCATGGATTATCATTATGATCACCGTCTATTCAGGACACGAGGACACACAATAAACCAAATCACCACCAGGTCATTCTAGTATCCCCTTAGGAAAGCATAGGTTGCTGGGAACCTTTCTATCCTGGAAGCCCCATGAGAACAAGTATGAGAAACAATACAAAATGATATATACACATGTAAGCATATAAATTTGACATGCAAATGAATTGTAAATAATATTTTCAGATGGTATATGCAAGACCTTCAAAATCGTTGCTAGTATTATTGACTCAAGATTTCTGAATAATGTTGAGGTTGGATCTCATAGTGAGTGAGTGAGTTGGGTTTAAAGCTGTTTTTAACAGTATTCCAGTTATATTGCAGCGTGTCAGCTTTATGTGGGAGGAAAGTAGGAAGTGATTCAAGCCTCAGACTTTTACCACTTCGGTGAAACCCACCAGCACGGGTAGGGTGCTGACAACCTAGAAACATAATCAGGGCAAACCAGGATTCGAACCCACAATCATAGGTTTCTGGCATGCCCAAGGGATGCAACTCTGCACAGCAAATTGCAACGCCTTAGATGACTGGGCCAACCGTGCCCCTTGGATCTCATAGATTGGTTTACGATATCTATCTGTGTTAATATCTGACACCACCACAGTAAATCCTGATGCCCAATATCAATGAAGGTGTCCTCCGAACTTCACACAGAGGTATTGTATCGGTGTTAAAGGTCTAGGCCCTGTTCCACAAAACGATCGTAGCGCGAAGGTGATCATAACTCCCACAACACCGAATTAATAGTCGTGTGATAAGATCGCTTTGTGGTACGATAGCCTGATTTAAATGAGATTGTGTTTTACGTATCGTGTCGTGTATCAAGCGAATCAAAATGTATCGATACAGCCCTACACAGTTCCATCTTACTTCTACAATATGGTTCCCTTAAGTATAGACTAACATCTAGTCTCTGAAATGATATCTTTCACAGAAAAAAAAGTTATCTTAATACAATACAATGAAAAGAAGCAGTCCAGAGACTCTTCATTTTCACTGAACAGTAATCGGCTGAAACTGCAGTAATCTAGACTTGCCAACTATTATAGACTTGCACAGGCTGTATCGGATATATCTGTTTCAGGGTCTGTATGACACACTACACAAAGTATTGCAAGAAAACATACAAAACACTGTTCATGATTATGCTGTTTTATCAACCAACTAAACAATGTGTACGTAATTTCAGATGAAAGTGCTATAAATGGTACGCATAATAGCAAGTATATACAACAATATATCAAATAATGACATCAATGTACAGCCTTCGAAATTCACGCTTTTCCGAGACTATCAAATTGTTCTCAGTAAGAATCCAATGATGGTAGTCCCCATTGGCTAGTGGCATTTGAGGTGATTCTTAACCAGTTCTCAATGCTTCAATTTTTCACAAATTGAAGCTGAAACGCGTTCAAGTTGGACTAGCTACAAACTGAGGACTGGTGAAATACTGTTTACACTGGTCCTCTGGACTAGTCTAAAAAAGACAAATTTCGAAGGCTGCATGTAGCTTTTCTAGCAAAGGACAAATGACTTCATAAGATTACACTGCAGTTATAACATTGCTGCAGCCATACCAATGCGAATAACATCAAATTTGGAAGTCGCTCTCGGGCCTTGTGCATATGAAGGAACTAGTCAAACTGGGAAATCCGGACACAATCTATACTGGAAAACATCACTACTTCAACTTGTTAAAGCTCCTGAACTCTGAACCTTTCTGCATAGAGGAAGCTGGCACTGGGGAATCAATGAATGCATACAATGTTGCCAAGCTAATGGACATTTGATTTTGACAAGGTTACGATTCGAGTACTCCACAGCCACATCAAAATAACACAAACACCCTGAAAGGAAATTTCAGTCCATTTTCTGGTTTTGAGATATTGGGAGGGAAGCATTAACAAAATACAGTACAGTTCATTGAGTCAGGGATACAAATGAATCTGAAACATTTACTTGCCCGAAGAGTTATCACATAAGGATCACAAACGTATGCCTGCTAAATTAAGGCATGATTAGTCAAGCAGGTTATGGGAAGCAGAGCTGACTTCATTAACCAGTGTCGACGTCCCTTTAAATAGATCTATGAACATGACTAGATTATTCTGACCTATGCAGACCTTGTTGTACATGGTCAGTATGATACTCATAGTTTGTTGTTTAACTTGCACTCAGAAATATTCCAGCTATATGATGGCGGTCTGTAAATATTCGAGTCTGGACCATACAATATGTGATTGACATCATGAATATCGATCTACACATTTGGGATAAGATGATATGCATAAACCAAGTCAGCGAGCCTGACCACTTGATCAGGCTCTTACGACAAGCATGGGTGGCTGAAGATCAATTCTAACCAGGGGATACCCATAGTGAACTGTAGATTAATATCAGCATGATAGAGAAATGTTTACCACCTTGGTGAAACCCCCAAAACATGGGTTCAATACCAACAGACCAAAGTGCCTCAAATCTAAGGGACACAACTCTGGACAACAAATTACCTGCTTAGATAAGGAGTTATTCCCCTTGACATGTTACCATTATTCAGTGCAAAGAACATCATACCAGAGACCATATACCAGTATATGGTCTCTGTTTGTACTATTTTCCTGCTACTTTTGAGTGAGTTTATGCACATGATAACATCGTCTTAGATAAAGAGTTACTTCCCCTTGACTAAAGATACCACGATTCAGGTATGTAATAAATTATTACAGCACTAGTTTCACATACAGGGAATGTAACAAATGTCAATAAATATTTTGATCAAAGCTTGTTGCATAATCAGATAAACCAATCCACATATCACTGTAAAAAAACACAGGAATGTCACTATGACAATGCAACATGTAAATGGTTAATCAGAAGAAGAAATCGTGTGATTTAACCACCTGTTGCTTGTCCTTGTGGAATGTTGATGGGAGTACATTATTTGATGCATAGCAATAAACTGCATCAAGACAGGGCTTCAGGTGAAATGGAATCCTTAGGGGTCAACCTATAGAAACTTCCAATTCGAGAGTAGTCCAATATAGTTAAAATTAAAACAAAACAACACTGAATATGTTCTCCAACATGTTCATTTTATCATCAGTTGCCTTTGATTTAAATTTGAGATATAGATATACCGTATTCGACGTAATAAGCACCCCGCTCTAATAAGCGCCCACGGTGATATTTGCTAATGAACAATCCCAATTAGCACCACTTCCGTTTGATCAATGTACACAAGACTTATTTATCCGTGTATAATACGCACTTGTGTGTTATATGTACCCTTAATTGTGGGCAATTAAATTCTGGAAAAATATATTTGTCGTACATAAACATTTCAGGTTGTCAGCATAAACCACGAAATTTATCTTTCAACTTCTTTTTTTTCACCATAATGATATTCTAATAAGAGCCCCCTATTTCTAATTTTGAGAGCGCACTGGGTGCTTATTATGTCGAATACAGTATTGTATTGTATGCACATTGTTATTATTATTCCACAACAATTGATCAGATTTTAGAAAAACAAGCTTTCTTAGAAATAAGGGTCAGATGGAATTAACAGTAAACAACACCCCTGGCAGCCTGAAGCACTGCCTTGATAAATCTTGGTCCCAAGAAGATGACATTTTTTTTTAATGAAGGTACACATGGACGACATCAAACAACTTGCATTGCCATGACAACAGGTTATGATGCACAAACAAACAAAGTACATAAAAGGAATGCTGTATAAAACATGAAAAGCATTTTAAAAACTTCTTCCTTCTGTGATCCTGAAATTAACCTTTAGTATGTTCTTCGGTGAAATACATGTAAATTTCACTAAACTAATTATAAAATACAAATATAGAAAGTGTAAAAATAAATCTTTCAGGTCACCAACCATGGACCATGGTCACAAAGCTTCGAGGTTTTCTTCCATATGTATTACAAGTACTTCCTAAAGCTTTGATAACATTTGCATACTTCCTTTTTTCAAGCATATGAAAATCATGTGTGCATATTCCACGCTGAAAAAACTTCAGACTGCTCGTTGAGCAGCAAGTTTCTCTATTCAATAATCTGGATATAAATCTGATATTTGTGGGTATGCATATAATACATAATATGATTAATATCATATAGTTCTAGGCAAGCATGTTCGTTGCATTGGGTTGGATAATAATGGATCTATTTATGGACAGACCAATCAGCACTCAGGTCAAATGCTGTAGCAAAGGTCAATGAAAGGTAATCCCATTCCTTGACTGTAGTCTAACTGCATCTTTATGACCAGTTCGTGGAAAGCCAGTTTGGAAAGCAACTGGGTTCTGTCTAGTGATGTTTCTTGTTTAGTTCTCAACCATCAATAGCCCCATTCAATCAGTGTCCTTCATGATGTACAAATTAACTGCAAAAAATATCTTTACGGCAAAAAAATGACAAGGAGTACATGTATTTCATGCTTAAAATACAAACATCAGAAGAGGGTGTATGTACAAAATATCTGTAAACAAAATAGCATGAGACTCTCTTGTCTCCCAAAGGAGTATTTTTTTCAATCATCACATATCCTTTAACTTGACCCTGTGGCCTTCTCTTCATGACCTCTGGTTTAAGGGGTCAAGGTCATCTAATGAGAAATCATCTGTTCCTATTGAAAGCCCTCGACTGAAGCCAGTCTGAAACAGACAAGTCAATAATACAATACTGTTTTCCTGTTCACATGTGTGTGCTTGATAATACTTATCAACAATGACATAGTAGTAATGACATTGATACAGTACAAATGACCAGTATATTTCTAACCTGAGTAAGTTTTTAAAAAAGTAACCAAGGACATGAAACTACATAAATTACCAATCTTCTATCATCCCAGGTGCAGTGGAGCAGAAAGGCTAAAACATTCGCTCATCACAAAAAATGTCTTTTGTTGAAGTAAACGCTAGAAAATTATAATTTTACTCAAAAAAGAAATGGTTCAGTTCCTCTTTCCTACAAAACCCGTTTTGAGCAGTAACTGAAAAGATTTTGTCTACGACAAAAATCCCAGCCTTGCTAACCTGTAAATCTAGGAGTTCCTGGTCCACATTCTGGATGGCCCGATCCAGCTCCGAGGTCGATGGATTGAACACTCCCATGCCAAAAGGATCTGATGAAGAGGCAGCTCCCATGGAGGTCGGAGAGAATGGGTTGCCGCTGAATCCTGCAAGGGAATTTGTGAGCTGGGTTTTATGCTGGTGTGAACAGTATTTTAATCATACCTCTTGTCAGCTTAATGTGAGGGGAAAGCTTATGAAGGTCATAAATTAGGGTAAAAGAATGTGAGTTACGATTGATTTAGCACTACGACTGTCACAAATGAATGTTAGAGAACATGTCAGTGTTGAAGAATGTTAATATACGATCGACTTAGCTCTACGCCTGTCACAAGTCAGTGATAAACAACATGAGTTACGATCAACTTAGCTCTACGACTGTCACTGTCAGTGTTACAGAACATGAGTTACGATCCACTTAGCTCTACAACTTAGTTACGATTGACTCAGCTGTACGACTGTCACTGTCAATGTTAAAGAACATGAGTTACGATCGACTTAGCTCTACGACTGTCACTGTCAGTGTTAAAGAATGTGAGTTACGATCGACTTAGCTATATGACTGTCTCAAGTCAGTGTTAAAGAACATAAGTTACCATCGACTTAGCTCTACGACTGTCACAAGTCAGTGATAAAGAATGTGAGTTACGATCGACTTAGTGATATGATCGCTATTTGGAACGAGGCTGAGGATGATAATCAAGCCAATTTGGGATCTGAGTTTAAGATCAGATAATAGTCCTGTTTAAGCAATTCTTAATTGTGAAAAGTAGACATTCAAAAGTAGACATTCATTTTAGCAATAAATAAATATACACACTTGTACAGATCCCCAACATTTCAGTACACAATGGCTGATCCCTCAAAGCTAATGACAAGTAAGGCTTTAAGTAAACCATTCCTCAGGAATATGTCTAAAACAAACCTTTCTGTTTCTGTGAGGCTGTTGCAGCCGCTACGCCCACAGCAGCGGGCTGGGTGTGACTTCGTGTCCTCGTCGACGGGGGAGGGGGAGACACTAGAACATACACATACTCTAATGTAGTAATATACTGAGGAAGCATTACACACAAAACTTACTTTGTAATATTTTTACCAAATGAAATAAACCAAATTTTAAGATATTATTTCTAAATATTACATTTGTGACATGAAACAAAAACAGATCAGAATATCCTCTAGAAACAATATTTATCTTGTGCACACTAATCTAGCTATTTCCAATCTAGCTATTTCCACTAGAACATACACATACTCTAATGTAGTAATATACTGAGGAAGCATTACACACAAAACTTACTTTGTAATATTTTTACCAAATGAAATAAACCAAATTTTAAGATATTATTTCTAAATATTACATTTGTGACATGAAACAAAAACAGATCAGAATATCCTCTAGAAACAATATTTATCTTGTGCACACTAATCTAGCTATTTCCAATCTAGCTATTTCCACTAGAACATACACATACTCTAATGTAGTAATATACTGAGGAAGCATTACACACAAAACTTACTTTGTAATATTTTTACCAAATGAAATAAACCAAATTTTAAGATATTATTTCTAAATATTACATTTGTGACATGAAACAAAAACAGATCAGAATATCCTCTAGAAACAATATTTATCTTGTGCACACTAATCTAGCTATTTCCATTTTGTTTCAGTATGGCCCGATCCTACTTTATTTTGGGGTCTTATTTCACAATAAAACCCAAACATGAATACATACGTAGGGGAGTAGGTTGAGCAGAGTTTTGACGTTGGGCGCCACCTGGTGTTGAGTTGCCATTGGTTCCATTGGTGCCATTAGTCTGTGACGATGGCGGGAAGTCATCGAACACCAGATTCTCCAGACGTCTGCCAACTGCAGACTGTGCCTGTCAACAACAGACAGCATATTTGGAAAGTGAACTGACTGATAATCACAACACAAATCCGTATTTTACCGTTTTTTGCTTTATTCTTTATGAAGTCATTTTGTAAACAGTAAACTCAACCAAAACATTGCTGAATTGTATTTTAATATACCCTACTTCTGAATACAAAACTGACAAAAGCCAATGATATTTTATGCAGTGCTTGACTTAGAAAAGCATTTAGCAGTTAATTTTTTGGGGGGGTGTGGGGGGATATTTTTAATGCAAGAGTTTTATGTACCAACTCAACTAAACATATACATATATGAGAAGATTAATACAAGCTCTGTGTCTACTCCATTAAACATGAACTATTGTGTGTTCTCATTATCAGAAAACCAAGTAACAATCAAAGATTTTGGGATTTGATTCGTCTACGATGGCCTGATGAAAAACTACATGATTTTTACATCCTGACTAAGAACCTGAAACACTGCCAGTGATGTGCCAAGACCATAACATAAACTGACATTGTTTTTTAATGCTTATTTCATACATCTCAACCTTTATCATGAAGACTGGTATCAGGGGGGGGGGGGGGGGCAGAGTGGGCAAGCAGTCAAAACAGTATGGCGCTAGTGACCGGGTTGTTATTCAGCCTTGAGATCAACAATGTTTACAGGTCTTTACAGAGTTGTCACTACCCCTAGTGTACAGTACATACACCATGTGCACTCAAAAGATGACCAGATGGTGGAAACATGAACACGTATATATACCCGAAACACAAGGGTTAAAACGTGTTGTGTCATCCTGGGCAAGTAACTTAGTTCAAATGTGCCTCTGTTCACCCAGCAGGGAATGGATACCCAACATGTGAGGTGAATGTAAAAACCCGCTAGCGCCCATAGGCAGCTAGGGTTGTATACTCCCCAGGGAGATGAGAATGATAACTGGAATGTAAATGGATTCACTGGTCGGGGAACAAATATAACCTCATTTAAGCAGATACTAGTACCTGGGTACCTGCGGTTTATAAATGTATTATATAACAAAGTCTTACAACTAAATCAAACTCAGATAGTCCATAGTCGTAGTGCAAAACCATGACTTACCCTGTGACAACTTATTTGTGTAAAATGTATATTGATTCATTCCCAGTATCGATCAACATTAACACAATGTCTTAATGTGCCAACAATGAAGGGCACAGGTCTCCTGATATACCGAATAGAGTCGTGTTCTGTTTGCATTATATCAGATATCAGTACTGTGGGTGAAAACTCACTCCAGGCATCTGGCATACCATTTAATTTGTCTTTCATCCAATTTAAGAACCCTTGAGTCATATCAGTGTACACACCTGGTACAAGTAAATTGGGATGGGACTTCACATGGATTGCATGACCATGCATGCTAATTAGATTAGGGCCATACATTTCCCTGTTTTTCACCCTTGCAAGAAAAAAAGAAAATTCAAAATTGAAATATTGGCATCTGCAAACCAGATAAACATTTCATGGCATCAAGCATACTGCACCATGGCACCCGGAATACTACTGAACAAGGTTCGCCATTTCGACATACAGGAGAGAGTGAGTTACTTGGGTTTAAGGCCGCTTTTAACAGTATTCCAGTGGGAGGAAAGCCCGAGGTGATGCAGGTCTCAGACGTTTACCACTTTGGTGAAACCCACGAGCAGGGGTATGGTGCTGACAAACCTAGAAACATAATCGGGGCGAACCGGGATTCAAACCCACAATCATAGGTTTCTGGCATGCCCAAGGGACGCAACTCTGCACAGCGAATCAAGACGACTGGGCCACCCGTGCCCCCTCGACATACAGGAAGAGAGTCAGCACCCTCATTTTTTTACTATCCCTAATCATCAAAAGACACCAGTTCACCACTAGACTGAACTGTAGAGCAAGTTTGATCAAGATATATTTAATGGTTTTGGAGTTCTGCTCCAGAATTTTCATTAAAGTCCAATTTATTGTTATGTAAACATAAAAAAACTTAAAAAATAAAAATCCCAAATCATCAAAGGGCACCAGTTCACCACTAGACTGATCTGTACAGCAAGTTTCATCCAAAAATATTCAACGGTTTGGGAGTTCTGCTCCAGGAAAACGAGCAATACAAATCGGGTAATAAAAAGACAGCCAAGAAACAATTTTTATGGTCTCTAGAGGGAACAAGCAAGTGAAGTTTCAGTTTCATTGGCCAAGTTGTTTCTAAGATGATGGTTACAATGTCGCCAGAAAAGTAGGCCAGGACCTTATCTCACTTGACTTTCGGTGATTGCGCGAGTAGAAAACTAACACTGCTCTAAACAAAGTTCTAACCTTATCATGGTATGACAGCATAATGTGGGACATGATATAAATATTCAGTATCAGTTATTATTCATAGTCATGGACCGCCTTCGTGGTCTAGTGGTAGAGCGTCCGTTCATCCGCCCATCCGCGACATTAAACCCAATTTCACCTCACCTTACCCAACTTCATTGTCATGGGTATCCTAATTTGGAGAAAAGTTGTCAGCCTAACCTTCACCTTTCTACACACAAAGTCTAAGGAATCTAGTTCCTGTATGATTCAGTTTTCACATACATATTTCCTCTATTAGACACCGGGAATCTATTAATTATGTGTCTATTCTGTTTATGGCTGGCACAGTGGCAACTCACTACCTTACAGAATCCCAAATTCTGCAGTCATACACAGGGTACCGGGTACATTTGCAGGAATTGGTCATTATTTATCATAGGGATCATTAATTTCAGCAAAGATGGATCCAGCATCTAATAATAAATTTGTTGGGTATGACCGGCATCAATTAGAGGCTGGTGTGTATTGGAGATTTGACGTGTAATAGAGGAAAAACAGTATTTGTTTATACCCAGGGCATATGAATGTGTCACACACTGCACTGAAGTTTTGTAGACTGGTTTCTTGCAGACTTTGTGTTGCATCATCTTTATGATGTGCAGAGATGAATTCTTTTTGTGATTTATTTCAAGGAATCATTTGGCAGTCCATTTGGAATAGCCTTTTTGTCTACCTTGTAATTAACATCATATCTTGTTTCCCCATGTTAAAACAAATCTTTAAAACAATATCCCTACAAGTATTAAATACAAGACATAATATACATGCAGAAACTTTAGCTCTCCAACTACCTCTTGTTCAGATGTGGAAGAAAAATCATCATCTGTCGAACTTTCCTGGAGGTTATAGGTCACAGTTGAAAGGTCAGATATCTGCAGAGAGGTCACACAGTGCAAAGGTCATGCAGAATGTCATAAGCATTGGATCACATGTGATGCATTGTGGCATAACGATTATACAGGCTAGGCTAGTTTTACTCTTAAGACTTTCTATTTGCAAATGATTATGTAAAGGAATTTGTTTCAGTTACTAAAATAGACTTAAATATCAACATGCTCTTGACATTATTTAAATGAACACTTTCAATTACTGTTATAATATACAATCAAGTATAATATCTATTATTTCATTAACAATGTATCAAATAATATCAACATAATATAATCTTAAAAAATAAAACTAGCCATGCCTGCTGAAAGGTCAAAACAGCAGTGCAAATAATAGATAGAAAAACATTAAACTGAAAAAATAATCTATGGTCATGTAATAACCTTACCTCATGCTCTCTTAATTCCTGTCAATCACAAGACAAAGGGTGTGTGGTTTCACCAAACTCACAGAAACAACTACATAAAATCAACTATGTGAACTGGTATGCACAACAGCTTGAGATAATGTCATGCAGCATGACAAATATAGAAAAGAAATTATACTGCATTGTCTATAACACCTTACAAGATGGAACATATTCTAATACAGAAACAGAAGAATATACTGATGGAAAAAAGTGAAGGAACACATTTGACTTGTCAAGATACGCCTATATTACGATACTTGAGTCAGGAAAGAATTGCATGACAGAATAACTACAGTTATACTAAACAATCAGGCAGTCTTTAACTATTTTTGTGTGGTATATATCCGAATATCTAATTTGGTCTGCTTTCGCATGGAACTCCCCATGTCCTATGTTGTCCAGATAATATCAGGTGGAGCGGTCAACCAGTTTGTGTTTTACTTGCATGACTGGTTAATCTAGCTTGTTACATTATTAATCGGAATTATTACTTCTGAAAATCCACACAAAATAAAACATGATCTGAAGAATGGGTAGGTGTATTGGGCATTGAACTGGCTGATGAAAATTCACAACGCATCGATAGATCGGTGAATTGTGACATCTCAGCAATATTGCAGAATAGTGTCTACTTCTGTGTTTTATAAATTTCATATCATTGAAGTGTTACTATAAAGGAATGTTCACTTCATTACCAAATAATATGTCTTTCTCTGAAGGGCCATATGAAATTCTAGTTAAAACAATACATGTTCCCTAACTTCTTTCCTTCAGTATACATGGCATATTTATACAATGAAAGAAAATATTACAATACCATGCACATGCTAGAATTCAACTAAATCCTGTCCTGCATACTTGTGTTGGTACTAGGAAAACATGTGTAGTTCTTTCAATAAAATCAACAATGGTTGCACAGTGGGAGAAGATTGCTGCAAGCTGGGATTTAAATGAATGGAATAAACCGGATGTTGTGTTCACATGTTACAATCCAGTCAAATGAGGAGAACAAAGCAACAGGTATTTGGTTTGGCAGAGGTGGGTTGACTAGCACAATTCTCTCTGTGGAGTCCAACATCTGTAACTAACTAACCTTGCATTGGGTGACTGATATTGAGACTGTCATGTCACATGAGGTGACAGGTCATGTGACTGTACAATGACACAAAGTGACAAGTCAATCATGTGACCTGAGGTGACAGGTCATGTGACTGTCATGTGACACAAGGTGACAAGTTGATCTTGTGACCTGAGGTGACAGGTCATGTGACTACCCATAGACAAAAGGTGACAGGTCATGTGACAGCCCCGTGACATAAGGAGACAGGTCATGTGAGTTTCATGTGGCACAAGGTGACAGGTCATGTGACTGAGACATACCTGATTACTTCTCATGTAATCCTGGACGTCTGATCGGTCTTTGATTGATTCCAGCTCTGAAATCCTTTTTTTCAACTCTTGATTTTCAAACGTCAGTGTCTGGACCTGCAATCAATGTTACCATGTCTCAAGATTAATGTCTCAATATCGGACAAACCCTAGACGTCTTGAAATGTCTTCTTTTGATACACATACATAACCACAGATAGAAATAATGTTGACGTAACGTGAGGCCATCACACAACACCATTAGGATTTTGTTCAATTCGACATATAGGTGTCAAGTTTTCAGAAAGCTAATCTCGTGACATCATAGATTACTTGACCATTGGTCTACCTTTTTCTGCAGGAGCAAGAACTGTTTCTTGACGTCCATGTCTTTGCTGGAAGACTCAAGGAAGCGCTTGTATGCCAGGTCAAACGCCTGTCCCACGGTCAGTGTGATCTCCTCCGCCTAAAGGAAACACCACAGATTTTTTAATTATCCCTTTGGCCTAATTCAGTCCATTAATCACCAAAATCTAAACCACTGGCATAACACTTTTGAAATGTTCCCAGAGTTAATGTTAACTGATATTAGTATGATGACAATAACCTTATTCTGTAATTATGAACGTTGTGAAGCTGTACCTTCAGACAGAGACACACCAGTGTACTTACACACTTATCACTGTCGAAGACATAGCAGAAATGTTGACTAGTATTTGCTGACTTGGCAATGAAAGTAAACATCCTCTTGTCCGATTTGTCATCAGCGCAGTAGGAGATCCGATGCAGAGGGTATTGATGCATGATCATCTGCAAGACAATGAGGTCAGTCATGAGAAGCAAATCATACATCATTATTAGCCTACTGCAGATCATATGTAATACCAGGTAAGCAATGATTTATTACCCAATGTCTCTGATGCACTGATACTGCAGGGATGTATGTCAGAGGCTGCCTGTATGCTAAGCGGGTTTATGCCACTGAGAGCAGTGTTTGACCATTATAATATATTGTTGGGGATTCAAACCTGGGTCATGACAAGGAAACACTTGGCCTACTAGGCTATCCCACATCTTGCCATCAGACTCGGGGATGCAAGTTGTCACTGGCCTACTAGCCCCAGGCAGTTTGTCTAATGCTAAACGTATCCCAAGGGTTTGATGAATTTCACTTGTCATGGGTATCCTTATATATACTACTCAACTTGTGATAGGGATAGGGAGTACATGTATCTACGTGGGGTCTGAATGTGACTGATTGCTCGGATATGTTGCCATACAAAGAGTATGAGATACTCCCAATCAATATGCAGCTTCATTTCAAGTTGATAAAATTAAATACACAGTTCAATATGTTGTTGTCATCGCATTACATCACACTATGCAGCGTTCTGCCGAGGCTGCAGGCCTTGTGAGATTCCCGCAATAACTCATTGATTCGCTCATAATGTCTACACTCAGAGGTACATCAGGTATGTTCATGTATCTAGGTTTATTTTATATAGTTATGGGGTACACTGACTGTCTCAAACATATTTTACATTACATGAACAGCTGTATCAATTATGGAACGTGAACTTCCTGTTTTTCTTTGCCTTATGCATCTCACTTTACTATCAGTGCCTTTCATTGGCTGAAAGTCCCCAATGGTCCAATGGTTAGACATTTTTGCAAATATAGTAGTCATATGGTGAGGTCAGGTGAAATTGGATTTAACATCGCGTCCAAGATTATAGCAGTTATATAGCAACGTGCATGTACGTGTGTGTGTGGCTGCTTGTACTAGTCCGGACTGATGCCGATTTATAGTGCTAGCTCACTGAGATACCATGCCGCAGTTTTAACATGAATACCCCATTCAGACACAGTATACTGACTCCGAGCCGACCAGTCCTTGTTTTAGCCCCTTAATGACGAGCGCCAGACAGGGTAACAACAAGTACCATCTTTTAACATCTTTTGGTATGACGCAGCCAGGGATCGAACCCCAGACCTTCCGCTCTCCAGGTGGACGCTCTACCACAAGACCATGGAGGCGGTCTAGTAGTCATATGGACAGTTTTCATTGGTTCTTTTCCGAAACATAATAAACCATGGACAAACAGGATAGATGACTAGATGTTCAGAGATAGATCAATAATTAATTTCTTTTCATCGTCACCACAAAGAAAATCATCTCCTGCCCCTCTGCGTTAGAGATAAGAAAGGAAGCTCTTTTCTTGCATTCAAAAACAAGTGTGGTTACAACAACAGCCATACTTTTTTAATCCTTACTGACCAAAAACAGTGAATTGTCTCACAGCCGTTTCACTCTGTGATGTTTACCATATCTAACACGGACAGTGTCTGATGTACATGTTATAAAATTACAGGCGAGCTGTAGTCTCACTCAGACTATTTGTGAAATGTCTGTACAAACAATTAATGTCTGTTAGCGGTGAGACAATACATCATGGATGGTCAACATGCTCAGAGTTGCTTCCCCTACTCATATCAGGATCCTCTAATCATGGGATAAAATCCCCGATGAGCTCAAACAATGATACATGGTCTGATAGCACCATACCCATGCTAATGAGTTTCAACAAAAGTGAACCAGCTTTCTTCCAACTGCTGCTGGCATGTTGTGCTGTAACTGAGATACTGTTGAAAGGTGTTCTAAACATGTGACACTCAAATTCAGTCACTCTTCAAGAAAACATGAACATGTTTATGTTGAAGTGAGTGAGTGAGTGAGTGAGTGAGTGAGTGAGTGAGTGAGTATGGTTTTCTGCCGCTTTTTTAGCAATATTCTAGCAATATCACGGCGGGCGGGGGACACCACAAATGGGCTTCACACATTGTACCCATGTCGGGAATCGAACCCGGGTCTTCGGCGTGACAAGCGAATGCTTTAACCACTAGGCTACCCGACTGCCCCTTTATGTTGAAGTAGTATTGTAGCATTAGTATATATGATATACTACTCAAAAGAAATTAATGAACACCCGATTCTTTCATATTACTATAGTTAACCTGTTATGCCAAATGAAAGAAGGGGTGTTCTTTAACTTCTTTTGAGTAGTATATTAAAGCCAATAGTATCAATGATTTACTTACAAATGCCCATCACATCACAACTGTAGCCTCAAAAACCCAAATTGTAATCAATTTATTTGTCATGACCTCACATGACCTACATTTATGGTCAATCTTTTTCATTCAAACCCACAATTAGTGCAACAGAATTATTAAAGTGGATTTGAAGGAGTGTCATCTGTAACTTTGCCTGTAGCCCCAGATCACTCTGATAGCATCGGTCAGCGACACGGCACCAGCCTGACCCAGATGTATCAGTGTGGTATGACTGACATACAGTTCACCATCAGGATTGTTTTACACTTGCAGTCTGTGCCAATAACCTGGCTCTTGGCACCATTTGTTGTAGATTTTACGCTTTTATATTATTTATACACATAATTAATATATAAAATTAGAAGATCGGGCCCGAGGAATATTAATCCTTGAAGACAAATCTCAATTTTCTTAAAATACATAAGTAAAACTGTTCAATATTGTAATTACTGTAATGTTCCTTATATGGCAATAAGCAGTATTCACTCATATTCACCAACAAAATAATAATAACATATACAGAATTATCTCGCACCACATTGATTCACAACAAGAATGAGTTTCACACATTTTTCTTCTGCAAGGGACCAAACCAACAGGGTTTCTCGCATCCAGACCAATAGGCGTTAATTATTGAGCTACCCAGCTGGTCCCTAAGTGGATCTTCACATCCAACTCCACAAAGCAAACTTAGCCCTGAGATTGCTATGTGGAACGGGTTCGGGCAAACTCTTCAAGAAATAGTTATAATGATATGGCCTTTTCTTCCATCCATACCTTGGTTCGCGGGTCTTGAATCGTCACCCCATCAGCCGATATCGTCAGCTCCACCTTGGGTGGTTTCTGGCCCTCTGCCCTCTTAATGTGTTTGTTGAACTGGAACATGATGAAATGTGGTATTTTTAAAACATACAGATCGGTGGTTGTTTTAAATAGTACATACAGTAAACTATGTTTATAACAAACAAGCTTACAACGAACTGACAGCTATAATGAATCATTTTTTTGTCCCCTGCCATTTGCTGTATACCGGTATATGCTGTATATATGCTTATAACGAACTATGGTTATAACAAACTAGAATAAGTGCTCCCTTTGAGTTTGTTATAACCATATTTTACTGTATCTAGATAATAATAGTAAGGCACCATTACAAAATAATATATGACAATATATTCTCATATAGTGGAGACCGCCTCCGTGGTCTAGTGGTAGAGCATCCGCCCAGAGAGCGGAAGGTCCGGGGTTCAATCGCCGGCCGCATCATACCAAAAGATGTTAAAAGATGGTACTTGTTGTTAACCTGTCTGGCGCTCAGCATTAAAGGGCTAAAACAAGGATTGGTCGGCTCAGAGTCAGTAAAATTGTCAGTGGGGTATTGATGTTATACTGCGGCATGGTATCTCAGTGTGCTAGCACTATAAATCGGCATCAGTTCGGACTAGTACAAGCAGCCACACACACACACATGCATGCATGTCGCTATATAAGTGCAATAATCTTGGACGCGACGTAAAACCCCATTTCACCTCACCTCAAAAAGTGGAAAAGGGTATTGTTGGTTTGTTTTCCAACACCACACTCAGCAATATTCCAGCTATATATGACAGCAGCATGTAAATAGTTGTGCCTTTACCAGACAATCCTGTGATCAGGCATGATCAACATTGTCAGGCTATGATGACACACAATCAACCAAGTCAGCAAGCCTGGTCAGCCATTCCACTTTTATAATACGAGAGAAATTAAGAGTTTGGTCAAAATACAAAGGTCAACACAAGGTCAAATTTTACGTTTTGTGAATATAGAAACACACGTGTGGAATCCCACTGCTATCTTATTTACACACATCAAATTTGATTACATTTGAAACAAAACTGACTGAGTAATGGCCATAAACATGTTTTTCAATATGGCTGCAATGGTGGCCATATTGAATTATTTTAAATCAGAACCTCTTCAACAAATTGGGGTCATCATTGGTGGGAACAAGCATGTGAAGTTTCAGCTTCATTGATTGATTTGTTTCTGTTTAGAAGATGCTTATGGCGGATGAGATCGATGCACAACAGACATCGGATAGGCCACATTAGCTTACTTGACTTTCAGTCATGTGAACAAAGATAAGACAACAGTACATATATCCTTAACAAAAGCTGTTATTTTCTGTGTTGTAAAATATTGGTATTAATAGCCCTTATAAGGGTTCAGGGTTATAAATATGCAATGAAAACCAGTCATTGCATGAATGCATATGTGTGAAGATCAACCACCATACAATTGTAGGCAAGGACACGAAATTCTGCATCCTATACGCATAAACATTTAAATCGGGGCAAAATAGATGCAAAGTGCATTTACTGGGATGCAAACTATATAGGACCCCCATTTTGTAGCTTGGGATCCCACTTTTTTAACCTGGGACCACAACAGTTCAAGTCAACTGGACCCCAGGTAAATCCATGTATAGGTATTGTATATTTGACCTTAAAAGTTTCAGGACATTTATTACTCAATCTATTGTAAAGTAAGTGAGTGAGTTTGGTTTTAACGCCGCTTTTAACATTTATCCAGTTATATCACGGCATGTCAGCTTAATGTTGGAGGAAAGCCCAAAGTGATGCAGGTCTCAGACATTTACCACTTCGGTGAAACCCACGAGCACAGGTATGGTGCTGACAAACCCAGAAACATATTCAGGGCGAACCGGGGTTCGAACCCACGATCATAGGTTTCTGGCGTGCCCAAGGGATGCAACTCTGCACAGGTGATTGGGGTGCCTTAGATGACTGGGCCAGCTATGCCCCATCTATTGTAAAGAATTCTAAATTCCTAATTCTAAACTCTGTTCCGTGTATACATATGATGCATGTCAAATCTGGGTAACTCTTTACTACAGAAATACAAAACCTGTTTGATTCAGATATAACTTGAACAAAAAATATTAGGGATCATGAATATTTGTTGGGAAATATTATTGTTTTGTTCAGACTGAGCACACAATTTCATATAAATATTTAAAAAAATATTCACGATCCCTAACTTGTTTTGTTCGTTATATGAGCACTGAATCATATATTCAAGGTTCTAAACAGACACTTAGTTCTGCTCTGGGTCAAGCCGTGACAGAAGGATGGATGAGCAGAATTTACTTAATTTGATATTACCATTGCTAACATCCAACACTGCATAGTGCAATTGTTACAATAAATAGGAATTGAATACCAATGCAAACAGGCAATATATTTCACACAGATCAATACTATATATATACACCAGTTCAGTTACTGAGCAATGTACAACTTCTTTCCTACGGACAAAGTAAGTTCATGACAGGAGTGTTTAAAACTTATCATTATTCGACCCTGTGCAGAAATCAGGGGAGTTGATATCTGATAAGATGACGGGTGGTCTAGATTCTAGCATAATGTACAAAGTAGTTTGACCTCATCAAGCCTTACTGAAGCAACTTCCACATCGGGTATGCGCAGCAGTGGCAGTCGTACTGAATGACCCTTCTATTGTTTTTGATTGTTTCATGTTGATAAGCCTTCTTGTCTTGATCTCCGGGTATATTTGATTTGAGTTGCTTCCCAGGAATTCACAATTTTTCGCTGCAAGTTTACTTTCGGGGTACTCACTTTCATTTTCCTGATGGCTTCCTTGACAACCTCTGTTCCCTTGGGGTTTTCCACCGTACACTCGCCCAGGAACTGAAGCACAAGAAACACTCAAGTACCTTAGAGGGAACACTTAAATACCTTACAGCATACAGGGAACACTCGAGTACTATACAGCATACAGGGAACACTCGAGTACCTTAGAGGGAACACTTAAATACCTTACAGCATACAGGGAACACTCGAGTACTATACAGCATACAGGGAACACTCAAGTACCTTAGAGGAAACACTTAAATACCTTACAGCATACAGGGAACACTCGAGTACCATACAGGGAACACTCAAGTACCATACAGCATACA
Source organism: Haliotis rufescens (assembly GCF_023055435.1). Lineage (NCBI taxonomy): Eukaryota > Metazoa > Mollusca > Gastropoda > Lepetellida > Haliotidae > Haliotis > Haliotis rufescens. Next base: position 42,498,249 of record NW_025964112.1, on the reverse strand, counting down.
GGGAACACTCAAGTACCATACAGCATACAGGGAACACTCAAGTACTATACAGCATACAGGGAACACTCGAGTACCATACAGGGAACACTCAAGTACCATACAGCATACAGGGAACACTCGAGTACTATACAGGGAACACTCAAGTACCATACAGGGAACACTCAAGTACCATACAGCATACAGGGAACACTCAAGTACCATACAGCATACAGGGAACAATCAAGTACTATACAGCATACAGGGAACACTCAAGTACTATACAGGGAACACTCAAGTACCATACAGCATAAAGGGAACACTCAAGTACCATACAGCATACAGGGAACACTCAAGTACCATACAGGGAACACTCAAGTACCATACAGGGAACACTCAAGTACCATACAGCATACAGGGAACACTCAAGTACCATACAGCATACAGGGAACACTCAAGTACCATACAGGGAACACTCAAGTACCATACAGCATACAGGGAACACTCAAGTACCATACAGCATACAGGGAACAATCAAGTACTATACAGCATACAGGGAACACTCAAGTACTATACAGGGAACACTCAAGTACTATACAGCATACAGGGAACACTCAAGTACCATACAGCATACAGGGAACACTCGAGTACCATACACCATACAGGGAACACTCGAGTACCATACAGCATACAGGGAACACTCAAGTGCCATACAGCATACAGGGAACAATCAAGTACTATACAGCATACAGGGAACACTCAAGTACTATACAGGGAACACTCAAGTACCATACAGCATACAGGGAACACTCAAGTACTATACAGCATACAGGGAACACTCAAGTACCATACAGCATACAGGGAACACTCAAGTACCATACAGCATACAGGGAACACTCGAGTACCATACAGCATACAGGGAACACTCAAGTACCATACAGCATACAGGGAACACTCAAGTACCATACAGCATACAGGGAACACTCAAGTACTCAAGTACTATACAGGGAACACTCAAGTACCATACAGCATACAGGGAACAATCAAGTACCATACAGCATACAGGGAACAATCAAGTACCATACAGGGAACACTCAAGTACCATACAGCATACAGGGAACACTCAAGTACTCAAGTACTATACAGGGAACACTCAAGTATCATACAGCATACAGGGAACACTCAAGTACCATACAGCATACAGGGAACAATCAAGTACCATACAGGGAACACTCAAGTACCATACAGCATACAGGGAACACTCAAGTATCATACAGCATACAGGGAACACTCAAGTACCATACAGCATACAGGGAACACTCAAGTATCATACACCATACAGGGAACACTCAAGTACCATACAGCATACAGGGAACACTCAAGTACCATACAGCATACAGGGAACAATCAAGTATCATACAGCATACAGGGAACACTCAAGTATCATACAGCATACAGGGAACACTCAAGTACCATACAGCATACAGGGAACACTCAAGTACCATACAGCATACAGGGAACACTCAAGTATCATACACCATACAGGGAACACTCAAGTACCATACAGCATACAGGGAACACTCAAGTATCATACAGCATACAGGGAACAATCAAGTATCATACAGCATACAGGGAACACTCAAGTACCATACAGCATACAGGGAACACTCAAGTATCATACACCATACAGGGAACACTCAAGTACCATACAGCATACAGGGAACACTCAAGTACCATACAGCATACAGGGAACAATCAAGTATCATACAGCATACAGGGAACACTCAAGTATCATACAGCATACAGGGAACACTCAAGTACCATACAGCATACAGGGAACACTCAAGTACCATACAGCATACAGGGAACACTCAAGTACTATACAGGGAACACTCAAGTACCATACAGCATACAGGGAACACTCAAGTACCATACAGCATACAGGGAACACTCAAGTACCATACAGCATACAGGGAACAATCAAGTACCATACAGCATACAGGGAACACTCAAGTACCATACAGCATACAGGGAACAATCAAGTACTATACAGCATACAGGGAACACTCAAGTACCATACAGCATACAGGGAACACTCGAGTACTATACAGGGAACACTCAAGTAACATACAGCATACAGGGAACACTCAAGTACCATACAGCATACAGGGAACACTCAAGTACCATACAGCATACAGGGAACAATCAAGTACTATACAGCATACAGGGAACAATCAAGTACCATACAGCATACAGGGAACAATCAAGTACCATACACCATACAGGGAACACTCAAGTACCATACAGCATACAGGGAACACTCAAGTACTATACAGGGAACACTCAAGTACTATACAGGGAACACTCAAGTACTATACAGGGAACACTCAAGTACCATACAGCATACAGGGAACACTCAAGTACTATACAGCATACAGGGAACACTCGAGTACTATACAGGGAATACTCAAGTACCATACAGCATACAGGGAACACTCGAGTACTATACAGGGAACACTCAAGTATCATACAGCATACAGGGAACAATCAAGTATCATACAGCATACAGGGAACAATCAAGTATCATACACCATACAGGGAACACTCAAGTACCATACAGCATACAGGGAACACTCAAGTACCATACAGCATACAGGGAACAATCAAGTATCATACAGGGAACACTCAAGTACTATACAGCATACAGGGAACAATCAAGTATCATACACCATACAGGGAACACTCAAGTACCATACAGCATACAGGGAACACTCAAGTACCATACACCATACAGGGAACAATCAAGTACCATACAGCATACAGGGAACAATCAAGTATCATACAGCATACAGGGAACAATCAAGTATCATACACCATACAGGGAACACTCAAGTACTATACAGCATACAGGGAACACTCAAGTACCATACAGCATACAGGGAACACTCAAGTACCATACAGCATACAGGGAACAATCAAGTATCATACAGCATACAGGGAACAATCAAGTACCATACAGCATACAGGGAACAATCAAGTATCATACAGCATACAGGGAACAATCAAGTATCATACACCATACAGGGAACACTCAAGTACCATACAGCATACAGGGAACACTCAAGTACCATACAGCATACAGGGAACAATCAAGTACCATACAGCATACAGGGAACACTCAAGTACCATACAGCATACAGGGAACACTCAAGTACCATACAGCATACAGGGAACACTCAAGTACCATACAGCATACAGGGAACACTCAAGTACCATACAGCATACAGGGAACAATCAAGTACTATACAGCATACAGGGAACAATCAAGTACCATACAGCATACAGGGAACACTCAAGTACCATACAGCATACAGGGAACAATCAAGTACCATACACCATACAGGGAACACTCAAGTACCATACAGCATACAGGGAACACTCAAGTACTATACAGGGAACACTCAAGTACTATACAGGGAACACTCAAGTACTATACAGGGAACACTCAAGTACCATACAGCATACAGGGAACACTCAAGTACTATACAGCATACAGGGAACACTCGAGTACTATACAGGGAATACTCAAGTACCATACAGCATACAGGGAACACTCGAGTACTATACAGGGAACACTCAAGTATCATACAGCATACAGGGAACAATCAAGTATCATACAGCATACAGGGAACACTCAAGTACCATACACCATACAGGGAACAATCAAGTACCATACAGCATACAGGGAACAATCAAGTATCATACAGCATACAGGGAACAATCAAGTATCATACAGCATACAGGGAACAATCAAGTATCATACACCATACAGGGAACACTCAAGTACTATACAGCATACAGGGAACACTCAAGTACCATACAGCATACAGGGAACACTCAAGTACCATACAGCATACAGGGAACAATCAAGTATCATACAGCATACAGGGAACAATCAAGTACCATACAGCATACAGGGAACAATCAAGTATCATACAGCATACAGGGAACAATCAAGTATCATACACCATACAGGGAACACTCAAGTACCATACAGCATACAGGGAACAATCAAGTACCATACAGCATACAGGGAACAATCAAGTACCATACAGCATACAGGGAACACTCAAGTACCATACAGCATACAGGGAACACTCAAGTACCATACAGCATACAGGGAACAATCAAGTACTATACAGCATACAGGGAACACTCAAGTACCATACAGCATACAGGGAACACTCAAGTACCATACAGCATACAGGGAACACTCAAGTACTATACAGGGAACACTCAAGTACTATACAGGGAACACTCAAGTACTATACAGGGAACACTCAAGTACCATACAGCATACAGGGAACACTCAAGTACTATACAGCATACAGGGAACACTCGAGTACTATACAGGGAATACTCAAGTACCATACAGCATACAGGGAACACTCGAGTACTATACAGGGAACACTCAAGTATCATACAGCATACAGGGAACAATCAAGTATCATACAGCATACAGGGAACAATCAAGTATCATACACCATACAGGGAACACTCAAGTACCATACAGCATACAGGGAACACTCAAGTACCATACAGCATACAGGGAACAATCAAGTACCATACAGCATACAGGGAACACTCAAGTACCATACAGCATACAGGGAACACTCAAGTACCATACAGCATACAGGGAACACTCAAGTACCATACAGCATACAGGGAACACTCAAGTACCATACAGCATACAGGGAACACTCAAGTACCATACAGCATACAGGGAACACTCAAGTACTATACAGGGAACACTCAAGTACTATACAGGGAACACTCAAGTACTATACAGGGAACACTCAAGTACCATACAGCATACAGGGAACACTCAAGTACTATACAGCATACAGGGAACACTCGAGTACTATACAGGGAATACTCAAGTACCATACAGCATACAGGGAACACTCGAGTACTATACAGGGAACACTCAAGTATCATACAGCATACAGGGAACAATCAAGTATCATACAGCATACAGGGAACAATCAAGTATCATACACCATACAGGGAACACTCAAGTACCATACAGCATACAGGGAACACTCAAGTACCATACAGCATACAGGGAACAATCAAGTACCATACACCATACAGGGAACACTCAAGTACCATACACCATACAGGGAACACTCAAGTACCATACACCATACAGGGAACACTCAAGTACTATACAGCATACAGGGAACACTCAAGTACCATACAGCATACAGGGAACAATCAAGTACTATACAGGGAACACTCAAGTACTATACAGCATACAGGGAACACTCAAGTACTATACAGCATACAGGGAACACTCAAGTACCATACAGCATACAGGGAACACTCAAGTATCATACAGCATACAGGGAACACTCAAGTACCATACAGCATACAGGGAACACTCAAGTATCATACACCATACAGGGAACACTCAAGTACCATACAGCATACAGGGAACACTCAAGTACCATACACCATACAGGGAACACTCAAGTACCATACAGCATACAGGGAACACTCAAGTACCATACAGCATACAGGGAACACTCGAGTACCATACAGCATACAGGGAACAATCAAGTATCATACAGCATACAGGGAACAATCAAGTATCATACAGCATACAGGGAACAATCAAGTACCATACAGCATACAGGGAACACTCAAGTACTATACAGGGAACACTCAAGTACTATACAGCATACAGGGAACACTCAAGTACCATACAGCATACAGGGAACACTCAAGTACCATACAGCATACAGGGAACAATCAAGTATCATACAGCATACAGGGAACACTCAAGTACTATACAGCATACAGGGAACACTCAAGTATCATACAGCATACAGGGAACACTCAAGTACCATACAGCATAAAGGGAACACTCGAGTACCATACACCATACAGGGAACACTCAAGTATCATACAGCATACAGGGAACAATCAAGTACCATACAGCATACAGGGAACACTCAAGTATCATACAGCATACAGGGAACACTCAAGTATCATACAGCATACAGGGAACACTCAAGTACCATACAGCATAAAGGGAACACTCGAGTACCATACACCATACAGGGAACACTCAAGTATCATACAGCATACAGGGAACAATCAAGTACCATACAGCATACAGGGAACAATCAAGTACCATACAGCATACAGGGAACAATCAAGTACCATACAGCATACAGGGAACACTCAAGTACTATACAGCATACAGGGAACACTCGAGTACCATACAGCATACAGGGAACACTCAAGTATCATACAGCATACAGGGAACAATCAAGTACCATACAGCATACAGGGAACACTCAAGTACTATACAGCATACAGGGAACACTCGAGTACCATACACCATACAGGGAACACTCAAGTATCATACAGCATACAGGGAACAATCAAGTACCATACAGCATACAGGGAACACTCAAGTACCATACAGGGAACACTTAAGTACCTTACAGCACCTAGGCTAAAAAATTGCCTGGTCTAACCGGGTTACTCTAATGTCATACAGTCAGTGTGTGTTGGGTTGTACACCAGTTTTAGCCTGGTGGCAAGGGTAAGCTTCCACATACATATAATTTCAAAGTATTGACATGGACAATGTTCCCATGTGTGACACCAACACTCACCTTGACATTGTACAGGATATGGCCCTTCAGGAGGGCATCGGAGGGGTGCATCCACTGTTTGTTACCTGCACAATACATAAAACAATAATTTACCAATTTCACACTAGTCAAAACTAACTTGTACTGTATGAGACCAAACTATGCCAAGGCGTCTTATAGAGGAAATACGGTATGCGCCAACAAATCTCAAGCCGAGGACATTTTGTGTTTACAAATTATCCATACAGGCATGGGTAGCTTATTAGTACACAGATAATCTGCTTAAGGTATTCACAAGGTTTGGCCTGGTATAATTGCATTTCTGGCAGATGAAGAACAGAAAATTGATCAAAATACTATAATCATAAAAGCCATTTCAGAATCAGGTTGGCAAATGAAATCTTGAAATGAATGACCTTGCCCCATGAAACCGGACACATTCTCTTCCATGTGTCTTCAGGTTTCACATTTCCACACCAGTCGGTTCTACTACACTGGGTGTTGATGGCGTTGTTAATGAATATCCTGAAGGTGCGATCTTATTTGATATCCAATATCCAACTCCTACATGGAAACTGTAGTAATCATCATATATACTCACTGACAAAAGAAACGTGAATACCATACATGTATGTTGGTTAATATATGAAGATTTACTCATATTCAGGAGATATTAGATTGGTTCGATGCACAAACAAACATACTGGTATGTTGTGTGAACCAACGCTTATGAACGTATCACATGTGACGCCATAGATCCATGACTCGAGATACACTATTTGTCTCGTGCAGGATTAGCGTGTAAAGTTTGAAAATTACGTGCAGCATATTGTGATAAGAATAAAGACACTGTAGTAACACCTGACTGATTGTTACTTTTGTCATTATGTTGAACACATTGGAAACATCTCTCTTTAGAGTAAATACTTCTCTATGTTTTATGGTTCGCGTTTCTTTAGGTGGTGAGTATATTACAACTTGTTAGCTGAGTGTTTTTCTGAATCTGAAATATATATTATTAGGAATAATATCTTGGATACAATACATATTTTTCATTTCTAATATATGTTTATGATACTGAAACACAAGGATAATAATCTCTTTATCAAATAATGATATTCTTGAAATAAATTTTAAAAATGTAATTTCTCTTAATGAAGTGAATGAGTGAGTATGGTTTTGCGCCGCTTTTAGGAATATTCCAGCAATATCATGGCAGGGGACACCAGAAATGGGCTTCACACATTGTACCCATGTCGGGAATGGAACCCGGGTCTTTGGCGTGACGAGCGAACACTTTAACCACTAGGCTACCCGACCACCTCCTTAATGAAGTAAAATTTGAAACCGTGTATGAATACAATGTTTGAGTGACCTGCCCCATGGATCATATAGCGACAAATGATTGGCAGTCCGGTTTGGGTACAGAAACACCCCACACATCTGGAAACCCCTTCCTAAACTTGTTAATCACTAGTGTATTGAGTAAACAGACATTGTATTAAAGTATATAGCACAAGGTTAAAAAACAACAAGATAAACTTGATATCACATTCCAATAAATCTGCAAATGAGGTAAACTGGGAGGGACTACTTTCAGTAGGCTCCATATGTCGATGTAGTCTGCAGCTTTAGCTACAAGTTCGATTCCAGGGTCTAGTATTTGGGCTAGTGAACTCAAAAATACCATATGATAACACTAAAATTGACTTAAAATGATGCTGAAAGCAAAATTCGGGCTACTCAGTAGTCTCAAAAAAATTCATGGACAGTTTATTTGTTTGTTTGTTTGTTTAACGCTGCACTCAGCAATATTCCAGCTACATGACGGCGGTCTGTAAATAATTGAGTCTGGACCAGACAATCCAGTGATTGACATCATGAGCATCGATCCACTCAATTGGGATCGATGACATGCATCAACAAAGTCAGCGAGCCTGACCACCCGATCCCGTTAGTCGGCTCTTACGACAAGCATAGTCGCCTTTTACGACAAGCATGGGTTGCTGAAGACCTATTCTACCCCAGAACTTCAAGGGTTTCAGACAGTCAATAGATACCTACTTCCTCCAGAATCTATTGCCTAACATTAACAAGCTTCCTCAATGTGGGACTGCTTCTATTAGCAAACATGGCTGCAAATAATTTGACACCAAATAACAAAAGGGATGGTTCACTCATGCATTGTTCCTTCAGTGAATGCACTGTTTTAAGAATGACATAACATGGTAAAGAAATTATTAACTTGTTTGATAGGCATTAATAAGAAATTATTACCCTCATGAGTACCTGTATCATAAATGTATCATATATTAGGAACAAAAACATATATGTATTATGTTGCCAAAGGCTCACATTATACAAATAATATTCCTAATGTATGATATTTATGAATGAATGAATTCCCTGTTGTCTTGAACTCAGTTTGGAGACCGAAGTATCCAAATTAGGCTTAAAATTCCCCTGATATCTTGAATCCTGGATACTTCGAACTTTTCCCCAGGTTCCCTCGATTTCGACACAACGAGGTTCGACTGTATCTACAAATTGCACGTGTGTGGTCGCAGATCAAAACGGGAAATTAAAAAATCCCCTCTTACCATCCATTGTAGCTAACCAATCTTCATCATAAACAGGTACAGGCGAGGTGAGATGAGGTGTGATGAGGTGAAATGGGGTTTAATGTTGCATACAAGACAATTGCACTTACATAGCGACGTGCATGCATGTGTGTATGTGTCTTATTTTACTAGTCTGGACTAACACCGGTTTTATAGTGCTAGCCCACAAAAAATACTACGCCGAAGTTTAGTATGGCTACCCCACTTGGATACAGTATACTGACTCCAAGCTGACCAGTCCTTGTTTTAGCCCCTTATGCCAAGTGCCAGGCAGGGTAACAACAAGTGGCATCTTGTAATGTCATGGCTGGAATATTGCTGAGTGTGGTGTTGGAAAACAAACCAACAATACTCTGTTCCACTTTTTGAGGTGAGGTGAGGTGAAATGAGGTTTTAAGATTATTGCACTTATATAGCGATGTGCATGCACATGTGTGTGTGTGGCTGCTTGTACTAGTCCGGACTGATGCCGATTTATAGTGCTAGCACACTGAGATACCATGCCGCAGTTTAACATGAATACCCCACTCAGACACAGTATACTGACTGTCCTTGTTTTAGCCCCTTATGCCAAGTACCAGGCAGGGTAACAACAAGTAGCATATTTTAATGTCATTTGGTATGACACGGCTGGGGATCGAAGCACCAACCTTCAGCTCTATGGGAAGCCATTCTAGCCACCAGATAACAGCTATGGGATGTGGGAGACCGACATTTGACCCTCCACACATCACCCATGGAATTATCCACCAGTGTGGGGAGTGGGTGAGTGACTGAATGTTGTTTTACACCACTGTCAGCAATATTCCAGCCAAGGAGTTGCCTTACTGAACAACAGTTTACACTATCTGGGTGCAATGACACATAATCAGACAGATGACACATTGTAAACACCTAGACCCACTTGCACAAAGCGATCTTAGCGCTAAGATGATCGTAACTCCCATACTTTAACATGGACTTACAATAGTCTTAGCGCTGAGATCACTTTGTGCAAGTGGGTCCTGATCCTGATTTGTTGCCTCATATGAAAAGCATTGTATGCTGGCGATATGTGAAAAAGGAGTGAGTGAGAAGGGCTTAATAGTGCTTGAACAGTAATTCAGTTATATCATGGCATGTCAGCTTGATGATGGGGGAAAGCCTGAAGTGATGCAGGTCTAAGACCTTTACCACTTTGGTGAAACCCCAACTACAGGGAAGGCACTGGCAAACCTAGAAACATGATCAAGGAGAACCAGGATTCGAAAACACGATCAAGGAGAACCAGGATTCGAAAACATGATCATAGCTTCCTGGCACGCCTAAGGGATGCAACTGTGTACCCCATACAGCAATGCCTCAGACAACTGGGCACACATTCAGCAGGAAAAACAGTGAAAATAAGCCTACCATTCCTTCTGCTGCCCATGTCTCTTCACTCGTCTGACACTAAACTAGCGCCACCTACCTGACCTCATGCCCTTAGTCTGTGGTGTCAATATAGGGAACTCCTTTTCTTTTAAGGGAGAACTTTTCTCCGTAGTCGGTGAGGACAGCCTGGCACCACTCGACTGCTTCGGCTTCTGGTTTCCAAGATGGATGAACTTCCTGTGTCCGAATTCCCTGTTTTCAATAAGCAAACTACTCTGACTACTGACAAAGTAATCCCGTGCAACTTTGATAGCATCCATCTTGAAATTCTTTCACCACAGGATAAACAATAGTACAATCAATTGGTTTTTTCCAATGTAATAATGTCTTGTGATCTCGTCATTCGCCAAGCAGGTATCCCTTGGCAAAATACTGGATAATTGAACTTTGTCTTCTCCTCTGTGAGTCACATCTATGTATCACTGATAAATACAGTATCTAAGTCACGATACACTTAGCACAGGCATCACACGACCATCAACAACAAAGAAATAAAATCGTCCAGGACAGGTCACAGCTAAGCACTTACACACAATTATCAGGAATGGTATCTGTGGTATATATTCATAGAGTTCAAGTGTTGGAAGAATTGTTTACTTTCAAAAAGTTCATGAATGTTTACGTTTATCAAATCGTAACAACACAATGCTGTAATCTAAGTTTTCTAAAAATAAGTAGGAGGAGTAATCTCGACCAAACTCTGATCTCTGTTCCAAATGACCTCCTTGTCTACAGTCTACATTCACATTTGACAGGCAAGACTTTTCTGACCTGTCAAAGCTGACATACACAATACAAGCCCATGCACACAGACACAGAGACCAGAATCTAATTATTTAATATTCCGAGGTCAGTATCAAGCAGCTATTTGCATCAGAAACAAAAGAATACTCGGACAGTCTGTCCCATACACTCCTTGATCACAGATAATCAAACAGTCTGTGCCCATCAACAGGTGGGAAATGTCAAAGTCCACATCATGTCCAAAATTATTCACAGTCCAAAAAGGTTCACGAAATATGTCAATCACTGTCCCATTGCATGTAAGATATTCCACGTTGACACAGCTCTGAAAGGACAGCAAATGGACACTTAAAGCCTGGTTGATAAGCTGCCTATCTTGCTGATAACAGGTAGATAATACAGTGCATAAATGTCCATATATCCCCAGGTTAGGCCCCTTCTCTACCATGCACATGAGGTAACTTGATGTCACTTACAATAGGCCAAGCTCTCTAATTACTATGCAGACCAAGTACAATTGATGCTGTTCCCATATTTACAAAAGCTGATCACATCTCACACAGCTTGGCTTACAGTTCATAGTACTCTGTACATGAACACAAATAGACAATAATATTTATGATTTTCTTTGAGCATTAAAGAAAGCCATGTTTGTTTGGTGTTATACCAAAAACAAATAGATAATTGTTTTTATTATTTTCTTAATATTGAGCATTAAAAAAATGTATGTTTGTTTGTTGTTATATCAACACAAATAGATAATTATTTTTATGATTTTCTTAATATTGAGCATTAAAGAAAATTATATAAACAAATAGATAATTATTTTTATGATTTTCTTAATATTGAGCATTAAAGAAAATTATGTTTGTTTATATCAACACAAATAGATTATTATTTTTATGACTTTCTTAATATTGAGCATTAAAGAAAGCTATGTTTGTTTGTTGTAATATCAAAAGAAATAGATAAATATTTGTATGATTTTCTTACTCGCATTTCACCATTAACTTTGTTATTGGTGTAGAGTACCAGAATGTTTAGATTTATGGTATTCACTGAGACAGTGATACTGTTACAAGTCATTCCCAATATTTGTTTTGCAATATGAAACAGTAATTTAAGTAACCAAATGTCAAAGAGCGCTTGAGGCAAATGCCACATCCCACAGCTGTTGTTGGCTGTTTCCTGTACAGGGACAGATCCGCATACAAACAGGATCCATCACAGTGAAAGAACACTATGGTCATATATCATGTGTGGACCACAATAACAGTAGTCTTACTTTGTAAGTAATGTACTTTGTTATTATTATTTAATATTTCATAATAATAAGAAATATTTGTCTTCTTTCCTTCTAAACACAACACTGCTGACAAGAGAAATAATCATAATGCTTAAACATTGAAAACTTTTGCTTGCCACACTCAGCAATATTCTAGCTATATATGACAGCGGTCTGTAAATAATCGAGTCTGGACCAGACAATCCAGTGATTGACATCATGAGCATCGATCCACACAATTGGGATGTGATGACATGCATCAACCAAGTCAGCAAGTCTGACCACCCGATCCCATTTTTCACCTCTTATGATAAGCATAGTCTCCTTCTACGGCAAGTATGTGTTTCCAAAGACCTCTTCTACCCCGGATCTTCATGGGTCCCTTGAAAACTAGACATGTGATGATAAATTATGTGATGATAAGTATCACATTGTAAACTTATGGGAAGAAATTTTCTATAACCATGCTTCGGAACATCCTAAAGAGGCTCCATTCTGATGCCTAGTGATAGTTCAGATCTCAGTATTGTGATTATTGCCTCATGTGAAACTGAGGGTTTGTAGATAGGATTCCACACTAAGTGCCCTCAGCAATACATTAAAAAAGAAAGTTAAAATAAATGCCCTTGGCAAGAAAATAGGAAACAATTGTGATTTTGTTCAAAATTGGGATTTTCATAAGTTCTCATGTTCTCATATTCGGATGTAGATTCACCTTGCACATTAACATTACATTCGATGCAAAAATGTAAAACTAAACATTAAAGCGTTTTCTTCATTATTGGTCCTGTTGTCGGTGAATTACACATTAGTTACAACTGTACAGTATATGTATCAACATGAAATTGGAACTTTTTCATTCTTAATTTGGGAACTTTTACTGATACTTGAGCAGGTCGATATAAATCCCTGGTGTTGTTTCAAACTTTCAATCTGGGCAATTAGTGTAGTCATTATTAGCTAGATTGATCTCATCATGTAATTTGAGTTCACTAACAAAGTGGTGAATGACTTTGACCACACTTGGACTAACAACTGGTCTAACGATAAACTTTTACTCATTCACTCACTCACTCACTCTGAACCTACTTCCTGCTTTCACGAAACTTTAAACAAAAGCAACAAGCTATCTTGAGATGAACTATGGACACGACGGAATCAACTTTCTTTTTAGTGATCTATATGAGGGCAGCCTGTAAAGAATCAAGTCTGGACCAGACACTCCAGTGTTCCATGATGTGAGCAATGTCTCACTCCAGTGACATATGATTACACACAATCAACCAAGTCACCAAGTCTGGCCACCTGATTTGTAGAGTCCCTCTAACAACAAGCACTGGCTGCTATCGTAACGATAATCTCGCCCTCCATCTAGTCATTTTATAGACAATTCCAAAGATAAAATGATCAATTTAGATTTTAGATTACTTTGTGTCGATGCTGGTGCACTGACAATGACAATCTGTAACCAGTGGAGTAAGTGACCAAAATAGCTGTCTTCCCATAATCCTGTGGCTTGTAAAATTTTGTCGGGATATGTGAAATTTATTCCTACCTGCCCGACTGTCTACAAGAAAACCCTATTATCTAGCCCTAATTATTCTTTTCATTTTGATAGTCAGTGAAGATACTGTATTAAAAAATCTTTTTAGCTTATTGTAAATCATAACTGTAAGTATGTGAGTGGGTTTGGTTTTACGCTGCTTTTAGCAATATTCCAGCAATATCACAGTGGAGGACACCAGAAATGGGCTTCACATATTGGAACCATATGGGGAATCGAACACAGGTCTTCGGCGTGCTGAGCTAACGCTTTAACAACTAGGCTACCTGACGTCCCCCTGAGTCATGTAAACATTGCCTGGTAATATGGTAATATATATTACCTGCTGTGAACTTTCAGAACTTTAAGAGCTATTAATGCTTGCATCTGATTGGTACATCACGAAAAGCAGACCAAACATGATGATTTTAAAGTAAGTCTGACTGACTGACTGAGTATGGTTTTACGCCGCTTTTAGCAATACTCCAGGAATATCACAGCAGGGGACGCCAGAAATAGGCTTCGCACATTGTACCAATGTCGGGGATCGAACCCGGGTCTTCGGCGTGATGAGCGGACGCTTTAACCACTAGGCTACCCTATTTTAAAGTAAGAGCAAGAAGAATAGAAGAGAGAAAAGAAAAAGCCTGATCACGAATACGAATATGACGTTTCAGTTGAAGCAAAACTTTCAAGATGGGAGGTTACATTCACTAGTCACCAGCTCAAAAAGGTTGTTGGGAATAAAATTTATTTCAGACACTAAGTTTAGTACCATGTTGTCAACTTAACAACAGAGATCTTGAATCAGAACTTTGTACATCTAAATTCTGGAAAAGACTTACCGACTGAAGAAACAGTTCATCATTTCATATGAGAACATATACCTTTGTAGTATATTCTGCAAGCTTTTATTACCTTGGTTACAAACACACACTGATCACACAACCAATAAGATAATAGCTTATAAATAAGATACAGTCCAACCTGGATTTGCCTTTGACCTGTAAGTAATATGTTTTAGTAAGCTGGGAATTAACAAAACGTCTTTCTTTATGACTGAAGTCGGAGATAAGAGTCGTGAGACTTATTCTACAGTGTATTAGTTACCAGTCAGGTGTGTAATATTACACAGCGTTAGATAACACTACATTATACCCTCTAGGGAATAAACGGTCATAAACCTCACAGTCAGCTGTATACGGAGCACATAACTGTTGGGTCTTTAACTAAACTGTCTCTCTTCAGACAGGAAAATCAATACTCATGAAAATCTAATTAGACCAAGCATTCGTAATGTTTGACATACAAAATGAACACTATTCATCCTGAGACAATCTCACCCCTGACCTTTTAATCAAGTTTTGAGATAAAATTTTAGATTGAATATCAACAAAAGAATATGTAATATTATAAATGCACTAGCTCTGAAAGATAGACTTCTTGATCTAGGGATTTTCTTGGCCAATGTCCAAGATAAGGCCAAAATGGATTTGGGTTGACCTCAGCCATTCATATATTCATATGAATTCATGATAATATTTTGCAACACAGAGTAATCGTGTTATTTTCCTCAAAGTATTACTATTATAACCAAAAAAAAGAAGAAAAACTTAGATTTAAGGCATAAGGCTCATCTGTAAAATAGATTCATTTAACTGACCTAGGGTGAGTGTAGTGTGTGAGTTGGGGTTTACGGCGATTTTATCAATATTCCCACAATATCATGGCAGGGGACATCGGAAATGGGCTTCACACATTTTACCCATGTGGGGAATGTATTGTGACCCAGAGCTTCGGTGTGACAAGTGAACACTTTAACCATTGCCATCTGACCTTGAAGCTGATATAACAGATTATGAAAAGTAATATTGCTGAATGAAGCGTTAAACAACAAACAAACAAATCCTAAAGGTAAACCGTAACCATATATTGCTGTGTATAATTCAACTTTTTGTACCTAGAATTAGGGGGCTTACACAGGGTTGAAGAGTTGTGATTTTTTCTAACCAACTTTCAATGAACATTGATATATAACTTGAATACATTCCTAACCTGTCACCCGTTTCAAAGGAGACACATATATCTATATCTAACTTATTCAACAGTGGTAAAGTCCTCTTCTTCTTCCATACAAATGATCGTACTGCAACAACTATCATAACTCTTGCATAGACTCACAATAGTCTTAACCTAAGATCCCACTGTGGAACAAGGATATATCAGGGCTTACTTACACAAAGCAACCTTAGCGCTAAGACCATCATAACTCCCTGACTTAACATAGACTTACAATAGTCATAGTGCTAACATTGCTTTGTGCAAATGGGCGCAGATCTATAGAGATCATTTGCTCATCTGGAACTATTTTTGTGAAACTCAAGACCTGCTGACTTGCCTGTATTTTCTACACCTAAAAAAACCCATCAATAATCATAGCATTATCAAGACCTTGCGAACTTGTAACTTGATTCAGTCACTCAGTAAATTAACCACAAATAACAGAAATTGACGTTCCAGCAAAACAAAAGTTCCTGATTAAAACTCAACCCCACATCCATGACAACTATGACATTAATCCCTGCATGGAGCCCCGAACAAGTAAAAGCCATTCCCCATTGCAAAACCAAATTAACTCAATCAATGCTGTGACCGCTTCTCCACATAAAAAGTCCAGCCAACTTAATGGCATGATCAAGGAGTGTCTCCACAAAGGCCATGCCTTGTTTCCACATAGGAAATAGTCCGGAAATCCTGAGATTCAATGCTCATAAATTTCCCCTTCTCTTGTCAATAGTTCCCCAAACTTCTGATTAACAACCTCGTCCATTCTCGACCTTCAATTAATTTTTTCGGGGTTTACAACCTTGGACTCGAGGCGATGAAAATGAGGTATGATGTATTAAATGCAAAATCGATATCTTCCTCTCAGTCAATTATTCCAAATAAGACTCTGTGTAGAACAATCCAACCTGGGCAAAATGAGGGATGAAATACTTGATTTAAAGGGATTTAAAAACCACAAATGTTATTGATTAGTATTGTATTCTCATTATCCCCAATTTTAACCTTTTTCTCTTTATGATGATAAAATCAATCAGTACTGAATTGCAAAAAGAATTGAATCGAAAACAAAATATGGATTTCACAATGAATCGTAGAATAATATGGTTAACATAATTCAACTACAAAGGATGTTCAGGAAATCAAAGTGATGTAACTTCCTCTGCTTACCCATGGATGAAAATAGTGTGACACTGAAGAGGGCTTAGAGTTACCTGCCCCTGCCCAGGGGTTTCAAAACAAGTCTGATGCTCTAAAGAACCCAAAAGCAATCTCATTAAAATCAGATCTTTTATTCTGATGCAATACCACTCTGCATGAAGATCTGACGATACCTCCATAGGAGCGAACTTTGAAGGATTAATGGTTTCCTGATATGCCCGCTTCCTAATACAACAAGGCATCATTTCTTTACCACAGTGATTCAGAAATTTTGATTTTTACAAAAGGAAAGACACTCACCACATATATTCCTTTGATGGAAGTCCTATTTGGGTGTAGACGCCATGGCACCAAGAAACAACAGGGGATATAACATATCCACAAGCATACAAGGATATAATGGCCTTGAATTAGATACATTCGGAACTGGATGTTATATTTTCAGGGTTAGAAACTAGCAGTTTTTGTCCACTAGTCTTTATAATGATAATTTTTAACACATAGCAAAACCCTTAAAATGGGCCAATTTCTACTAGTCCTTAGGATACCTTTACTATTGGGCAGTTTGGTAAGTACAGGAATAGTGCCAATTTCTAACGCTGTATTTTCATTTTAAAGATACAGAAATCAGAATGGTCTGAACGCTTCATTAACTCATATCTAAACTGAGAAGTCTCGACACTGATCATGTGGAGGTGCCACCAGGTCTTCATGCAGAGGAATACATCAGAATAAACATTCTGATTATAAATATATTGGGCAGTATAAGACAAAAATTAACTCGAAATCAAGGACATTTCAAATGTAAATTGGTATTGAAATTGATGCCAGTCCTACAAATAAAATATCTCTCACTAATACTGCAGCATTAACATTAAACTCTGTGGTCTTAACCCCTAGTTTCAAGCCAGATAGAGTCAAGTAAAAAATTTTGGGATAGAACTGTTCGTTTGTTGTTTGACACTGAACTTTGCTATATTAATTAAGGTATGTTATTAATCAAGTCAGGACCAGACAAACCAGTGATTGAGATGAGCAATGTCCAACATCCAGGTACAATAACATGCAATGAACCATGTCACTGAACCCGGGCACTTCTAGTAAACATTCATAAGACTCAATAGGCTGTAACTAAAATCTGAAAATAATGCGGAAAAACATTGTTGGTCCAGTAGACATAACAGTTGGGGTGTGACTACATTCTGGAATAGGGCAATGGAATAACAAGGTTGGATGATCAAAGAAAACTTATTAAACTCAAAGGACTAACTTGCTTCCTATGCTGACCTCCTTTGAAATTTTATTAATTTACCAAATAATTAGTTACAGACTAAGCAGTAAATAATAAGATAGTCCTCAAAATCTTAATTTTATTTCACATTTGTGAAATGCTTGTTTGCTGTAACTGTACGCAAAGTAATTAAACAAAACAGCCATCCTTGTTGAAGGCAAGTGTTACTGACAATTTTACATGAGGAATTAAAACATTCAAGGTACATGTAGTTATGTCTTTGCTTTGTAAATACAAGGGGGAGTGGGGTAATGAGTCATCCACCAATGTCCAAACATGCAAGCAGCTAATCAGTCAACAAAGTGATACATAACAAATAACTGGTCATAAGGGGATCAGTTGAAGCCCGGACACTAGTGGCATTCATATTTTTGTTCAAACGACAGGAATTTTCACATGTACAGTAACAAATAAATAACAATGATTGTAGTGCAGAATTTCTGTAAGCAATGCCAGGACTATGACAATGGGAATTGTAGGGCAGAATTGGTCCCCAGTGCTATTCAGTCTATTGAAAAGTTGATTGATAGGAGTGAGCTAGTTTGGTTTAACACCACTTTGAACATTATTTCTGTTATATCATGCATAAAGTTGGGGGAAATTCGTAGTCATGCAGGTCTCAGAAATTTACAAATTTGGTGAAACGCATGAGCACATGGATGGGTAACAAACCTAGTAATCGGGGCAAATCGGTATTCGAATCTACAATCAAAGGTTCCTGGTGTGCCAAAGGGATGCAACTCTGCACACTTTAGATGACTGGGCCACCTGTGCCCCCTCGCAACATAATAAGAAAAGAGTATCTACAATCTACAGATTGTGTATTCTAGAATATTGTTGGACACAGAGACTATGAAACTTCACAATACTCATAATGGAACCATTTTTATCCTCGATCTATTTTCTGATGAAAATCATCATATTTTTCTTCTTCCAATTTTCTATTTCTTGTACTTAATTCATATGTTGTTTCATTTGTTCATGACCCTTGTAGCTACTCTACATTTGACATATTAAATCTCTAACAATTTGGGGAGTTTTAATAGGTTCACATATCACATCACAGGAACTCACGTTCTCAGTCACGGTCCTCTTGTAAAGTTCATATCTACACAAACTTCTTGCACATCATTGCAAGACATCATACATATCATACATTGGCTCATACAACTGGTACACAAATCACAAATACCCAGCCCTATAAATGAGGTACCAGAGTTTCCCTCAAAACAAGATGACAATCAATGATGAGGAGTTTCCTCCAGAGGAAACAAGCACAACCAAAATAATCATTTTTTCATCCTGATCAACCTCTTTCAAATTAAAATCTCTAAGCTCAAATATTAAAAATATTTCGATGGAAAAAATCATGATTTTCAATCCTAAATTTCAATCATGAAGAATGACAATTCAGTGAATAAGACTGTTCACCACCACCCAGCTGGCCATCTTTGAGCCAACAGCGTTACCAGCAAAGCATTAAATTCAGTTTTGTCATGCTTCGTAATTTGGGTGAATGGATGGCTTTTGAAGCCTCCCCATTTCATGGAGATCTTGCGGTGCAGTATGTGTGATAACATCACGTCCACAGATGCTAACTGTTCCAAGACAAATATCTCCCCAGAGCTCCAGTCATATTGAATATTGATTATGACCTCAGACAAATGAACAATCTCAAGGGGGTTGTGGGTCTCTCTACCAGAAGAAAGTGGCGCTCTCACTCAGGGCAATTGTGATGTTTGTGCCATACACTTCAGATCTGGTTATATTTGTTTCTGACAATACTTCGTGAAATATGAACATATTGGACTAGATTCATGCTTTAGTGTAGTTTCTGATAATAGCTCATCACTTGACCAATATTTTCGGGAGTACTTACTATATGACATACATGTATCATCAAAGGATTACTATATTAGGATGTCCCTAAAATGGAATTGGTAACTGTTGAAATTTAGTGGAGGGAATCACTTTATGCCATTAATAAAAGATCCTGGAATTTGCCTAAATAGATAATCTGGCCTGCGAAACAAAATGGAAAAATATCCTCTGAAAAAACATAATTAAAATATTATCAAGTCTCATCGTCAAACTAAACTTCTTTATTTTCTTGTTTTATATAAATAAATATAATCTTTTTTTTTGTACCATGGTAATTATGTCTTAAAACCTATTCACACCAAAACAATTCCCTTTTTTAACAATTACATATTAAAAAGAATACTGTCTGACTGGACAAACTTAAAATATAGATATTTGGAATAAAGAAACAAAGAGCTGGTTGGTCTACAATGAAAGGTCCCATGCTCCATTCAAGGAAAAATATCCTCTGAAAGATTAAAAATGTATTTAGAAACACACGATCAAAACCTGGACAGCAAGGACTATACCAAGGGAGATAACTTTGTCACTTCTCACTTCTATTACCTACTTGAAGTCTTATTCACTCAAAAGAATTCATTCACTGTCAAAGAAAAACACAAAGTCTGCGATCACACAAATCTGAGATCTTCATGTAACAAGGTTCAAAGACTGAGAAAGCACCCTTGAAGTTCATGACTTCAGCTATTTCCAGAATAAGTAATGGCACCAATTCAGCTCTCTTTCCTGTGAAGTATCACTAAAGAATTCATAGGGGTATGCAAATGTTGTGAGGTCTGTTTCCCTCCCACCAGCTCCGGGACCCAGCGATGTGGTGGTAAACAATTAGCTCCCCCAGTGTTTACGCTAAGAACATTAACTAACTTGTGGAAACTGGCAAAGTAGGTCAAAGATCGCAGCGTAGGGTAATCATGGTAATTAACTTTCACAGCTCAAATACAGATCCATAATAGCTGCAAAGCTGACCCAACCTAGCCACAAGAAATTGGCATCAATTATATTTGCCAGACTCCAACGCCACGCAGGTCCAATTTGGTTATTGCCATAACTATCTTATAGAAGCAGTAATGTGTTATATGTAACCAGGATCGTAAGACATCAATACAGTGATTAAGACTAGGTTACAGCATTCTAATCTCATCAAATTCGTGTTTACATAAGAATATTTGCATGTTCCCATTTCAACCGATATACATTGAGCCTAATACTTTTCAAAACGAGATCTTGCAAATATGATTATCAAGTAATGTTGTCAAGTCAAGAAAAATATATATTGAACATAAAAAGTTAGGGATCATAAATATTTGGAGGGGGGGACACTTTTATAAAATCCTGTCCTCAGTCTTCACTACAAAAAGTATCAACCCATCCACCCCCCAAATTTTTTTCAGGATCCCTAATTTTTTTCTTCAGTATTTTTATCACATCTTGATGATGGCATGTTTGTTACACTAGCCGGATAAAAATATTTCTAGGACCAAAGCAAGTAATCTAGACTTTATATGTAGCCCAGATATTGAGTGAGTGAGTTGGGTTTAATGACGCTTTTAACAGTATTCCAGTTATATCGCGGCTTGCCAGCTTAATGTGGGAGGAAAGCTTGAAGTGATGCAAGTCTCAGACGTTTACCATTTTGGTGAAACCCAGGGGCACGGTGTGGTGCTGACAAACCTAGAAACATAATCTAGGCAAACCGGGATTTGAACCCACAATCATAGGTTTCTGGCATGCCCAAGGGACGCAACTCTGCACAGCGAATTGCGGAGCCTTAGGCGACTGGGCCACCCGTGCCCACCACCTACATATTGACCAAACCACAGATACCACAGACTTTCTGTACAGCACACTACTCCTCATCACCTGATGCACAGCATCAACAGTTTTCTAGTCACCATGCAGGAACAGTGTTGTTGGTTGCTTGCTGTTTGACGATTATGTTTTTATATTGTTTATATTCTTTCCTATTTATCAAAAGTACAAGATTAGTTTTAAAGGAATTTCTTTTTTATACATTTTTTTATTAATGTGAGAAAAAAGGTATTAAATTGTATTCAGTTTCATTATGACATTTTTATTCACACCACGTTTCTACCATACATTATTTTGACTATTAATTTGATTAACAAAGCTGATAATCATGTTTTTCACAAATTAATTATTAAATTTAGATCTATGCTTAGCCTTATCAAGTTCCTATTACTTTAGCAATAATTGTTTAATTATCTTCTGAATGACATAAACAATAAAGTTATATGATAATATTCAATTAGTATAGTAAACTTTACATGTTTTACAATCCTTTAAAACCCAAAAGTACAATTCCATTAATATCAACTTTGAAATTGTGATTTAACCGATTCCCCAGCCCAGATGCTAGTGCCTGCACACTAGGCTGGCCTACATAATAATACGGACTTCATAATACCTTAAAAACAAGAATTTCACATTTTCACTCCATCTCCTTGGGATCTTGGCTCAAATTAATTTCCACATCACGTCTTGACTGCATCAACAAGAAATTATTTCCATCCAATTACAGAATTTCACTTTTTGCCCTTCCGGCATGCCCAGATTCTTCAATATTGCACAAAACAAATCTTCTAAGCACTTGGCAATTCGAACCTGACAATTCCTCTTCTGGCAAAATTTCAACAGACTCCTTCTCCAATGAAATTTTGTTTTTTCTTCTTTCTTTTTTCACAGTGTCGATTCTCTTTTCATAACATTTCTGTTTGCTTGCCTTAGACAGATATTCCCTCAGCTGTTCAAAATTCTGTCAAGAACGATTCTACAAATTTTCCATCAATCCACAGATGGTAAAAAAAATCATGAAAATCCCAACTTGAACTAGTTCCTGGTACTTCACCAAAGGCTCACAGCTTAAAACAAACTCTGCACAAATGATGCACTGTTTTCTCAACTGTTCTCAATCAATGCATTCCAGCATATTCCCGAAGCCTCCGTCAAGACTAATAAAACTATCTCGACTTTCTACAATCAGAAGGCAGTCATGAATAATGCTGCAATTTAAAGTGTCACTTTGTCCCAGTTGGTCAGTATCATCATCACTTTTTCTTCAGTTTCTAGTTGTCTGCACAGAGGTGAAAGGAAGACACTATTGGGCAATAACATGATATTGATCCATCGCCTGTTAAGTTACAACACAATCCTGTGAAACATATTACTCTTACCGCTTCTGGTATCAACCTTGGCCAAATTCGAGGTGAACAAGAAAACTATTTCCTGGGGAGGTTCCAGTGTGGCTTAAAACTCTCTATGACTATTCTTCATTCCCCTCAATTTCCGCTTCTTTTCAAACAACAAACATATCTTCATTGATTGTTTGATCAATTCTGTCAGATAGATCTTTCAGAAACAGTAAAGATGTCATCGAAATGACCAAAGGTTGACATTGAAATCAAACATCTAATAAACCTATCAAAAAGTTGCCTTATATTTCAGAAAACTTTGATGTATTTTTTCTGTTGCGCTTGGAGGCCTTCTTCAGAGATTCTGTAGAAGCACTTTGTGGTCTCTTGATGTCTGAAGTCAAGTGCAACAACACCTATCAGACAGGAAG
This sequence comes from Haliotis rufescens, assembly GCF_023055435.1. Lineage (NCBI taxonomy): Eukaryota > Metazoa > Mollusca > Gastropoda > Lepetellida > Haliotidae > Haliotis > Haliotis rufescens. The sequence continues at coordinate 42,474,022 of NW_025964112.1, read as the reverse complement.
GTACTGAGTGGTCCTATCTATCTGTATCGATAGAGACTTGTGCTCCGTCGCCTATAATTCACAAGACTGACAGTTTCATGGATGGGTGAACACAGTGTTCAGTCACTGTCTCGCAAAGATCCCTACATGTGACAGAAAATAGACTGGAGAGTCTATTCCCTGAATCACATAAGAAAATACGCTAAAAGTTTCAAATTCTACCTTTCAGGATACCTTTAACATGACGCAAATTGGCATCGGCTTATTTATATCCCTGCATCAGTCCAACATGCGTGTAACAGTGTTATTTCACACAATTAGTTTCTAGGAAAACAACCTGTAACTCAATCTCAGGCAAGTCACTACCTCCTCAATGTGGTAGTCAACAGTTTCTTCTTTCACAGCACTGATGATGTGTTCCTTCCACTGTGTACATTAAGTTACTGTACTGAGTCTTCGAAGAATCACTTTTCAAAACACTTACACATGCCTTTAAAAACCACAAACTTCTTAATGCAAATTCACTCTGCGTTCAACCCCTCAACTAAGATGCATATACACAGACACAAATTAACCAGCAGTGTCAATAGCTATAGATGTTGCCTTTGTGAATTATCACACATTCATAACCTGTGTTATCACAGAAAATAGAACTACACATCACAGAGAATAAATATCATTTTGCACTGCAAAACAATGTTGCACAATGCCCCTCTGTAATCTGCTGAAGCAGTGTCCACATTGACAGAACAGGAACTAGCTCCAGTACAAACTGAATAAGCATCAGATATGTAGAGCGCATTCTTTACATCCTTGGGACATTTGTCATCCAAACGACATTACCTCACTCATGTGAATATAAATGTGTTGAGAAAATAATGTCAAAATGTTAAAGACCCACAACAGACTAACATAAAACTAGTTGCACTAAAGGGCACTTCATAAGCCTTTACCCAATGAAGAATTTGATCACAAGTGAAATGAAGCAATTTGAGTGACAACAACAGTATCGTTTTGACTCTGATGGGAATAAATGTCAGCTTAATATCCTATTGGGAGATAACTGAAGTTACACCAAACCGTATCTCCTCTTACAACCAGTGCTTCAGCCAATCAACAGCAACTTCTAAGAAATACAGACTTAGATTAAGTCTAAATAATCTTCACGTGTTGGTATTGTTGGTTATTTCAGAACCAATAAATCGATACTGTCAGATATTATGAGTGGATGACTTGACTTCAAAATTAACCATTCTTAAGTCACAATCTGCAAAATGATTCATAAATACTCCCGTTGAGACTATGAAAGTTGGAAGCCTGAATGAATTATTCAAAGTTGGCAATAAACTTCCTATCTTCCACAGAATCCTCTTATGTCCGTGAACCTTTGGAGGTGTGTCATCCCAGCATAGACTCAGAAACAGCTGTGATATGGAAGGTAGACTGCTTTTCTATCTACCCTGCATCAGCAACTCTTCATGTAGGCAGGGTACTGGTAACATTGATAAATTCACAACAATGTCCTCGGTGAAATATTTCCTTTCCTGGAACCACTACCCCAGTGGAACAGATCATATGACCATATGGTGACAGGAAAGTTCATGAGAGATGTTTCCTATGCACTGAAGAACCTAATCTGTTTAATCTTCTATGGATGCATACACATCTGTCCATGTGTCCTTGTCAAACTTTGAAACAACAAAGTTCTGAAAAAAGCTTCTAAGTCCTTGGCACAAATTCACTGCACTAATGAGCTTGGTTATTTTTACCTCCAACGAACCAGTAAATCACTTTCCCGATGCAAAGTTACCTGGGGTCCTGGGTAGCTCGTTAAAGGTGTGTCTGTCAGTGGCCATCAGTGCAGATAACAGTGGTCAGTTTGAAAACAGACCTGTCATGTCAGTAAAACAGGTTATTCAGCTGACCGGAGTGTAACATAACCTCTGACCTTCACGGATGTCCAGTAACTGAAATACCTCCACATCAAGACAAGCAACCATTCACAATATCCTCCAATGTCCCAAGTCCACTTAATTAGCTGTTAATTCCAAAACAGACGCACTTAATTCTAAAATATGTGTGAGTTCTGAGACACCGTGTCAGGGTACAAGCCACGTTGTCTCTGAACCTATTGCAAATACAGTCGCACCGCTTCTAATTTTAGCCCAACTCACTGAAGCCTACAGCCAATGTCCTTACTAAGACATGTTATAGTGGCTTTCATCGGTGTTTACCTACTGGTATACAAACATATCATATTGTAGTCAGTGGGTGATACGTACCGTAACGCTATATGTGATGCCTGGTCTATAGTGTTTACTAAAGTATATCTTCTATCCATGTAAGTATATTGCACTGCTATTGATATTTAGTGATACATGGTTTATCAATTCTGACCTGGATGTAGACTACCACATAGTCTTAGAAGTCTGTTATACAATACATTTCACATTTCAAAAAAAAATAATTCTGTGGAATATAGATAGCCAGACTTCCCTCTTTTCATAATCTAGATTGGTTTTGATCAAATTAAATGCAGCAATCCCTTAGTCATGGTGCAGGAATAAGCAGCATGTTTATAAGGAGAAAAGGATGTGAAAAGTATGTATTTCTAAGCTCTAAATAAACTTCACTCCTAGCAGAATTTACATTACAAAAAGTACCTAGTTTTTGTTGTACATCCTTTGCACTGAAGTTCACCTTCACATGATAATTGTATCAGCATTAATCTAGAGTGGGAAAGTTTATATCCAAGTTTGAAAAATTTTAAGTGACATTTTTCCAATATTGGTGAATATTGGCCACTGTCCAAGTCTAGACATGAATCCCTGATGACCTGAGGATTGTAGCATACATGAACATTTTTGTTATATATAATACTGTGCAGTACTGCAATAACAAGATTCATAAGTGAACTTTTTCTTGGCACTGGTGACACATGTAAAAAACACTTTAATTTTCAGTGATGTAACAATAATGTCATGGAACATGACACCATCGTCAAGATGAGATCATGCAGATACGGGCAGAGGGGTAGCCTAGTAGTTAAAGCATTCACTTGTCATGCTGTAGACGCGGGTTCAATTCCCCACAGGAGTACTATGTGTGAAGCCCATTTCTGGTGTCCCCACAGTGATATTGCTGGAATATTGCTAAAAGTGGCATAAAACCATACTCAGTCACTCATACAGATAAATGTTTGACGTTTATTGTTTTCATAAATAACAAAAGCTTTGTTACATGATTAATATTGTACATTTAATCTTGTAGCTTGACAAAAGTTTCATTTAGTCAGCAGTCAGCAGCCAAGCTGCTCAGTTACATCAACTTTCAGGGAAGATAAAATTGTCCTATAGCTTATGTAAATATTGTCAGTTCAGGGTTTGAAAACAATGGTTGCCTCCCTTAGCCATGCTAGGATGTGCAGGTAATGTGTTCGAATTGCAGATTCATACCAATGATTCTTGTTTGCCTTCAACATGATGTTTGATTTCACTGAAGTGGTAAAAGTCTACCACCTGGCCTTTTTGAAACAGTAAGCTGATCTCCAACTTCAAATTAAAATCCCAACTCACTCACTCACTCACTCAAATTTATTATGGTGTCCCCTTCATTACCGTCAACCATCTTTACACATGCTTTCTGATTTTGCAGTCAAAATCACCCCTTGACGATGTTCTGCGAGTCAGTGATGTTTATGCAGTGGCTGAGTCAATATGTCCACTCCCCAAGACGAGCATATGCTGTGACACTAGCCAGTATTATCACCATGCCAGGAACAGCTGTACTATGAGTCACAGAAGAGTATGATTGGGTAGACCTCCTTGGCATGAGTGTCAATCATTTCTCATATGGGGTGGAATTTGTCTCCTTGCATACAAAAGAAGATGCAATCATTTTCAAGGTGTTTGTCAATTTTGTTCATGACACTCCCGAAGGATATAAAATTGCAAAAGTAGCGTGTTATCATGAAAACCACCAAAATGTGAATATTTAATATTTTACTGATAAAATCCATCATTTCATAACCCTCAATGCCCTTCATATTTTGTGTTATCAGCTGGCAATATTCAATCTGTATCCCCACAGCTTCTAAATGATGCAAACAAGTGGTTGATAGCATGAGCAATCAATGCCATTTGAGCCATGATGACAAACAATCAACCAGGTTACACAATATAACCACTTGATCCTCATTCAGATACAACCTGCAGAGATTCTGGGCAACAACATAGGTCCCCAGCAACCTACAGATATTGGAATTGGTGCCTAAATGGATTGAGTAATAAGGCTCAGTGATTTGGTGTTATTGCATGTTATTGTATCCTAATTGCATAGAACAATGCTCATGGTGTCAATCACTGGATATTCTGGTCCAGACTCGATTACTTACAGACCGCCGTCATATAGCTTGAATATTGCTGAGTACGGCATTAAACCACACAAACCACAAGGACAAGTAAGTGTTTGTTTGTTTGTTTGTTGGTTAAAGTGATTATTAACCTTGCATGTTTCCATATTGCAAAATATCATTTATTAGAAATTATAAATATGTATTATGCTCGTCAAAGGCTCAAATTCAATAAAGAGATTCAGTTCGAACTAGTTTGGACAATTTTCTAAACAAAATAACTGCCATAGTCATTGGAACTATTTAAGGTGTTTATTTTATAAGTTATGGAAGCTTTAATGTTAATGGTCCTAATAGAGTATAATTGCATGGATGTTTGTTTGTTTGTTGTTTAACGCCACTCTCTGCAATATTCCAGCTATATGTCGGCGGTCTTTAAATAATCGAGTCTGGACCAGACAATCCAGTGATTGACATCATGAGCAGTGATCCACATAATTGGGATACGATGAAATACATCTACCAAGTCAGCGAGCCTGACCACCCGATCCTGCCCGTCAGTCGCCTCTTACGACAAGCATAGTCGCCTTTTACGACAAGCATGGGTTGCTTAAGATCTATCCTAGTAGGTGATCAGTCATGATGGCCTCAAGGTTGTGAGTAAGTAAGTAAAGACTCCCACAATATTCCACCTAATTACCAAGATGTGACAAAAGAAATCAGTCCTATACTCTCTGCACACATCCGGTGCTTCAGAGCCTGTATGTCGGCAGGAAATTTTCTCCAAGACCTGGAGACCGAAGACTTTATCACAATAAAACATACATCTTGAAGACAAGGCGTGCTGCAACAAAGGTTCAAAGACACCTCGGCCCCTTCTTAGACAGATAGTATTGATTGCTGGCTTGAAACCAACATGTCTAGCTAGAAATACCTTCTAAACAACCATCATGTGCTCACTGCTCACTGATGAATAAAAGCCTTTACAGTTGCAATTATGGAGACAGTGCAGACAATACTTGATCTGCGTGCAACAGATGGGTTTGTACTCGCAATAACAACTTATGCCTACATAGAACGTGCCAGCATGTGTGATACCAGTGTTAAAATTCATATACAGTTAACTACGGTTATAACGAACACGCTTATAGCGAACTGACAGATATAACAAACTTACTTTTTAGTCCCGACTATTTGCTGTAGTTATGCTGTATATATGCTTATAACTAACTACGGTTATAACGAACTAAAAATAGTAGTCCCTTTGAGTTCGTTATAACCGTAGTTTACTGTACATTATTTCATCACGTGGGTTGTCGGGTAGCCTTGTGGTTACAGCGTTTGCTTGACACGACTTGGTCCGGGTTTGATTCCCCACATGGGTACAATGTGTGAAGCCTGTGGGGTGCCCCGCTGTGATATTGCTGGAATATTGCTAAAAGCGGTGTAAAACCCTACCCACTTATTTACCATACATTATGTATCTAGTATTTATTGTTTGTATTACTAGGATACTGAAACATATTGTTCAAATTTAATATGAACATACACAATGCCATGTTGGTTGCCAATGCAGCTGGCATAAAATATCTGATTCCCGTGATGGGATTCGAACCACATATCTTCTATCCCGAGGTCAAACACCTTGTCCACATGACCAAAGAGGATAAGCCCATCAGCAAGCTGACAAAGTAAGGATGTCATCTCTGAGATAACGCCATGCCCTGCCACATATAAAATGGGACAGTTTTTGTACCCATAATTTGTTAATCAAGAGATTCATTTATCTAGACAATTTCACTGGAACAGCACTGTACAGGTGAACTCGGTCCACTGTATGCCAAAACATAGCTAAAATTCATGTGAAGTCATTCTGAAAGAATTAAGTACATGTCAATAGTATAACTTAGTTACAAGTTTGATTTCAAGTTAAGAACAGTCTGTAAAAGGCCCTCCGTCAATTTGAAACAATTCCAGAAATACACCCTTGTACAATATTTTCAATTTCAATTTCCATGGATATTTTGTAAAAATATAAACAAATCTAAAAATAGAAAAACGGAAAAAAATATGTCAGAAAATACAGAAACACTTGTCCTGGTTTAATGATTTCATTATACTTATCATGCTAATTGGCAACGCAAAAAAACTTACATTTTATCCTCAATTTAAGGCCCAAAGTTAGTTAAATATTTTCTCTATATTACAGCCATCAGTAGTACCTGCACATGTAGGTGTTAAAAAACAAACGCTATTTCCGAACTCCACCATAATTGCCAGGATTCAGTGCCAACCAGTAAGGGTAATTGGTCAGGGACTTCACAGACCTATTCTGGGAGATTAACCAGTCCCTGTCATTGCTGACTGCTAGACATACATGTGACCTTTCTATCTCTAGCAGTGATATTTTCTCAAACAATTACACAAACAACTCAACACCTATCCCTGACATTTGCGATGCCTAAACCATTTACATCACCCAGCATCTATGTGATGAAGTACATCGTGTCTGACTTGGCCGGGCTGTATCATTATGCATTAGACCATGGGAATCTGAAGTGAACCTGTTAACACTTGGCAATATTCCAGCAATAGACGTCAGTCTGCAATAATCGAGTCCGGACCAGACAATCCAATGATTGATATCATCAGCAGTGATCCACACTGTCAAATTACGATGCTGCATAAACAACAAGTTGCCGAACGTGACCACCTGTTCTATTTGGTCGCCTCTTTCGACCACCATATTTTGCTCAGGGAACAGTTTAAGGAATCCCCAAAGGGAAATTCCACATCAACTCATCACATGTTCAAATAATGAAATAGATCAAATCAAATGCCATGTATGTTTCCTTGACAACTGTATTTCATTGTCTAGAATTGCTAGGAAAATAAATAATTAAAGACCTTCCTTCATGACTGACACAGGAATAGGGATTGGGTGCTTATGGATTCAGTGAGTGAGTGAGTCGGGTTTAACACCGCTTTCAACAGTATTCCAGTTATATCGCAGCATGCCAGCTTAATGTGGGAGGAAAGCCTGAAGTGATGCAGGTCTCAGACGTTTACCACTTTGGTGAAACCCACGAGCACGAGTATGGTGCTGACAAACCTAGAACATAATCGGGGCGAACCAGGATTCGAACCTACAATCATAGGTTTCTGGCATGCGCAAGGGATGCAACTCTGCACAGCGAATCGCGGTGCCCCAGCTTCTGGATTCAAGGCAACCTTTATAAACTTGTCATTTTGAAGACAAGTCCAGGGAACTAGTGTAAACCTTATTTCACTGGTCCTCAGAGTTTGTAGCTAGTCCTGCTTTGAACAAGACAGAAATGTTTACCATGTTTACATTTTCTGTCAGTTTTATTCAGTTTCAATTTGTAAAAGAATTTAAAGCATTGAGAACTGATTCAGAATTATAGCCTTCAAATGCTACTTGTCAAAGACGACTTATTGCCATCATTGGATTCTTGTCCTCAACACAATTCAGCAGTCTCAATAGTTTCAGCATATGTGCTGTACATGCAAGTTATAGCAATGGTGTTATATGAAAATTACAGCACAGGTGTTGAATACATTTAGTTCCAGTTTAAGTGTTCTATATGCAAGTTATAGCGTTGGTGTTATATGAAAATTACAGCATTCTTTTGTGTATGTGGTGCAGATAATTTTACAGGAAACAGCAGTGGAGAAGGCGATTATATCATTGCCAGGTAACTATCTTCGAAAACATTTCACAGATGATAAAACTGAGTTTGTTCACTTAATAACCCCTCGATCTTGGACAAGAAGTTTAACTCATGAATGGTTTTAATAAGCGGTCACAATGCTTATTATATTGAATATGGTATATGTAAGCAATAGCCCAGGTTTTATCAGCAGGTTATAGCACAAGTGTCATATATTCAAGGTGCAGTGTAAATGATATACATACTTATATAACTGGAGACCTACTCTGACCTAGAATCTTAAATCTGTAACAGATTTTATGTTATTATTCTCAGAAACTAAAACAAGGCCATATATTTTTAATTTTTTCATATATTTATTCCAGCTTTATTCACACAAGGTCGCGGAAATAAGAAAGAAAAAAAATCATTTATTTATTTATTTATTTATTTATTTATAGAAAAGTCATTCTGCCATGGAGTTAAAACTGCAGCTGGCTTCTTGAATCACTGATAGTGATGTCAACATGGAATGTTGAGATAACATATTATTTTGTATAAGAGGGTCTATATAACTAGCAGGACATAATAAAAATGAATATGTTTAATTCATTTCTATTCCAGCTGCTTTTCAGTAAGGGCGGTGGGCCTGTGAAACGAAAAATAAAAAATGTATGGCCTAAGCAACCATGCAGTTCTGCAATTCCCAGCAAAACACACCCATCACTCTGTCAGGTGATTAAGACTCCCACACCTGACACAGGTGTGTACAGGTGAGCCTCAGGTAAGATCAAGTGATTCAGGAGGGGTCTGGTGCGACCCAAGGCTAGATGGTAGTGGGTAAAGCTAGCTGAGTGTTTGTATTTTCTAGAAAGTAACTTATATTATCACTGGTCAATACTAATAATCTGCACAGAGTTAACATCCATCTTATGGCAGAAAAATACCACAAGACCTTGCTGAATTTTACTCAGTAGTCTTGAACAATCAGACTTGTGTAACTTTGTAACCATTATAACCTGATCCTCATTTTACAAACATGTATACTATACACACTATAGTAAAGGAATAAATATAAGGAAAGCACATACTCATGCATGCAGACCCGTGAAGATCTGGGTTAGAATGGGTCTTCATGCTTGTCATTAAAGGCAACTATGCTTGTCGCAAGAGAATCAATGAGGCACAATTGAGTGGATCGAGCCTCATGATGTCAATCACTGGATTGTCTGGCCCAGACTCAATTATGTACAGACCCCCGTTGTATAGCAGGAATATTCCTGAGTGCGGAGTCAAATAAGAGGTCTATTAGGACCATTAAAGCTTCTATAACTTATAAAATAAACACTTCAAATAGTTCCAATGACTATGGCAGTTATTTTATTTAGCAAATTGTCAAAACTAGATCCAACTGAACCTCTTCATTGAATTAGAGCCTTTGACAAGCATAATACATATTCATAATTCCTAATATATGATATTTTGCAATATGGCAACATGCGAGGGTAATAATCACTTTATCCAGTGGTGTTCAATATGTATGGCTGACTTGCCTGACCCTTGAAAAAAAGTGCTGGGCAAGTGGGAAAATATGATTTAGTTGCCCTCAAGCAAGTATGAAAATCGGTGAAACTTCGAAACTTAGAAGATGCATCATGTGTTTGTCAACTGCAGATGAAGAACCTGACTGGTCATTTTTCTATTCTGCACCTTTTCCATTTAGGACAAGCCGACAATCAGGATGGGCAAGTGGAATGTTTCCTTGGGCAAGTAGGAAATTTTGGTCTTTGAACTCCCCTCTTAGCATATATGTCATTCTTAGAATAATTGATGTTTAACTTTAGAAACTGTGTATGAATACAATGTTTGAGTGAATAGTCCCATGTGTCATATAGTGCCATGTGATTTGGCACCATGTTTGTTTACAGAAACACCCCAACATTGAGGATCCCTCTCTAAACTTATTTTCTTTTTGTTATTTGCTTCTCTCCAGGCAAAGATACATAACTCTGGCGGTTATCAGGGTATGAAAGGAGGGCAATAAATGGGATTTTCCACTGGATAATTGCTAAGTACTGGATAATTGATAAGTTCTAAGCAATATTGTCCTCCACAAGGCAAAGGTACGAAATCATGCAAGTACAGTCATAGACAAACACTTAGTCCCAGAAATAAAGTTATATCATTTAAAAATATATATCCACAAATATAAAGTGAAATCCAAATGGAGCCCAGAACAATCTTTAATTTTAGAGCTTGACAGAGCTGAGGCAATCTAGACTTGCCAAATCATTCTAGACTTGAGTGGGACTCCTGTTGTAATATATTCTCTAAGGGACTGGAGACAAACAAGGACAGTAAGTCTTGTGTTCTGTGTCATCACCATGTGGTACAGCATATAGGTCATGTCATGGAGCACATTTAGTTTGTCAGGACAATATTAATCATACACTCTGCCTGGGGGTATGAATGACCTCTTGAAGCACTGTATTTTCTTGCACTGTATTGTCACGGTAATGTTGAACTGTACACTACCCATTTTAACTCCACCCATACAAGACTTCTGATGATTTCTGTTATTTCACAGAAAAACATACTTATCAAGTTGACACTATTTTTTTAGTTTACTGATCTGCAGAACCCAGCGAAAAACAACAACATTAATACCAAACCGATCCTTGTGTCTATGTGTCCAATAAAAACATACTGGTAAAAAAAAGGAATGAAAAAATACAAAACAAATTCTGATGAAATGAATACATGACACTTTGTATGGATAACAATTCCTTTTATTCGTTTTAACTAACAACTTCTTTTATTCTTTTTAATTTTCAAAGTGTCATGTATTTATGTTCTTCCAACTTCTAAAAGCCTATCAAAGACTACTGATAAGATGAAATAATATATGGCACAAAATCCAAACATGAGCATCACCTAAAAGTCATTATAACACTGTCAAGCAATTTTCAAACAAAATTTTAAAAAATATATTTTTCACCAACTCACTGAAAAGAATAGAAGAAAACTGGCAGACGTTTATTTACTTTTTTTATGATCGACCCTGAATACAAATTCTGAAGAAATCTTTAAACATAAAAAATCAAATTGTTTGGCCAAACCTGCCAAGAAGGTCTAGCAAACATACATAACAAGATGTTTATTCGTGTAATGTTTTATGTGAATTAACAAATTTTTATTTTACAAAATGTTTGGAAAGTATGCATAAACTTTGAGCAAGGCAAAACCAATTTGGGTGAGACTTTTTCTCCCTGCCCTAAATTTTTTATAGGTAATAAAATAGTTTCTTAAGTTTGAAATTGCTTATTTTTAACACTTTTGTTTCTTTGTTTGTTTGTTTTTTAATATCTTTGACAGGGAAAACAATGTTAAATATTGTTGTTCTCACAGCTTGATTCAGTTACAGCAATGATTGAACAAGCATCTCAAATAACACTGTGCTGAACAAAAAGCGTGTGCCTGATGAAAGCCAGGGCCGCGTTCCACAACGCGATTTTAGCTCTACGATGATCGTAAGCCTTCATTAAAGTATGGAAGTCATTATCAACTTTGTGCTAAGATCGCCTTGTGGAACGGTGCCGAGTCAGCCAAAAAGTCAAGATTATGTATATTTATGAATTTATAAATTCCCCTATAAGAATGAACACAAACAAAGACTAAATCAACAGACAGCATTCTATATGTTGGATATATTGCATTCTGTAGTATATATTTCCCTTTCCACAAAAACAAATAATAAACTGTCTATGGACAACAATATTAAGCCCACACTACGTTCTGTCTTCCTACACAAATTGTATTAATTATCTTCACATCACATGGTTCACAAAATGATACTTGTCAAAAGTTCAGATTTATCACATGAAATCCGTTTTTTTCATATTGGTTATGTACTGCCGTCTCAAAATAAAATGAACATTTAATATCCGAAAGGGATTTGGAGGGGAAAAGAATATGCTTAAATTAACATGAACATTCAACATCAAACCAGACCTTGGAGATAAAAATAACATCAAGCACCGATTCATGAACACAAAATAGCTTTTGATATCCTGTGTTCATTTTACATCATTTTCCCGTTCTTTATTGTGTCTCTACTGTATCAATCCATCCCTTGGTCTAGGCAGGACACAAACACAACATATCTAAGGAGACGGCTTCAACTTCTTGACAAACACCCACAACTTTTTATTACATGAACAAGAAAAACATGTTGAAAGGTGACCCCAAATTCATACCAGAAGTATCTGCAAACATGCATCAAGAAACGTTAAAATATACCGTACAATGGTAGACCCGAACACAACCATAATGCCTGAGGGAATCTTATCTAACAAAGTGTGCAGACAGCCTCACAATACATCCACTGAACTGTGTAAGTCAACACGATTGGGATGAAAAGGTCACTCTTTATAGGCTATTCACATACACAAACATTACAGCCAATGGTCGCTACTTTTACAGTCGACACTATATTTTCTAAAACTTGGAAAGTATGTCAAGCTTGTACTTATACAGTACATACAGCCAATATCAAACCTATAAATTGGGCACAAATATGCTTCATGCTTCTAAGGCATTAATATAAATATTTAGTCCATTAAACAGGTCTAAAACATGACTTATGTTTTGATAAAATACATTCTATAAATTATACATTGGCACCATATTTCGTCTTCCATGTCATGTTTTTACCGCATATAAAACATTATTATAACATTTATTCAGATCATAAACAGTCCATATATATGTCTCTGTGAACATATCTTTTGCAGAGCAAGACATAAGGGAAAAGATCAGAATTTTAAAGAGATGCAAGAGTTGTTTCCCTTTGTTAGAAATGCTCCCCACCCCTCCCCTCCTTCAAACAGTTCAGAGCTGGAATAGTTTCATTCTGTGTAGTTGGGATGACAGATTTAGAAAAGTTACAAGTATACAAACTGTACGAAAACAAACTATTATTTCATGATGATTTCATTTCTCAAATAGTCTTGATTTAATGAAACTCAAATTCAAAGCATACGTCCATATCAATAATCTCTCAGCATATCACAAAAACAAACTCATCATAACTGTTCAACAACAAATAGTTTAACAATTGAAATATATAACACATAACATGCATAAGCAACAATTTCTGCCACACGCTAAATTTCACTGACATCCTCAAACAAGTTCTCACAGTATCATCAACAGGCTCAGAATGACTTCAAGAGTAACCAGGATAAGACATATGTTTACCCCCGGAATAACTAAAATAAACACTTCAGATAAAACTAACTACATTAATTACCTGAATATCTTCGCCATCTTGCGATCGTATATTCTATAACTATCCAAAGTATTCCGAATGATTTGAGCAAGATTGCCGGGAGCAGAAATCAGCGTGCCAAGTCACCATGGGAAGTATAAACTATGTACCTAGACATTTCATCAAGTAGCGAGGAGCTGCCCGGTTGTGCTGATGTATCTATGACTAATTAACACTCAATGACAGCCTCCCAACAAAGGGTCATGAACCTTGGGATGGTTGTATTATTCAATAAGCTATTGTGTAGCCTGTTTACCATAACCCAGCATCTACTTACTGATAAGGTCTTACATTTCACTCAACTGTGGAAACATGTAAATAAAATTACCTTTTAGTAATGACAAACTTTGATGACATGATTTATTTTGCAATAATGTTTTGATATTAGATATTTTCTTTACATTAACTGACAGTGATTATTAATATTGCTGTGCTGAGATTTGTCCCTTTTTTTGTTAACATATTTTGAAATGTCTCCAACTTGAATTAAAATTCAAAGTGTCTCCAACTTGAAACAGAAAGTTTATGTCACTGAGAAACATTAAATCACCAATCAATGTATAGTCAATGAGCCCCACGACCCGTGAAGATCCGAGGTAATTTAGGTCTTAAGCAACCCATGCTTGCCGTAAAAGGCGACTATGCTTGTCATAAGAGGCGACTAATGGGATCAGGTGGTCAGGCTTGCAGACTTAGGTGATGCTTGTCATAGATCCCAATTGTGTGGATTGATACTCATCGTGTCCTTCACTGGATTGTCTGTTCCAGACTCGATTATTTACACACTGCCGCCATATAGCTGGAATATTGCTGAGTGCGGCGTTTAACAACAAACAAACAATGAGCCATGCTACACAAAGACACAACTACACTTGTAATATCTACTAGCTCAAAAAGTAATAAAACTCATGAATCACTGAAACTCAACAGGCCTTAAACATTAGAAAACCTGACTTAGGCTAGACAGTTAGTGCCAATTTGCATTCTGAATATAATAATATAATAATATATATAATACTCCAAACAAGTTAAAGAGCTGCACTCCAGTCTAACAGAAAAACAATAGTAATATGAAAGAACTGGATGATCTTAAGTTCTTTTGAGTAGTATATATGAAGCACCACAATCTGTATATCAATAAATCTGGACAAGCGTCAATATTCTGCAATATTAAAAAGCTGGGAATATTTCGATGCTTTTACTGTGATTCTACTTAAAGCATGAAATGAGTCCTGACACTAAGAAGTAACAATATGTTCTCCTGTTGCTATATTCCTTCTTTCCTATGTTTGGATCAAGGCATAGCTCACTAGTGGATTGTGTTCGTCATAAGGGAGACCTGGGTTCTATTCCCTGCATTGATACAAAATGTGAAGCTCATTTGGGGCAATCCCCCTTGTATTATTGGTGGAGCTGGTTATCAAATGGGTGGTCAGGCTCGCTCACTTTGTTGATTGTGAGCGATTGATACCCCAACAGCATGGACATTGCTCATGATATCAATCACTGGTCTGCTGGCCCAAACTGCTTCACTTAGAGTGGGTGTGTATGGTTTTACGCCGCTTTTAGCAATATTCCAGCAATATCATGGTGGGGAACACCAGAAATGGGCTTCACACTTTGTACCCATGTGGGGAATCGAACCCGGGTCTTCGGCGTGACGAGCAAACGCTTTAACCACTAGGCTACCCGACCGCCCCGCTTCACTTAGAGGCTGCTGTCATATAGATGGAATACTGGAGTGGAGGTTAAATCAGGACTTGCTTTTTGAATCCAAGTCATGACAAGCCCACTTTGACTTTCATTTCTTATTACTGCTCTACTATTCTAGCCCTACTCCAGGGCTAAAATGAAAGATAGGTCCATGGATGTGTAGTAATTCTATCCTTATTATAGGCAAATCTAGATAAGCCAACAGTACATTCTAAGGACGCCAGTCTTTTATATGAACAACTTGTTCTTATTATTTATATTATCTAGAAATTATGATTTAAACTAATAATTATTGCCTTAGAGACTTGTGCAAGTCTACTATGATTCATACACAGGCTAATATCATATCGTGAACCTAACAGAGGTTTTTAAAAAAAGAGATGAAATCGTGACTCCACTGCCCCAAAAGCAAATTAATGTATATTTTTGTTATAAAGATTGAATAAAAACAAAATATCTTTTAAATATTTTTCCAGTTTTCCAGCAATCTCATTGAAAGAAAGTGGAGATGAGAAAAGTAACAAAAGTTGTCTTGAATAAAATCAAGATAATTTTTGCTATTTTTCTCATCTCCCAAAAAAATTACACATGTTTGAAACCTTTCAAAATTTAGTAAATGCAGCTAGTTCTCTGGGTGTTTCACAGTTAACTGTTGAACATTTCACATGGGCTAAAAGACAAGCGCAAGTTTCTCCAAGAGAAGAACCCAACAAACCATTAAATTAATTACAGTTAATTGAAATGCATTTCAAAACCAGGTAAACTTTTAAAAGTTTTCCGGCAAATACAATCAAGCACATCAACAAATTGCCTCCTCGACACTAATGGATGAGTCTGTACTCGTACAACCTGAGCATATTTTCCCCCAGGGCACCGACAGTTGTCATGGTTATCAGCTGGTGAATCCAGGGTACACAGATGTAGACAAGTTGCACAGTGAATGTCTCAAGGGATCATGACAGGCCAACATATTCTCACAAATGGTGCTGACATTAAAGTTTAAAAATGAGGTAACTTAATGTAATTCTCCACTCATAAAGGGAGACAGGTATGTATGTATGATATATGCATGACAAGGCTTGCACTTTATGGGGAATATATATCATCTGGGAGGAACGGCCACTGTCACAACAATCTGGGCTAAAACAAACACCCAAAACATAATACCATCTGTATATCTGACTGAGTGTTTGTTTGTTGTTTAATGATGCCCTCAACAATATTCCAGCAATATGACGGCAGCCTGTAAATAATAAAGTCAGACAATCCACTGCGATTGATATCATGAGCATCGATCCACATAATTGGGATATGATGACATGCACCAGCTAAGTCAGCGATTCTGACCACCCGACCCCGTTAGTCACCTCTTATCACAAGCATGGGTTGCAATTTCAACCTGGATCTTTGCGGCTCTTATGAGTGAATGAGTGAATCTGTATAATAATGTGGCTTTGAACAACATATCAGTCATGTCACGGTGTGTCAGCTTTGGTGAAACCCATGACGACTATGGTGCTGACAAACCTTGAAACACAATCAGGGCAAATCTGGGATTCGAACCCATGACCTTTCTCAGGTTTCTGTAACGCCTATGGGTCACAAATCTGAACAGCGATAGAGTGCCTTAGATGATTGGGCATCTTCCCATGAAAGTCCAGTTTCCACCTTTGCCAAACTACCCTGGAATTTCAAGCCCGATCATAGCGCTACCAGTGGCTGTTATGAGTTATATCCCTTCCATGTCCCTCCTATTGACCAATCAGATTCCATCGCTCATATCACTTGCACTTGTTTCAAACAAAATGGCGGCGCTCAGTCAAGATTATCTGATCGATAATCAAAATCTGTATTGTCATAAAACGGGTTTTACTCCACGAATTGCATCAAATCACGTGAACATCTTGATTAACATGAAAAGATTTGCCAAATATCTGTTGATGCCCAATTGACAGTACACATGCTTTGTACACACACGTTGAAATCCGTGTTGTTTATGAACTGCATGTCTAGTTTGTTACGTGATTTTGATTGGTCTATGAACAGACTCGTTAGTCCAGCCAAAATGTAACTCCGGAATTCCAGCCTAGTTCGGAAAGGGTGGAAACTGAACTTTTACAGTCAGTTAACTCCCATGCAACAGTAAGATGAACTGGGCCACACATGCCCCCTTTTATGATGTTTTACTCATCCTGACATCTTCTTTAGAAGTAAATGTGTAAATGTATCTTTATTTAAATACAACAGAGCTAATTTGCCATACAAAATGACTTTCTTCATGTCTCACATTCCTGCTACAACAACACTCACACCAGATCATGACTACTGATACATCTGATAAAGTAAATGCTGAATGCTATTAAGTTTGTAGACAACATGTTTATTCATTATTTATTTCTTAATTATTAAACATTTATGAAATAATACGTATTGATCAGTATGAAGCATATTGTGTATCATATCGTATCCCCAAGTACACCAGCAAACCAAGGATATATTTCAGCCTTACTGTAAACCTATATACAGTAAACATATCACAGGCATATGATCCCGGAACATATCTTGCCGTAATCCCTCTATTAGGCCCTGGGATGTCTTATTATTTTTGCACAAGCCTATTAGTCTTAACACTGGCACACTGGCAACACAATACCTAATCGAATTCCAAATTCAACAGTGAAAAGTGACTCCAGCATCTAATAGAGGAAATATGGTATAACAATACACTAAGTCCTCCCAGTACAACAGAGCATTGCCCTGCAAAAGCTCTGGACAGAACAGCACAGTACAACAGAGCATTGCACTGTGAAAGCTCTCGACAGCACAACAGAGCATTGCACTGTGGAAGCTCTGGACAGCACAGTACAACAGAGCATTGGACTGTGGAAGCTGGACATCACAGCACAGTACAACAGAGCATTGCACTGTGAAAGCTCTGGACAGCACAGCACAAAAGAGCATTGCACTGTGAAAGCTCTGGACAGCACAGCACAGTACAACAGAGCATTGCACTGTGAAAGCTCTGGACAGCACAGCACAGTACAACAGATCATTGCACTGTGAAAGCTCTGGACAGCACAACAGAGCATTGCACTGTGGAAGCTCTGGACAGCACAGTACAACAGAGCATTGGACTGTGGAAGCTGGACATCACAGCACAGTACAACAGAGCATTGCACTGTGAAAGCTCTGGACAGCACAGCACAAAAGAGCATTGCACTGAGAAAGCTCTGGACAACACAGCACAGTACAACAGAGCATTACACTGAAAGCTCTGGACAGCACAGCACAGTACAACAGAGCATTGCACAGTGAAAGCTCTGGACAGCACAGCACAGTACAACAGAGCATTGCACTGTGAAAGCTCTGGACAGCACAGCACAGTACAACAGAGCATTGTACTGTGAAAGCTCTGGACAGCACCGCACAGCCTGACATAATAATACCACATAAAGATCACTTACGGTAATTTTCATGTAATATATTTTTGGACTTGTCTAGAATGAATCAACGCCCACTTTGTATATGTAATTACATAGTATGGTACGTTTCTCCATTAAAAGTCACACTCTTGATTAAATCAAGCATTAACTTCACCAGATTTTTGTTACTTTATCTTCTGTTGTAAAAACTGATGTAACCAGAATGCAAATCATATAATTTGCTAAGAGTTCTTTGTCATCATTAAAGTTTAGAGTTATGTGCCCTTGCCATGTCGTTGCATCATTGGGGTGCAAGAAAAGTGAGTGTAGAAACAACCAAAACACAACATAAATACCTTTTCATCACCAGACTCCTCTTGAAGATATCAGGTTTTATGAATCACCTTCGATAGTTCCCCATAGATGAAGGCATTAACTTGATTTTTTGGCTTAAGTTTGTTGTTTGTTTGTTGTTTAATGCCACACTCATCAATATTCCAGGTATATGACAGCTGTCTGTAAATAACCAAGTCTGGACCAGACAATCCAGTGATTGACATAATGAGCATTGATCTATGCAATTGGGATACGATAACATGCTTCAACCAAGTCAGTGAGCCTGACCAGCTTATCCTGCTTGTCGCCTCTTACAACAAGCATAGTCACCTAAGATCAGCATATCTTTATTAATGCTTTGGAGCTCAATTATTTTTCAAGCGTAAACATGTGATCAATTGTTTATTAATAAAATAAATATATATATTGAACTGTATTCTCTGCAAGCATATGTAACAAAACCAGGGGCAAGTCTGTGAAGGGATATGGACAGAGACAGTGGTTGAATTAACGGCCCTTGCAATAACCATCGGGCTTGAACAACACAAATAAATCTGTCATAATTTACAGGAGAGCGAACAATAGAATAATATTATTCGAGCTACAAATGAAAGGCAAACATCACACTTAAGCTTGTTAAACCTCATGGACCAAGAAGCAATACTTACGATCCCCGGCCGTGTCTAGAGAGCTCTGATAAACACACAGCTGCACTCACTGAGACAGACACTACACAGCACATGCTTCAGGCGACAGTAGCGAGCTCAAAACCTCTTCTTACAGCCAGATAATCACAAGATACACCCTGACCCTTTACATGCTGTGGGCATATCACAAAATTACTCAAATATGTATACTATTTAAAGAAGTCGAATAACAACCCATTCTTTCATTTTACTACAGTTAATATTTCATTCAAGGTTAACTGTAGTAATATGAAAGAATCGGGTGGTCCTAACTTCTTTTGAGTAATATACTAGCTACAAACTTCTAATTTTAGTTTTAATATATTTTATTGACAAAACACAATCATTTGAATCAATAAAAATCTCTTTTCTGAATTAATTATAACATGTTCTCATAACACCTTTCTCTGCCAGAGAGTATATATTGGGTTAATTGTCGAGACAAATCTCATTATGGGTGGAGCTGCCAGTTGGTGATACATAAGAGGAGAGGATATTCCATATAGCTTCCACTGTGATCAAACTAATCATGCTTCCTGCGTGTTAATCACATTATTGATTTCAGTTTGAGCATCAGTAGAATACCAGAGACAGGTCTATCCATCACAACCAACTAGTCAAGATTACGTACTGACGGAATCCCCTGTGGATTCCGGTTTAGAATTGGTCCCAAATAACCTATGCTGGTTGTAAGAGGTGGTCAAATGGATCAGGTGGTTAGGTTGATAGTGTGTTCTCATTCCCAAACAGCGTGGATAGTTTGTCACAATATCAATCACTGGATTGTCTGGTTTCTTACTTACATTAGTCTTAATGTCCAATTATATAGTAACTTTCTCGTCAGTGACCCTTATCTATCATCATACAACTGCCTCAGCTCAGTTCACATACAATATTGTATGCCATTCGTTGAATCTCTTTTGTCCATTTTGCCTATTCACATACACAAAGGAAAATGAATGAACTTGAAAAAACATATTTGACAATTTAACAGTTTCAGGAAGATGCAAAAGGCTTATCGATTTCCTTTTTGTTTTATTTTTTATACCACAGAATAGGTGTAAAATCTTGTCGATGACAGGACACAAAGACAAAACACGAAAACTGTTTAAGTTGGAAGATTTACGAGCGACTATTAGTCTTCAAAGTTTACATACTAAATCAATTCCCTACACGAAGAGGTGGCATGGGGAGAGGCCCTTTCATCTAAGGTGCCGCGATCCACAAGTTGCATCCAATGGGCATGCCCGACACCTATGATCGTGGGTTTTAATCTGGGTTTTCCCCGATTATGTTTCTTGGTTTTTCTGTCACCATATCCCTGCTCGTGGGTTTCACCACTTGCTGTAACAGGCGACTATGCTTGTCCCGAGAGGCGACTAAGGGGATCGGGTGATCAGGATCACTGACTTGGTTGATGCATGTCATAGTATCCCAATTGCTCATGATATCAATCACTGGATTGTCTGGTCCAGTCTTGATTATTTACCGACCGCCATCATATAGCGGGAATATTGCTGAGTGCGTCATTAAACAAAAAACAACAAACAACAACATTAATAATAGTACCATGGTTCGTAACATTGAGACCTCAGGGGTAGATGGTTCTCATACAGAAATATTACACATTATAACTGACATAAAATAATGAACATAAACAAGTGAAATAGAACAA
Source organism: Haliotis rufescens (assembly GCF_023055435.1). Taxonomy (NCBI): domain Eukaryota; kingdom Metazoa; phylum Mollusca; class Gastropoda; order Lepetellida; family Haliotidae; genus Haliotis; species Haliotis rufescens. The sequence continues at coordinate 42,452,860 of NW_025964112.1, read as the reverse complement.
TATATAATCAGGTATACAGACAGCCACTCATCCGTTAGACTAGCGAAAATCTTCAGGGACTAGACGATTTCTCCCAAAATCTAGCTCAGGTGCCTTACTCTGAAAGGGTGGGTTCGAATCCCGGACAAGACTCAACCCAAAAAATGACTGGAATTTGTGCTTTACTTAGAAAGTGTAATTCTAAATACAACATCTGTTACATTTGACAGTTTTTCTTAAAGGCATTGTGTATCCATGAACTAGACCGAAATGAGCTGCAGACAAGTTGGATTTGACCACGTCTAACCCTGTGTAATAATGCTGTTTGTACAACACTCTTAACAATCTTTACCAACAGTTCAAGGCTGCCTCAACAACCATAAAGAGTTAACAATTCTTTCTTTACAAACCTTAGATTTCATTTTTTTTCACTCATTTGACAGGTATCAATCATTAGGTTTCAACAAAGTAGGCCATTGAGCTATTTCATTTGGAGAGAACAATAGCATATCCTACAGTTATGACATAAATAATGAAGCTGCTATCCTGAACATGTCAGCGCCGCCGTTGCTGGGAGCTACATCCTTGACATGGCAACATGGTCGGTTGACAGATGCAGCGGGCTGCATAATGCAACATCTCAACCTAGGTCATGTGTGGCTGTCACGTGACACAATAGCCATGCATTTACATAATTCCTCTTCTTACAAAATGTTTATGCAATATTTACTTATGGCATATTTCATGAATATTACTTGTGATATATGGTGTGTTCCCATCAATAAATCGCTGAAATATTGCTTATGTAATGTTTATTTGATCGTATATTCCATAAAAGTTCCCCTTGTAGCGATATTTTTCCTTATATATCAACATGAAATGTTATGATTGCCTATATTCCACTCAATTCCATGGACAAGGATTTTCATACATTCCTCTTATTTATGCAATACAAATGTAATATTTGCTTAAAGTATATTCCAAAAGCTATTCCTCTTAATATATTCCAATGTTTACTATATATTCCTCACATGTTTCGATGTTCATCCCCTGGTATATGCCATACAACATTTCCTTCCATTAAATGTTTCCTTACAGTCCTTTCAATCAGTTTCATTTCACTTCACTTCGCTTCACTTCACTTCACATGTAATATTCCATTGTATTCCTCTTGGTAGGTAGAATTGTTCAGCAATTCCAGCAACATCGCAGGGGGGGGGGCACAAAAATTGGGCTTCTTACATTATACCCATGTGGGGAATCGAACCCGGATCTTTGGCATGACAAGAGAACGCTAAAACCACCAGTCTACCCCACCGCATCTCTTAATAATTATGTAAAAATAATTGGCTAACATAATATTTATACCAGCAAAGATTCCACACATGCCATAATAATGATTTATTGCTTTCTGAATTCTTCATAAGCCTCACTAACCAATGTGATTCAAAGTAATACTAAGTAACAACTGATCCCATTAAGCCTGAGCTTAAGCCATTGTGATGTCACAACAGTGATGTCATAGTGCACTGTACATCAAAAGCTTTATTTCATCTTAAATCTAGGGTAATACAGATCATAACATCAGACATTGTAGGCAAACCTGGGTAATACTACCCTCCTTACAGAAATACAGATTATATCTTAATAAGAATTAATGTGGCATGTTGTGCAAGCTTGGGTTAGTGAGTTAAAATAGCTTTTTATCACAGCTATCATGGAAATATGAAAGTTCTCAAGTCCTGATCAGGCAAAACAGTGGTTGACAGCATGAGCAACAATTCATGCCACAGGTCACAGCAGGAAAACACAGTAGCCCTGTTTTGTCTACAAGGACATACAATTTCAATGTAGTGAGTTCTATGTACTTTCTAATCATTCTTCAAAAGTTCCTCTTTGATTACTGCCACCATTGATATAACATAAGTTGTCAACCAGTCTTGAGGGTGACATAGGCTGTTATCATACCTCCATGTCAGAATGAGTGAGTGAGTGAGTGAGTATGGTTTTACGCCGCTTTTAGCAATATTACAGCAATATCAGAAATGGGCTTCACACAATGTACCCATGTCGGGAATCGAACCCGGGTCTTCGGCGTGACAAGCGAAGGCTTGAACCACTAGGCTACCCCTCCATGTCAGAATGATGAGATCTGATTGGTCCACGTGATCATGACAATTACACAGTGTAACCCGCCTTGGATGGGAATGAATTTCTCAGCGGGGGAATAAATCTTTGATACCCGCCACAAGCAAATCAGGCTGCACATGGATTTCTGAGAGGCAGAATAAAATCTTGTACCCCGCTTCAAAGCAATACGCCACACGCTTTTTCCGAGTCAATGGAAGTCACGTGACACAGCACAAGTTAACCTCAGCTCAATCGAACAGCTGTTTTCTATCCATTTTGAATTTGTTTGAATTCTCGGTAATATAAATTTGTTATACGTGATCACTTGGGGTACATGGGGTTTTACGCATCCCTCATTAGGTATAATACTATTCCAGCTCGTGGAATAAAACACAGGACACACAAAAAACCAATGTACCCCGGGTGATCAAGCTACAACTTATATTGTCCACCAGTCTTGAAGTTATATAAGTCTATGAAAGTGTCTGTACCCTGAGTCTGATTGAAATATAAGCTAACATAGAGGTTACACCAACCCAGATCACCCGAGGGAGCGGTGGACAATGAACTTATCTTACCTCACACCTAATTTTATTGCAGGTACAACTTATGAATGCATGCTTTGGTCCAAATTAGTAAGAAAAAACCACAGTTAGTCATTTAGCTACTTTGTTCATTTTTCATATTCATTGTCAAATATCGGAGGCTCATTACATTAATGATGATTGGCTCTGTGTTTTAGTGGTTAGAGAGTCACCTCAGTGAGCAGCAGGTCGGTGGTTCAATCCCGCATCAACGATGGTACTAATTTAATCCTGTATGGCTCTCAGCATTAATGGAATAAAACACGGACTGATTGGCTCGGAGTCAGTATACTGTGTCTGAATGGGGTATTCATGTCAAACTAGCACCATAAAACTATTAAACTCTGTCATTAGTCCAGACTAGTAAGAGTGAGCGATGAAATTAGTCCTAGGTATAAATATTGCAGGGGAATAAAAATTCATATGTAGAAATTTATCGAGGGAAGGATGTCCTCATCCTGGGTATATTGTTCCACTCGGAGTGAGGAACAAATACTCCTGGTATATCGATTCCCCCAGAACAAATGTTCAGGGGGTATATATATTCTCTCACTCAAGCAAGCACTCATGCACGCACACACACCCACATGCGTGCATGTCACTATATGAGTGCAAAACTCTGGAACGAAACGTTATATCCCATTTTTAATGAACGAGCAACAGTAACTGAAACAACAGCTTCAGACATTACTGCAAAAACAACCACAGTCTCCCTAAGCCAGTGTTCTGATCAATCAAGAAGCATAATGGATGCCTACAGCATTCAGAAATGATTCACCATTTCTTTATACAATTGTATCACAGGCCCTCTTGCTAAAAATTGATAAATCGATGGTTTACGTATGTGCCACACTTTCCAAACGATGGAAAAGGGGAAAAAATCAAAATCAAATTTCAAGTTACTTTTTTAACCGCAGATACTTTGTTATCCCTGTATTGTATCTTTTTTAAACCTTCCTAACTTTTGAAACCAGAAAATGGACAAAAAAAATACAAATGTAAGTTTATATTTTTATTTTTTACTACTTTTTTTGGGTGCTCCAATCCATCAACCAAGAAAATAAAAAATCATTGAATGAAGTAAAAAACATTTTTCATTCTTTTTAAGGTTTTTTCCCTGATTTTATAAAATGTTGGATTCATTTGCAACCTTCACAAACAGTGGAAGTTGGGCAAACCAAAATCAGTTTTTCAGAGTTCCAAATTATAGTAAGTCTGGTAGTTTGAGATGTAATATTCAGCTTTGGTCCCACCAAGTGATGATGCCTACATTTGCATGACAATGCAACAACTCCTCAGGACTGTCCCCACCAGCCTCACGCCAGGGGTCACGCAACTTACGTCACTGTCACAAAAGTGTGACATATAAACGTGTATCAGAGAATTTATGCAAACGAAAGGTGGGACACATATATCGTGAGCAACATGATGTAGTATTTTGTTTGTTCTGACGTTCTACAAGGCAGTGCCTGCACACTTGTTTTAAGCTGTCAAAGACAACCCTGGGAAAACACAAAAGTCACGCAGGAATGCTGGATGTGCCGTTTGACGTGAGCGGTGCATACACCATGGTCCGAGGTCGCAACTACAGAAACAGTCGACAGGCACACACATCCACGATATGCAGTATGTTCCCTTTTTTCACATCTGTGAGTTAATATTTTCTCAAATATGTTCAGGCATATTTTACCAAATTGTTTATATTCATAATCCCCAAACAAACAGAGATCATTTCAAAAGCAAATCCTTGAAATCGCCTTTGATGTTGTTGTTTTTAACATAAATATGTTGCCAAATGATAATACAATGTAGTGAGAGGTACTGATTATGGCTGGTAGAAGAAAATTCTTCCTTCATTTGAGGGAAAGTCAGCTTGGCTAAGTTAAAAAATAAAGTAAAATTTTTATTTTCATCCTTACAATGTTACGGCAGATAACATGCTGTGGTGACTCCGGGTTAGAATTGGTCACCTTGCTGGTTGTAAGAGGGAAGAAAAGGATTGCTTGGTCAGGCTCTGTGGCTTTGCTGATGGCAGATCAACACGCCCTGACTTGGATTGATGCTCATAATATCAATCACTGGATTGTCTAGTCCAGAATTGGTATACAGGATGCTGTCATGTAGCTTGAATACTGCCAGTGCAACGTTAAACAACAAACAAACACACACATGCCACAGAAACAAGCAACTACATTTTAACTGAGAAGGAGCCCCAGAGAGATAGGAGTTGAAACCTTGAAAATCTAGACTTGCTTCATTTAGGGTTATAGCATTACATTAAGGACTGGGCAGAAGAGAAAATATTATTGTTCATGGACTGTGAGACAGATCACTGTAGGAGTGGCACAGTCTAATCCATAGCCTTGCTTCAATGCTGTACTGAATCATAAGGCCAAGAATGTATACCCAGTAGTTATTCTCATAATCTTTATTTTCAGCAATTCTAGAGATGCCAATCTTTCACTTGTTAATATTTACATAATCTAGGTTGGTTGGTTGGTTGGTCTGTTTGTTGTTTAACGCCGCACTCAGCAGTATTCCAGCTATATGGCGGCGGTCTGTAAATAATCAAGTCTGGACCAGACAATCCAGTGATTAATATCATGAGCATCGATCCACACAATTGGGATCGATGACATGCATCAACCAAGTCAGCCAGTCTGACCACCCGATCCCGTTAGTCGCCTCTTACGACAAGCATAGTCGCCTCTGACGGCAAGCATGGGTTGCTGAAGACCTATTCCACCATGGAATTTTCAAGAGTCACATAATCTAGGAATCATGATCAAAACTAACAACCATTTCCTCAGAGACTTGTGCAAGTCTATCCACTGCATATCACCACCCATCGAGTTTCTACAACCCCTGCCCTCATTATTGCTGTGGTAATACTCAGACTATAATATGAGTGGTCAGATTACAGGATCCTTCCTCTCACAGGTCATGGGGTTTGCTGGTACCATGCTGAGTGTCATACTAACAACTCCTGTGAATAACCACAAATGATGGTTGTTAACCATTCTGAGAGTATTGTAGTTAACTGACACAGATACTGTCTGGAGTAAGGGGTTTGATGTCACTTTTCAGTCATAGGTACATGCAACATTAAGATAACTGCAGCATTCAGGTCAGACCTATTTCTTGGTTGACAGTTTTCTTGTGAAAAATCCTGGTTTGTAGGTGAAAGTTCTTGGTGCTTTGTTCTTTAAAATGTTATCATGGTGACCTGTGTCAGTGTTTGTTGAGCTTGTCTTGTCGAACTTTTTTTTTAGTGCAGTTTAACCAATTGTATGGACCTTTTTGGTGGAAAACATGTGAGTTTGCATTCCATAGGATAAATAAAAAAGTGCTTTTCAGATTGATTTTTTTTCACTTTTCTAAATACGGAAGAATTTTTCAACAAACTTTTTAATAAAATCTTGCCTCAGATATTTTTATTTAGGACCTTCACAGACCTCTAACATCAAGGTCTTTCAAACTCTGGTAACTATGATCCATACATGTCGGCAAATGTGAGTCCATATTTATGAAAATCTCAGCTACTGTCATATGCTCAAACAGTTACCATGGTCACCCAAACTCCACAAACTTGATATATAAGCTAAAACAGTGTATATCCATGGTTGGGAAGGAATCTTTTTGGCCTTATGATCTTCTGCTATAAACCTGACTCAACAATGGAATATATGATAGGCCCCAAAACTTCATATTCACAAAGTTTCTTACGATGACACCAAGGAACCAATCCAGGGCCCAGTTCCACAAAGTGATCCTAGCGCTCCAACTGTCATAAGTTAGTGTTAAAGTATGGCAGATACGATCCCCTTAGTGCTAAGACTACTTTGTGCAACGGGTCCCAAAATAACGACTCTAATATTGACACTGCATTATCAAATCACCTCAAAATCGCACATTTTAATATCAACACAACTTACTTGTACGATTTTCCTGGCATTTTCCTTATTTCAAGCACACGTCCAAGGTATTCGTCGTAGTATGTTGATGTAAACTCTTAACACTTTCAACTATGTTGATCAAAGTTGGAAAGCCAGCCAATAGTGTTACTGTCACACTGATCTTGGAACTAGTTCAAGGATGGTTTTCACGACTGGTCTTGTAATCCAATGACAAGTACACAGGGCACATTAAAGTTAATGAAAAAAATTAATCTTGAAGTCATCTGCATCAAATCCATGGAAAAAGCTTCCTCAAATAACAAATCGTCAATGTTTCCGCCTTCCTCCAAATACAGGCTGCGTAAACAGCAAATCTTAAAACATAGGTTGAAGTCCACAAACTGACAAAAAATTGTGTACTTTAATATTTACTGTGCAGTATGTCAGTAATCTTTGAAAATGAAAAAACAATACAGGTAGTTTTTAGGAAGTCACAACATCTCTCAAACAAATAAAAAAGAATATGGCAAAATTGACTTCTTTCATCACAAAAGCATAATTCCAAGATGAAGATAATCCTCGACCAATGTCACCTTGTCTTTGAAGCAGCAACTCCCAATGATGGGACACATAACTCTCCACAGCTGGAGCAAAAGGTAGAATAGCTGACAATCCAAACACTATAAAGCAAATGACCATTACAGCTTTGTCCAGATTTTGAACAAACGCCTAACCCCAAATATATCCGTGACTGGCAGGTAGCACGAAATATCACGCAGTCTGTCAAAGTTGATGGCTTTTCCCCTGCATCGTGTCACTATGTCAGCAATGTTGACTGTCTCCTTCACCTCTTTTCTATTTTCCCCCACCCCCCTTCCTCCTCCTTTCTCAGGCTAACAAATTAACCTGGGACACTCCCCCTCCCTGCCTAAGTCCCATCATGGCTGTCAAATGAACAAGGGTCACCCTTCTCTTGACCCCACCTTTCTCCGACACAAATGAACCAAGATCTTTAAATACCCCCATCCCACATTTTTAACCAATTTTTTACTAATTCTCTCTCATACTAAAAACTGATATATGAATAGCTGTAAAATCACTGATGTTCTGTAAACCAATATTCACTCACTCATGCATTTCCATAATTGCCAAATTATTAGATCCGACTCACACACTCACTCCAACAATTGTTTAATTATGATAACACTCACTCGCTCACTCAGTCGTCTCCAACAAAATATGATTTCAAAAGAACAGTAACAAAAATATCTTGAAGTGAAAATTCTTCCTCGACAACAATCAACTGAATTAATGCTTGTCTCCATAGTTACCATCTAAAAACATTTCTCACAAGCTATTTTCAGTTCAGAGTGTCAGAAATCTTGTTTGACACTAAGACATGAAAAGCAAACACAGTATCACAGCTTGTTTCAATACTCATCTCTTCTAAATACTCACCTAAACACCTTGCATTGGCCACAAATATATTTCAAGCCAAAGTCTTGTTCCCCCGTCAGTTCTAATGTTTAAAATCTGTCACTTCCTCATGTCAGCAATGGCCTCTTAACCTTGGCAGTTATGTTCAGAAAAAGCATTACACACAAGTCTCAACAATACAACGCTTGCTCATGCATGGCCAACATCTATAAACAGCATGTGTGTGAATAACACCTGGCTCGCCGGGTAATAACCAACCCGTTGCTATGACATATCACATATGCTATGTCTGTGTTGTTCAAATAATTCAGTTCAATGTTGATACAAAATGAGGTGATATCTGACGGATAAAATTTATCAAATACTACCAGAAACAAACTTTTCTTGTGGATTTCTTGACTTTGATCTCATGCATGTGTTAACATTTTGACAATGATGTCATTATATATTTTATGCATATCAAACACTCCTAGAAGTTCAACTGAATCTTACCCTCTCAACATTATACTCAACTCAAAGCAGATTCGAAATAGTAATATGAAAGAAACGGGTGGTCCTTAACTTATTTTGAGTAGTATATATTTTATTGATGACATCTACATAATATACTACTCAAAAGAAGAGAAAGAACACAGAATCTTTTTCATATGACAACAGTTAACTTGTCATGACATGACAGATTGATTATAGTAATCTGAAAGAATTAGGTGTTCTTTAACTTCTTTTGAGTAGTATTTAATTAAATCTGTTAAGGCGACTTCTCAAGGGGATATTTGTAGTAACATCCTAATCAATCAAATGAGAAAAGATTTGAGGTCACTTACAACTATATTTGTCTGCTCACAAGCAAGTCCGACACAAACAACTGTTGGTAGGTCCAGTGTTACCAGCTATATGTGCATTTTGATTGGTTGATTGCAATTTGTCACATGCATCAGGAAAAGTTGTAATCTAATCGACCCGCTAGCAACATGTTTCATGCAACTCTGAATCAATACAAGTCAGGACTTCTGACAATAAAACTCAATCACATGCTACAAGAAGACGATAAAACTCAATCGCAAGAGGTTGCCACAAATCGCACGCGAGAATCTCCCTTTATAAGTGGAGACTATGCTTTGACAGTTGGCAGTCGGAGCAAGATTGATTCAAGTCATTCAAAATTCATTTTGTTTTTCTGCTCCAATTAAATAATTTGGATAACACTGAGTGAGTGAGTGAGTAGAGTTTCATACTGCTTTAAGCAACATCGCAGCAATATCATGGCAGGGGCTTCACACATGACACCCATGTGGGGAATCAAACCCGGATCTTTGGTGTGACAAGTAAACACTTTAACCTCTTGGCTACCCCACCACCCCAATAAACCTACATGGAAACAATGTTTCAGTTTCACACACAACTCTAATAACAATGTCTAGAAATGAGCACAACACCACAAAGCGATCTTGGCGCTGAGGTTATCACAACTCCCATACTTTAACATAGACTTACAACTGTCGTAGCGCTACGATCAGCCTGTGGAACGTGCACCAGGTCCCACATCTAAAACCATCCATTCCTCATCCTCGTCCTTCTGTAGGATACCTGGGACACATGCTTCGATAAATACTACTCAAAGAAGTTAAAGAACACCTTATTTTTCCCAATGAATATAGTTAATCTGTCATGTCATGACAGATTAACTCTAGTCATATCATACAATCGGGTGTTGTGTAACTTATTTTGAGTAGTATACAAATTAATCTGTGAAAGTCTTGATGTGTTCTTTAATCTAATTTGTCATCAAATGTCCACACTATAAGATGGATTTTACAGTTAGAATTACAGTGAATTGAAACTCAACACTATCCCAGTTATATTGCATAGATTTAATTCAAAGCCATTTCAGTTGATTAAAGGACACATGCACGCACACACACAAACACACACATGCCAGAGAACAACCGTTCCTGACCATCCAAAACAGCAGCGAAAAACACTCAAGTGGATCAACGGAAAAAATGCATAAACTAATGGATTCACTTCACTTCCATTAACAAATAAGACACACACTGCCTCAGAAACTAACACTTATTCTAAGCCAGAACCTAAATTTCATATGGTACAAATTGTGAGACAATGCCCAAAGGTTACAGAGGTATTTGAGACAACGGGAAAGACAGTGCATGATTGTACAGAAGTATTTGAAACAATGGGTAAGACAGTGCATGATGGTAACACAGGTATTCAAGAAAATGGGCAAGACAGTGCATGATGGTAACACAGGTACTCAAGACAATGGGTAAGACAGTGCATGATGGTAACACAGGTACTCAAAACAATGGGTAAGACAGTGCATGATGGTAACACAGGTATTCAATACAATGGGTAGGACAGTGCATGATGGTAACACAGGTACTCAAAACAATGGGTAAGACAGTTCAAGATGGTAACACAGGTATTCAAGACAATGGGTAGGACAGTGCAAGATGGTAACACGGATATTCAAGACAATGGGTAGGACAGTGCAAGATGGTAACACGGATATTCAAGACAATGGGTAAGACAGTGCAAGATGGTAACACAGGTATTCAAGACAATGGGTAGGACAGTGCAAGATGGTAACACGGATATTCAAGACAATGGGTAGGACAGTGCATGATGGTAACACAGGTATTCAAGACAATGGGAAGGACAGTGCAAGATGGTAACACAGGTATTCAATACAATGGGTAGGACAGTGCATGATGGTAACACAGGTACTCAAGACAATGGGTAAGACAGTGCATGATGGTAACACAGGTACTCAAAACAATGGGCAAGACAGTGCATGATGGTAACACAGGTACTCAAGACAATGGGTAAGACAGTGCATGATGGTAACACAGGTACTCAAGACAATGGGAAGGACAGTGCAAGATGGTAACACGGGTATTCAAGACAATAGGCAAGACAGTGCAAGATGGTAACACAGGTATTCAAGACAATGGGAAAGACAGTTCAAGATGGTAACAGGTATTCAAGACAATGGGTAGGACAGTGCATGATGGTAACACAGGTATTCAAGACAATGGGTAGGACAGTGCATGATGGTAACACAGGTATTCAAGACAATGGGTAAGATAGTGCATGATGGTAACACAGGTTTTCAAGACAATTGGCATGACAGTGCATAATAAGACAACACCAGCCAATGCCTGACAGTGCTCTGTTTTCCTTTATTATGCCATGTGAAGCACAACAAATCAGCACATTACAGGGGGGTGAGAAGCTGACCCATGATGACAAATGTCACATTCGTAACTGGGACAGGTATGTCTGACATAGGAGACATCACCAGCTCGAGCCCAAAATATTTGTAGAGTACATGGTTCAGGGTCTTAAATCATTAAGCTCCAACACAGTTACCAGTTACAGTTTCCATTGAAACAACATCTCACAATCAAAGCTGATTTAACAAAATTAGATATACCGTATTTGACGTAATAAGTGCCCAGGGTGCTCTCAAAATTAAAAATAGGGGGTCCTATTATTAGAATATTATTTTAGAGGAAAAAGCAGAGTTGAAAGATAAATTTTGTGGTTTATGCTGACAGCCTGAAATGTTTATATACGACAGATATATTTTTCTAGAATTTAATTGCCCATAATGAAGGGTGCATATGACACATTATATGCGAATAAATAAGTCTTGTGTACATTGATCAATCGGAAGGGGTGCTAATTGGGATTGTTCACTAGCCAATATATTAGCAATTATCGCCGTGGGCGCTTATTACGTTGAATACGGTACATGTACTGAAAAATTAGGTAATAATTTTGTACCTGCACACTGATTCAATATCTAAACTATGAACACTGCTGGGGATGGAACGATTCACTGAATAGGTGTCAAGATACCATAGGTGTCAACTATATATGTACAATAATCTTAAATGCAAAAAACGCCCATTTCACCCCACAACAGTAACATAATTCTCCAGTGAGAGAGCTAGGTCAGCATCACTCTGAACAGTTAATATGTCAGTCATATCAGTGCTTGTCAGCTTGCCGTGGAAAGCCCAACGTGACCCAGGTCAAAGGCATGTACATGTACCACCTTGGGGAAAGACTTAACATGTACTGTACAAACTTTTAATCATAATAAGGGCTCTTAACCCAGGAACAATGGATGCAGGCACGCTCAAGGGATGCAACTCAAATGTAAATGTGACTGCATCCTCAGTGTGAAATTAACTTTTGAGCATGGATATTGTAACTCCCACAGAAACTGGGTGGCTCAGTTGTCTGAGGCACCGCAATTCGCAAAGCAGAGTTGCATCCCTTGGGCATGTCAGAAACCTATAACTTTGGGTTCGAATCCCAATTCAAACCGATTATGTTTCTAGGTTTGTCAGCACCATACCCATGCTCATGGGTTTCAGCAAAATTGTAAACGTCTGAAACCTGCATCACTGTGGGCTTTCCTCCTACATTGAGCTGAATGCCAAAACATAACTGGAATACTGTTCACAGCGGCATTAAACCCAACTCACTCACTGACTTCAAAAGACACTGAAACTAATGGAATTCAAGGATACCCATCCTTCACTACCATAGTAAGCGGAAGCTACTGACCTCCAAACTGAATGTCACGACCAACTTGCATAGAATTAACATTATTCATTGCAAGTGAACATAACTCAGAACAAACACCTCTTCTTTTCCTTTCAAAAGGCAATGATTAATTGATTAAGAAACGAGCCTTTTCTTCAGCAACATTGAACCGAAGCATCCTGTGCAACTGTGGTAATTTGAACTCAAGTTCAAGGCCACAATTGATCACAGTATCCATGCAACAGGAAACAAAACACCCATATTACATTTCTTTCCTCAAATCAACACAAGATATCGGCAATAATGTTAAGTGTATCACAATCAATGTCTGCAGGGAAACCTCACTAATCTGGGTTACATTAAACTGCATCTCATTTGTGTGGACTTTCCTAAACTGTAAGCCTATTAATCTCAAAAATACTGTTGGGAACGCGCTAAGAGGAACATTACTCCATACACATCCCATGGAATTCTTTATGGATCATAATGTTGTAACATAGTTTGCAGAAATTTGTTCAAAACAAGCAGACAGAACTATATCCTACATACTCAGTAAATCATCTTGTCATAAAAATCAAACTGTGTCACAATTCTGTCCATACTGGCATGTGAATATTGTTCAATATCTGACAGCTCCTCTCGAACATGTTAGCATATCTATCACAAAACCAACCTCAAATGTGTTTAACGTAGTAAATGTTGAATTCTATACATAATCAGCACACAAATATCACATGCTTCCACAGGAGATTTGGCTTGGGTAAGATCAAGTGATATCTCCTAGTAAAGCAATGAAATTGCATCGCAATCTCTTACATGAATACCATGACATCACAATCAGATGACATCACTAATCTATCTGCCAATGAAGCTGGTTAGCTGCAGTTTTTACACACAAGACAATGTAAGCTTCAAGTTGAAAAAGTTCCAAGAATTATTTGGATGATAAATAGATGAATAAATTTATGTTGTTTATGCAAACCTCAAGGTTTTAAAATTTTATGAACTAGGGTTGATATATTTGACATCTAAACACACTTAGGTGAGATTTTGTATATTTTAACTCTGCATGAATTGCATAAAGTGACACCTCAGTCATCTGGACTATAATGATCCCAGGGAAATTGTCCAGATTAAACAAGTTCCAATTTAACAAAGGATTCGTAGGTAGTATCTCTATGATAACACATATATGTACAGTTATCTTACGCAAGACAGGGCTTCCAGATTAACAAGGTTTGGATTAATGAGGTTTTACTGTATCGTCCAGTCCCATAATACTACAAACATACATCAAACATACCAAAAGCACAAAATATATTTGTGCACCAATATTTTCTTTAGTACTAACTCTTTCAATCGTTCACTCCACAAATACTTTCGAAACAAAAACTTTTCACAATATACAGTAACAATATAAAAACAAAGTATATTTGTAAACTAATTATTTCTTCAGTACTTACTCCTTCAAAACTCAACACATCCTTTTGAGCAAAATTCTTACTTCACGTTTAAAGCACAATATTTGAAAAATGATAATTTACTTAGATCTTACTTATAGAAAATGTCCACAAATGCTCAGGAACAAAGCCCTTGAATATATTTAGACACAGACTAAATACGTACAAGTGTTAAACTCACCAAGACAAGTTGAGCAAACGATGTTGAAAGTACGAGAGACCACTGATCCTTGTCTGTGACTGTGGTCGTAGTGTTGGAGGATATGTCTATACTCTCAAGCCGACATGCAAATGCTAAGGTCAGTCACAGTCACGACAGGCTATAATCATCCCCAAATGGTGGCACGAAAAACCTTTTTGTTCCACGACCTGTAAAAATTACAGGAAAGACAGCAACCCTGTCTCACGCCTGCTCTTGCCCTCAATATGATGGAGCCATTTACAACCGCAGTCTGTCAGGCCTGCCCGTCATGACCATATATAAAGATATATATATACACTGATTCCCATCAGCCTTAACGCAAAAGCTGTCATACGTTGTGATGGGACATAGAACATAACATTCACAATACTGACAGAATTCACACAACCTTACCATGCTTTCAGAGTGTTATTATTCTGATATTTGACGGCCCTTTATATGTATACTACACAAAAGAAGTTAAAAAACACCTGATTCCTTCATATGACTGTAGTTAGTCTGTCAATGCATGACAGAATATCTATGCATAGTCATATGAAAGAATCGGTGTTCTATAACTTCTTTTAAGTTGTGAATATAAAAGATATCTGCCTACACAGGTACACCCACAGTATATTTCACAAAGTGTTTGTTGTTATTACAGCACAATGTATTAAAGCGTATGGGCCTTAAACTATTACCCAACAAACTCTATTTTCCACATGACTGATCATAGTATGGTAAATTTTACACCCATGTAATAGTGCATTACAAACTTGTCTCACAATCCATAGATGGAATAAAAGATAAGTGTTTTGATCACAATGTGAAAGGACCAACTCACAAATGCTGTTTCTTCCAAACTTTCTAATGCAGTGTTGTTATCTGATACAGCCTTAGTTTGTCTGTTTGTTTGTTTGTTTGTTTGTTTGTTTGACCCAGCAATATGCAGCAGTCTGTAAATAATTAAGTCTGGACCAGACGATCCTGTGATTGACATCATGAACATTGATTTACACATTTGGGATACATGGACATACAATCAACCAAGTCACTGAGACTGACCTTCCCATCCATTAGGTTTGCTCTGATGACCAGCATGTTGGACCTTATTTTTGAAGATTTAAGAATATAGCCAGAACTCCCTAGTTTTCTTATGATCAGGAAGTCCTAGGTTCCTCCATATTTCTACAGTTCAAGATAGGAAAATATATCCAATAAAGCTCAAAATCAATATCGTGCTGTGTTCTGAAGGACCTATAGCTGTCTCTGAAGAGGTATTCCCAATACCTGCATGTCAGGTTATTGGTATTTATGTTTCAAATCAAGATAAACATATGATTAAATTGGCACTTCCATTCACTAGACCAAAAAGTTTTAATGAAATTGTTAACTCATCCAACCTCGATCGACAAAGTACATGGACATATTTCAAAATAATATTACATGCAACATTTCAATCATTATATAAGTAATAGTGTCCCAATAAAAGAACAAAAATGCTAAAAAGACTATTAGCTTTTTTTTGTTGCAATACTGATATTTCACCTTCAAATAGCCATCAAAACATCACTTACTCATCTTACTAGTATCATTTACTGACAATTTCAATTTTATTTTGTTAATAAGTAACGCACATGTTCAGAGACCAAGTACCACACATAATATGTGTTGAGTGATCCAGAAGAAAGATTGTTACCTTATATGCTCACAGGAAACTGCTTCAGGTGTATTGATATATACATTGATATCAAATGAATACAAGCCCCTCACTCAACACACATCAGTTCAGCTTAAGATCACCAGCTCTGGGTGTGGTCTATGCCAAATTCGTAATAAACCAATAAGTATGTTGCTTTTCACGCCTGACAGCCTAAAACGATAGAACCATGACCAACACAGCACTACAGCCATTGTTGTCTGTGTGTCACTCAGGGTGTATCCTGTACTGCATTATCCCAACATTTAACCAGGATAACACCAAACATAATAATTAACAGAATTATCTGACATGTGCATTCCAAAGGCAGCCTTAGCGCTGGGTGTGTCACATTTCTCCATAGGCCACCTCACACAAATATTCCCATACAACACAATACCACACGTGTCAATACTCAGAGGATACTCTGCTTGGTAAGGTATTAGATCATTGACATAAGTCGGAGAGGAACTGGGGAAAGAAGGAAATGGGCCTGTGACAACAGACACCTTATCATGTTGAAATGGGATAAAGTTACTGTTTGTGAGTACAACTCATTTTCAACTTTATGTACAATGTCATTGATCTTTTTCAATAGTATTTATTGTTAATCATGTCAATAGAGTATATCAATGATTCTTAACTAAGTGCCAGATAAGTAAAATCGGTAAAAATACTTATTACTTAGCTTATATTGTGTATTTTCAATGATTATTATAAATGAGAAGATTTAAAAATTGACATTCACTTTGTGTGAGTTCATTGGAGTATGAACCTTCATAGAGTGGGGGCCAAACTCAATGAACGTCAGAGCTTGAAACCTTCCGTCATCACCAAACTCACAATTAATATATTCACAATTAATATATATTCACAGAATATTTTCAGTTTCTTATACTGTTCATCTCAAAACTCTCACCAAAACTGCAGAATATTTTTAAACTCTCTCAGTCACAACATGAGCTAACAGTATTTCAATGTATATGAAATTCTATTCCTCTGTTTCATTCAAGTGATAAAAGATTACCGCCCATCTCAAAGATTGATCAGTGTCTTCCAATACCAGGACAGGCTACATATAGATTTATAGCATCGATATACATTTCTACATCATGAAAGTCTTCATCAAGCCAAGATATGTATACATAGAGCCAGAAAAAATATTCTAATTACATAAAGTGTTTGTAATTGCTGTAAGAATTATCAGTAATGGCTATGCTTTCTCAGAAAGATCAATATGAGTAGAATCATATGTCAATGAAAAACACAATCAAAATATACTAGCAGTATTAACAGCAGCAAGCTCTCCACACAGGAAGTACGTAATTTCCTTCACTTCCTCTTCACTGTACACCACCTGACAATGTCTTGACTGGCCGTTATTGTCCGTATTTCCCCACTTACATAATGGTCATGTTATCGTGTTATCATCAGTGTGCAGGATTCTGATATCACAGCATAACAATGGGGAAATACATATGACACAAGAATATAGAAGTGTCCAAAATAGAAGACACTGTCAAACGGACACCGACGCAAGTGTAGAAATTCCAGGAGTAGGGCAATTGCGTTTCAACTAATTGACTGTTTACTGACGGACAATTGCCATCCAAATTTTAAAAAAGATCAGAATCACACATTAAACTAACTTTGTTAATCCTCATTATTTGGGATCGGTTGTTAATCTATCCATTTGTTCCACACTATTTCAGTTACATCACAGCTTGTCACCTTAAAGGGGGGCTATGCTCCACAGTCGGACTCATATCTCCTGTCTAGGTTGTAATTAGTGCTATGTGCAACTGAGACCTCATTTCTGTATGATTGTGACATTGACTTCTAGATTGACAGTTCATGTAATGTTTTAGGGGACAGCGAAAGTTGTGTATGATTGACTTGCAACAAATTTGCTGGGGCTGCCCATTTGCCTGAGTCTAGGTCCCCTTTAATGTGGGTAGAAAGATCAAATCCCTGTAAAGATACAGGTTAGAATTGGTCTTAACAACCCATACTTGTCTCCCCCCGAAGATCAAGGTTAGAATTGGTCTTCAGCAACCCAGGTTTGTTGTAAGAGGTGGCAAACAGGAACGGGTGGTCAGACTCACATCATATCTAGATTGTGAAGATTGATGCTCATGATGTCAATCCATGGATTATCTCTTCCAGACTTGCATATTTACAGACCGCCATCACATAGCTAGAACATTTCTGAGTGCGGCATTAAACAACAAACAAACACAGCCCAAAGTGATGCAGGTCTGCACACGTCATTGCTGTTCAACACTCACGTATGGTAAGGTCAATGTGTATCAACATCAGGATACAACTCATAGCAATAGTAAAACTCTGTTGAAAGAATATGGTATCTGGCAACACGTCTGCCTTACCATACCAATAATTCTTGTATTTGATTGACATACTGTAACCAACACAAGATACCAGACAATAAGCATTGAATAATCCAATAATACAACATTAGAGAAAAATAGCCATTATCAATTAACTATTTGATGTGCATGGTGTGGTACTTGGGGGATAAATTTCATATAAAAAATGTTAGAAACGGCCTTAGGTTTCAGACTTAAAATTTATACTTAAAATTTCATATTGATGACACTGATAAGCATGATAATATGCAAAAATTTGTAATAGCTCAAGCATAAAACATTAATAATAATAATAATAATAATAATAATAATAAACACAGATGTAAAGGGGGAAACACATTCCACATAAGATCTTTCCAAAATCAAATTTTTCATCCTTTAAGTTATTAATAATCTGAAGAATATTCTAAGTTTCAAAAATAAAAGGCAGTCTTCAAATTTGTAACGTAAAACGTCACTCACTCAGAGTCTAACAATGTGACTGTATCCATGTCCTTCTGTGTCCAAATAAACCATCTTTCAAAATGTAATGAAAAAAGTAGTAAATGTCCTCTGGCTGATATAAGTTCATATAGAATCTCTAGTCACATGATTTGGGTGAAACGGAGGAACTTTGAGTGACATCACTTCCTGAGACGGTTGCTGAAAGAAGGGGGCGGTATCCGTGGAGACGACACAGTTTGCTTCCTTGATTTATAATATGACAAAAAATGTCACTGAAATATAAGCTGGGTGTTGTTGATGGCAGGATTTGAACAATGGTATTGAGAGATAATCATTATAATTATAATGGTTTTTAGGATGATAACTACACATGAATAATAGCCATTATTACCAACAGAAGAGCTATGTTTTCGTATTCTCAAATTAAATCACAATAAAAGAAGTAAAAAGAGATTATGTTTTACATTTAACCAGTTTGATTTTCTATTTCATTTTTGACCAACTTTTGTCATCAAGTTTTTATCATCATTTATAACTCAAACAAAATCAATAAATCCTTTTTAACAAAAATCAAATCAAGGCCATGCTGACTGAAACTTCTGTTTATCATTTAAACAAAACAACAACACAGTTATCAGGTAAACCAATACCAAGACATTCTTGTACCAAACAAAGAGTGAAACCCGACTCTGTATTATCTTCGCATCCCAGTGTAGCATGTACCATCATACAGTGTGTTGACCTTTAATTAAACCATGTCTGATCCCTAAATGAATTGCCAGACAGCGCCTTAGGGTAACCTTTTGTATTTGCACAGATGGGGGGAGGGGGATGTTTGAAGAAAAGAATGGGTTGGGGCAGTCCATTAATCTGTTCATGTTCTAGTTTGTTTGTTTGTTTGTTTGTTTGTTTGTTTGTTTGGTGTTTAACGATGCACTCAGCAATATTTCGAGCTATATGGCGGCGGTATGTAAATAATCAAGTCTGGACCAAACAATCCAGTGATTGACATCATGAGCATCAATTCATGCAATTGGGATACGATAACATGCATCAACAAAGTCAGCAAGCCTGACCAACCGATCCCGTTAGTCGCCTCTTATTCTAACACGGATCTTCACGGGTCGTTCATGTTGTAAATAAAACATTCTAAATACAACATGTATGGAGTGGTCACATTTGAAAGTTTTAGGAATGTGTTTGTTTATTCAATTTAGAATTGTTATAACCATTTCACAGCCATGATACAACCACAACCCAACCAAGCACAGCCATGTCACAATCATGTTACAACCCTGATGTACAGTGATGCTAAAGCCATAACTAACAGGATCGGGTGGTCAGGCTCGTTGACTTGGTCAATGCAAGTCATCATATCCCAATTGCATAGATTGATGCTCATGATGTCAATCACTTGACTGTATCGCCCAGATGATTACAGACCTTCGTCATATAGCTGGAATAGGAATGTTGCTGAGTGCTGCATTAAACAAACAAACAAACAAACAGACAAAACCAAACACTACATCTTCCACACACTTGATACCCTAGACCTGCATGCAGTCCATATAGCAATGTTATAATCCCCAGCTGAGATAATTTGTAGGATCCTGATATATAGAGGGGAGACAACTTAATATTGAAAACCTAAGAATCCAAGATGGAAATAGTCTTAAATCTTAAAACACATTTCCTTGATACTCTTTCTAACAAAAATAATTCTAAAAAATGAATTCATACTTTTTAACAAACAAAATCAACATGACAGTCATCTATTGTTCAAATGAAGTGCTTAAAGTACTGTATGACCTAAACTCTGGCTAACCTTTGAGACAAACTTAGGACGTAATTAATTAGGTACGGATCCTGTCCTTGTCTCTCGTCATTTGGTACCAGCCTCCCATCACCCCAGTACTTGCTCACAGGCCTCGACTGTTATAACAAGCTCATGGCAGAGGCAGCTTGTGAAAACAGACTCCAGCTATGTTAATATTTGTGTCATAAGATTTGAGGTGCAAGTTGACAATTTCAAATCCATTCTTTGTCATTTTTCTTAAAGTCACTTGTGAAAGAATAATATTTCTCATTAGGCTCTGTCATTTTTTAGCAATTTGGAGCATGGTTGTTTTCATATTCCCACCATGAACTAACACATTGGAATATTTTGTGAATTGTGAACTAGATGCCCTTTTCTGTAAATAATAGGGTGATGGGTTGATTGACAAGCTATAGCTGTCTGCTTAGAAGGTCATGGAACTCAATAAACTTTATCAATGTTTATTTCTTTTCTGATTTTTCATAGAAATATTACAGGTACTATTAAATTTGCAATACTAAACATATGATAACAAACAAATCATTCCAGAGAACAAAAATATTTGCTAAAGTCATCATAGTGTAGACATATTACATACTGATTTCAAGATGTCACACAAAATACATCTCGACATTTGCAGAAATCATCACAATTCTTCCTTGTCAACTCATAAACTAAAAAACAGTTTTTGCTTTTCCTGAACTTGCTAACTTAAATATTTCAGTGACTTAATTTCATTTAGTTTACTGCAATGTTTTGCAATTTTCTTTTTTCTCTGCATTTTAAAACTACATTCTTAAGCATAATTCTTATTTTAACATAAGAGGTTTTTCACCAAGTTTTTCTCTATACTCAGATCACCATACACTATGTTATAGTACAGTAACACAATCATTGCACATACATTGGTCTGGTGAAACAGAACAAGAACTGTAATATTTTATTTTTGTAATCTTAAAATTATTATTGTCATTTAGAAATTGTATTAAGACAATGGGCTCTTTCATTGTCCACAACATTTATCCTGAAAATAGCTGCATATTTTTATCATATCTATTTATATTACCACATGCATGTAGCATCTACCAATTTATGAAGGATGAAAACAGGTTTCAATTATCAGCAACATTTAAGAAAAAATAATCTCATTCTGACATGTAGCACTTTTTTAAATCTGCAAGAAAAGACACCATCAGAACTTTGTGGACAGAGGGACGGCAATTCTCATCTCAATATGCCTGGTAAATAAACACTGAGGACGAGATGAGATTTGGGAGGAAAAGGGGACCTAGTCTAATTGTATCCCCTGCCTGCAATAACAGTGGGACTGGCCAATTTTGACACACCGCACAACCAGAATGTTGACTCACAAGTTGACACACATGCTGTACATAAACACATGAGTTAAGAGACAGGTTTCACACCCAAGGTATGTCGATAGCCCTGCCCCGGGTGTATCATGCACATCAGACTCTGTACCATGGTAGTTCAAGAATACCGGCCCAGCAAGGTATTATGTTACTTCAGCTAGTTAGACTGCAGATACTCAATACATTTTTCTGAGTGCAATACAAAGAGTTGTTTCGGCGGGTTTTCAATCTTTAATTTCATTAAAATTTAATTTCACCAACAAAACACTTTAAAAAATTACTGCATGATGATAACTCTGTTCCATCTCCAACATCTTTTGTCATTTCCTTAACAAACTTGGAGGTCCTTGTTTAAGATACCTCCATCTTTGTATCATACATTGTAATAAAACAATAAGAGATGGTCAACAAAAAGTGTTGTCATCACAGCTACTACAGTGAGTGAGTGAGTATGGTTTTACGCCGCTTTTAGCAATATTCCAACAATATCACGGCTGGGGACACCAGAAATGGGCTTCACACATTGTACCCATGTCCGGAAACGAACCTGGGTCTTCAGCGTGACGAGCCAACGCTTTAACCACTAGGCTACCCGACCGCCCCTCAGCTACTACAGATATCTACCTGGGGTAGACATCATATACAAATGTATCCTACCCAAAATCAAAGAACATATTGCACATACGCTATTGAGCTTACAAGACATGGGACTGAGTTAATGCGAAAGTCGAACTATAACTGGCTTCATGCATTGTGAAAACTGACTTGTCATGCCTCCAATGTTATACTGCCAAGCCAGGGTGCATGTATGTATACAGAAAAATACTGGGGTACATTCCTGTAGTATCTGAGCTGACCACGACCCTAACCATACTAACAGCACCAGTTATATGAATCCAGAAAGAAAGCTAATTAAGATAATTAAAACGTTTTCAAATAAATACATTAACATTGTAATTATGACCAAACCATACGTGAACTACATACAGTATATGGTGGGAAGAATATCTCAAGATGGAATGCAGACATTATAAACATGATAAACATTGGCACAACAAAAGTAATTGAATGTTCTGGTTCTTATTATCACATGAAAAAAAATATCATCCTTTAGTAAACATATAGTAAAAAGTTTGGGTTTTTTAAATATATATATATATATTATTTTTTTTAATAATAATCTGTATCATTCTTTCATTTGACATAATAAGACAATTATAATGACATTATTTTTCAAGTATCAACATAAACTTGATGGCATTTATTTATATAAAGAAAACATAATATGAGAATGAAATATAAACATACATCTTGCATGACTGCAGTGTAGATCTAAAAAGAAGATACGAATCTCGAATTTGTAAAAAAAAATCAGTGATATAAGTATAATTTACTTTGTGCACTTACGACATTAAAGCATATATACGAGCAAATGTTATTTATTTTATTGTGGATAGCCAAATTAGGAATGCTATAAAAAAAACAACTATGGTAATGCAAGCTATTTTATGTCTTCAAACAAAGTCGTGAAATAGCACGTGCATTCTCGTGCAATTTCACGTTTGTTTACAAACAAAGAAATAAAGGTAAAGTGACAGTGGATTAATTTGCTTCTCCGATTATACAAACACAGATAAGTTAACCGTCAGCGGAACGTAGCTGTGAAATCTTACCCGTTATCTTCGTGTCGCTGCGACAATCAAAACACCGCCTCCTTCGCAGTTCACGGAGAATGACAGCTCGAGACACTTTTACCGGTGTCGAATTGTTTTGTTCCCCGTGTTTTTCATGTCCCGAAACAGGTGCCCTCGACAGAAGAGCATTAATACATGCGTGCGTTATGAACAATGGAGATTGAATGAAATAATTGTGTTTTTTATGTTCTCGACGTTGCAAGAGCCCATGTGATCTGGTGTTGCAACAGTATTTCTACAAACCGTAATGTATGTTGAAAAGAACCGTTTTGTGAGGCAGCGTGTCTGGGAAAGTAAAGTAAGAACATATTTCGTCACCTATTCGACCCTTTTCGTTCAGTTCCGTGACGTCGTAGACATGACTAGGTACATTTGCAGTTAGTTTCACAGTGTGAACGTAGCTCAGTCGGTTAGCTGTCGGGCTAACAATCGGAAGGTCGCGACAGAAGAGCATTAATGCATGCGTGCGTTATGAATAATGGAGATTGAATGAAATAATTGTGTTTTTTTATGTTCTCGACGTTGCAAGAGCCCATGTGATCTGGTGTTGCAACAGTATTTCTACAAACCGTAATGTATGTTGAAAAGAACCGTTTTGTGAGGCAGCGTGGTTGGGAAAGTAAAGTAAGAACATATTCCGTCACCTATTCGACCCTTTTCGTTCAGTTCCGTGACGTCGTAGACATGACTAGGTAAATTTGCGGTTAGTTTCACAGTGTGAACGTAGCTCAGTCGGTTAGCTGTCGGGCTAACAATCGGAAGGTCGCGAGTTCGCGTTCGACGCGAGAAGTTGTGGAACTGTATTCTAAAGGTTGGCTAAATAATCAAACTGCAATAGACGAAATATCACCTGATGTTACAAAACCTAATGAAGAGGCAAGAAATAGCCATGAAATGCGAAACACATAAAAGCTTTCATGTCTCCAATGTTCTTCAAACGTTTTCAGAACTATGCAAACATGTTGCTTTCTTGTATATTCACATATAT
This sequence comes from Haliotis rufescens, assembly GCF_023055435.1. Classification (NCBI taxonomy): domain Eukaryota; kingdom Metazoa; phylum Mollusca; class Gastropoda; order Lepetellida; family Haliotidae; genus Haliotis; species Haliotis rufescens. The sequence continues at coordinate 42,428,217 of NW_025964112.1, read as the reverse complement.
ACGTGAGTGGTGACTTGGGTTTTAACGCAGCTTTTAACAGTATATCACGGCATGTCAGGTTGATTCAGGAGGAAAGACCGAAGTAATGCAGGTCTCTGACGTTTACCACTTTGGTGAAACCCACGAGCACGGACACGGTGCTGACAAACCCATAAACATAATCTGGACAAACCGGGATTCAAACCACCAATCTTGGAGTTCTGTCGTGCCCAAGGGACGCAACTCTGCACAGGGAATTACCGGGCATTAAACGACTGGACCACCCGTGCCCCATGCATACACCTGCAAGGGTGATAGCTGGAGGGGGGTCACCAAAACATTCAGTTTCGACTGTGTCTTTTTACTTTGACAATATCATTTACTTGATATAAACATTAATTAATGAAAAAAAAACAAGCATTTGAGACAGCCACTATCCTTTTCACTATATGGAGGAGTTATTAAATTAAACCATCGGGTGGTCAGGCTCGCTGACTTGGTTGATGCATGTCATCGTATCCCAATTGCTTGGATCGATGTTCATGATGTCAATCACTGTATTGTCTGGTCCGGACTCGATTATTTACAGTCATTTAGCTGGAATAGTGCTGAGAGCGTCGTTATACAACAAACAAACAAAGAAACAAACAAACAAGCAAAACAATTAACCCGTGTTATAACTGCAGCATGGTATCTCCTATAAAACCGGCATAAATCCGGCCACACATACTTGCATGCACGTCGTTATATAAGTAAATAATAAACACACGTTAACCCCATTTCACCTCACCAGAGTTCACCCCGGTTTATCAGCACCATACCCGTGCTCGTGGGTCCAACCAAAGTGGTTAACGGCATGCGTCACCTCGGGCTTTCCCCTCACATGAGCTGACACGCCATGATAGAACTGGAATCGTGTTCAAAGCGGCGTTAACTCAACTCACTCACTCACTCACGTATACGTCGTGAAATAAGTAAAATATTATTCTTACCCAACTCAGGCATTTATCTTACTGATGTGCGTATGTAATACTGATGACGTATTCTATTCATCGTTATATCTCAATGGCAAAATAAAATTAATTGTCGATAAGAAATAAAGTACGTTGGGTGTTGTCAGTTTATGGACATGTATACCTTCAGTACCGGCTATGCTGTAGGAAACAGTTTCTTTTCCCTTCACATACACGGAAGTGTCACCGAGTTAATGAACTACACAGTCTCCACCGGGATAACAGCGAGGGAGTGAGACTTCCTGTCAGTACAAATACAATGTACCAACAAACAGTCCTTTAATATAGTACTACAACACATATTGTACACTCAGCAGGAGTGAAAAACAACCAACATCGAGGCCATGACAAGACAGCTGGACGCATCATTCATTTAGGTACGGCGCAGTCCTGTGGTAGTGTACGGTGAAACAACCTTTCTCCGTTGCAATAATAATTCTTTCAATCTCGACATTTAAGTGCACCAGCTAACGCTTCAACCTCTAATCTATCCCACTGACTCGTAACACTCTGATGTATATAAATGCGCTATGCACCGTATGGCCGTTCCCGTTGTATGTAATCACAGATAATTATCAAATGGAGATAAACTGCGGGTACTAATGAGGCAGTTAATTGTCAGTCAACTGTCGGCAATATACGCAATCGAGGAGTGGCGTAACAGGTGCTCGTTAGTAGGCAATAAAGGCAAATATGTATACATGGCACTTATCAACTAACCGTGGTCGGCATAAGAAGGTTTAATCCCTTACGTTTGGGTATGTAGGCATCTATATTTATGCTGCATTTGTATAAATCGTCTTGTAATTATGTTGTTCCAGCGTGTGAAATCGGCTCTATTGGAAGCGCTCGTAAAATCTCTATCGTCAAAAGATTGTTGATGTCATTCGACAAAATGTGTTTTTTCTAGGACAGCCGTGGTGATCAGTGCATTTTTCTAGAGGGAAGGTCAACACGATTAAGACGTAATGGGAAATAAAGAAATGATTACACTCGCTATGATATACAGATTTTACGAAACTCGTGTAACAATGCATGTATTTTTACTCTCGCTCGCGATCGGGAAATACAAGAATTCTGACACTCGTTTCGTAAAATCAGTATGACACACATATCATAAGTATGTCATATTAATTAATGACTGTTTGCAGGCATTATTTTCTGTTCATGCGTGATAAATGTTTTTCTTTTGTGCATTCATGTTTAATTTGGTATTCGTTGTTTTGTGTTGGTTATGTACCTTCCGGTAAAATGGACACATATCTTTTGACTTGCAATGAATGTAACTGAAGTATACAATGTTAGGCTGAGTATAGGGAGGAAAATCCCTAAATCGACTTATATAGAGTATTTTTATGGGATAATGGTAAAATAATTACAAAACAGAATTCAAGGTTGAAATGTCCTCACATCAGATATATTTGTGCATATTTCACAGGGTCCTTATTAATGTTTACACCGGTATATCGGTTTCTTCCGCGTTAACTCCGGTGACGTTTAACCACTTCCGGTAGCAACAAGAACTGTTTGTGGCTCGGTAATTCATTATCGGGCTGTGACTACCATGGAACCTCATCATGATTTGTCGTCTATTGTATTTTCAGCTACGTAGAGAGGACAGTGGTTAAAATGGATAATGTTGCGAAGAACTGGACATTATTGAGCCAAAGAAATTTCTGACATCTTTCCTCAGTCTTTGATTCAAAATGGCGGATCAAAAAGAGGCTCTGCATCAGATACGAAGACAACTGTCAACTGACAGCGAAGAGTTCCATGATGAAAAACTGGATCCAAGGATTCAGGTGGCTGTTATCATTGAATTTACATAACATTTTCTTTGCTATTGAGATCCTTTATTGTTGTTGGTTCGCTCTTTACTTGTACTGGTAATGATAAGCGATTTCATAAATAGTCCTGTGCAGTTTTAATTGTTTATCTTCAAAACAAATAACAACAACATTTGTTAGTTCCTAGTATGTTATCATTACAGTTTGTCACCCTCTAATTTTAGATATCTGATTCAGCCTGTTGGGATTCTAGATCCCACTAACATGACTCACCTATGATATCTTAGTAACCTTGTAAGACTAAGAGGGACTCAATGGATTGCATGGTCAGGCTGTGACTTGACATGTCAGCATGTTCCCTGACAACATGGTTCGCTGCTTTTATTGTCAATCACTGGTTTATGTAGTCCAGACACGATTGGGGTGTTAAACAATAAACAAGGACAAGCATCTGTTTCATGTTCTGAGACTAAACATGCTGAAGTCTTCTGAATGCTAGTCTTAGAGCAGTGTTAGTATTTGAGGTCGGCTGTATTAATGGCTAATCTTTGGAGAATACAATTTATAATAAATCTTTCAAACACTATTCTAGGCCTTTAGCTCAAGTAAACAATTTACTTTGACTACTCTTTTTCACATACATTTTACCATAAGTTACCATGGACCATAAGTTTTGGTAAAACATGTGCCATTATATATTGATAATATTCATGTGCAATATTTACGGAGCACCTTTAGAATACAGTACCACAACTTCTTGTGAGAATGATCCCTGCCGTCGGTCACGTGTCAGTTTTTGTGAGTATCTGTCGGACGTGAACTGAAACCTTCAGATTGTTAGCCCGACAGCTAGCCAACTGAGCTACATCCACACTTTGAAACTAAGTGCAAATTTACCTACTCATGCCTAAGACGTTGTTAACTTTTTTCTTTCTTTTGTTTTGTTTGTTGTTTAACGCCTCACACAGCAATATTCCAGCTATATATGACGGCGGTCTGTAAATAATCGAGTCTGGACCAGACAATCCAGTGATTGACATCATGAACATCGAACCACACAATTGGGATAGGATGACATGCATCAACCAAGCCAGTGAGTCTGACCACCCAATCCAGTTAGTCCCCTCTTGCGACAAGCAGTTGCCATTTACGACAAGCATGGGTTGCTGAAGACCTATTCTACCCCTGATCTTCACGGGTCCATTACCAAACTGACGGAAAGGGTTGAGTAGGTTATGGACCCTTACGAAGGTTACGGGTAGGCTTGGTGTCTCTTTCCCTTAGTCTACATACACTATGAGTGATCCCGATGCCAACATTTCTCCCATTCCGTAATCTTCAAGATACTGAGTGGTAAGGTCTTAGGAATGAGATGATATTTGGCACGAACATCTTCAGGGGTCAGACGTTGAATTTATAAGTATTCATGAATGATGGTTGGAATAATTTGTTGGGTGATTTTGTCACAGAAAAGTGTGGGAGGGAACATTGTATGGATAATGTGGATCATAGTAAGGAACTAGGAAGGCATGGGCGTGGCTACCGAGGCCACGAGGGTGTGTCAGCTTTTGAATCATTTCTGACGAAGTGTAGGCCTAGTGAGTAAAAGTGGCTTAGGTGGAACTGAATAAGTGAAAACAATAAAATAAATAGAGGTTATCACGCGAGTGTGTTTGGGGATTGTAAATATCCTGCATTATGGCTTGCTAAATACAAAGTTTATTCCTAATGCAGGATATTTTCCTTCCCCAAACACACAAGCATGAAAACCTCTTTATCATATAATGTCATTTTTTAATTCTGCGCTTGAAAATCGCTTTCCCTCCCTCACAAACATTACCGAAACATTGCGAGTTTTCCTGGAATACGCGAATTAATATTTATTACGTCACAGGGTAAGTGATGTGTCAGTCGGACAGTGACAGTAGCTAATATAGTTCCAACTGAAATCTGTTTCTTATACAGTGGCGAAGCAACATATACGCAAAACAACAATTGTTTTTACTTGCCTTTTGCGGCAATCCATCGGTCTGTCTGCTAGAGTAACTGCCCTTTGTCAAAGGGAAGCTACTCTTACCCTAGTCTATGAGACGTCACGGCCACGTTCAGACGTTGTTGACTGTCATAACGTTAAGAAGTGGAGTCAGATGTACACACAGCTACAAAACGAAACAATTCAAACATATTTCGGCTAAATCCAACTATTTTAATTTGTGGAAAAGGTTTCTACAAGCACAGATATGGCTACTGATCCCGCTTGGCGAGGCCTAGTGCCCTCTCAAAAATGTTTCGAAATGTATATATCTCCAAAGTTGCCAAAACTTATAAAATGCCTCAGCTACGTCCCAGTTAGACACTGGTTTTCAGTATATTAGACTGTTCTTTTGATAATGATAGCAATTATCCCTTTAGTTTATCCAGATTCCAAATGCATTTGCACAGCTCTTAACATGCTTAAAGCCTTGTATCCATCCAACTAATTGATTTATTGCAACAGAAGACCCTCGGTAGAGTTTGGACTGGCAACGTTTACATGTATGTGTGAAACCTCAATAATAAACTACATTCCTGTGCATACAAATGAAAACTACCAAATCAAAAAAATAAAATATGCATATTAGTTTATAAATTAACTTTTAAAATATTGAACATAAAAATGCTTTCATAAACTGGGGCCTGCAATAAAGTGTGCCGCCTCAAGCTATATTTAAGGGACGATTATTGAAAACTCTCAACATGCTCAACATCGCTGGGTTTGTTCAGCATGTCAGTGACGAGCATGTTGAGGTGATAGAGCACTGAAAAGAGCTTATGCACACTCAATGACCCTGACATCACAGGGCATTGTTTCGATGGTGTATCTGGCAACAAAATATCACAAATTATGTCATAGGGTATTATGAGGTGTTTGAAAAGTTTGTGGTACTGTATTCTAAAGATAGGCCGAATTTACTCACAAGTTATCATTCACATTGGGTATTGATAGTTTTCTTTTGGTGTTCAATATATTTAGTCCCTTTGTCCATTCTATCATGCCTATTATGTATTTTTACACCAATGAGTTGGCATTTTAAAAATAATTCTCCTTAAAATGCTGTTTTAAGTGACTTCTAATGTGCATCTGTTTGTGTGCTGCCCCAGGTGTGCAATATGTTGCATGCTCAAAACAGCAATATACATTAACAATGAGCAAGACATAGCACCTGTTTATACATTATTTACTGCAATAGCGTTCATATATGCCTTCATTTAATCAATAAATGTGAGACCTGTGAAGATCCTGGATAGAATAAGTTTTCAGCTTGCCGTAAAAGGCGGCTATGCTTGTCGGAAGAGGCAACTACAGGATCGGGTGGTCAGACTCGCTGACTTGGTTGATGCATGTCATTGTATCTCGATGCTCATGATGCCAATCACTGGATTGTCTGGTCCAGACTCCATATGTACAGACCGCCGTCATATAGCTGGAATATTGCTGAGTGCGGCGTTAAGCAACAAACAAACAATAAACGTGACCAACCATGAGATAAGCAGGATAAGGGACCTTGTGGGTCACATTTTGACTTCTCATTATATTTTAAAACTACACTATCTTAGGAACACAAATACAAATCACAAGCTTCAATTTATATTTTTTACAGAGATACATGACATCAAACATTGGACTCATTTTCGCAAAGCCCCATTTTCAGATTTATAACTATTTATGTAATAAGTGCAGTTTTCAGATATAAGGTCAGATTAATTGAACATAGGCATGAATGCTGAAATGTTTTGAAATAATTTTTATTACATTAAGAATTAAGGAGTAAAGGTGGAAAATAATATATTTTTGTACAGTCCTAACAGTAACACATGGTGATTTTTACGCCAAACATCTTTCACAGCACAGTTGTATCCTAGCACCCATAAGGTCCCTTTTCTCCTGGTGGGTCACAAATAATGATTTGTAAAGGAATACAGGCTTTGTGAGAGGATGCAGTGGGGAATTACATAGTGTATTATACTATTGAGTTTTGAAATTATTCATACATATTTGTACATTGTATGTAAGCAAGTCAAAATTATTTAAGTATTGACTGTGTATTTTTTTCGGTTCATTGAGGTATGAATAAAAAAACTGATGTGCAAACTGTATGAATCCACGTAGCGGATTCTTACAAAAGTTTGCACATCGGTTTTTCGATTCATACCTCGATGAACCGAAAAAAATATACAGTCAATGCTTATAATTAAATTCGACAACGTAAAACATGTTTTATCTACAATAGTTTAACCCAAAACAGTTGCATATATCAAAACACATACAGTGGCGTGACATGAATCAGGTGATCGTTTAATTTATGCACATAACTTGACATGCCTACACAGTCAGTAGCCAATCAACGGAGAGTGGGATTAAAACAATGTTCATTGGACCTGTCAAATAAGGCAAGAAGCAAAAAGAACTGCAACAGTCAGACTGTAACGAACCGGAAGAAATATGTCCGAGAGAAGGCGGCTGTTTCAAATAACATGGGCATTTAGTGCGTGATTCAAACATTACATCCCTGATGACGGTAAAACACAGTGGGAGAAATGCTAGTTATAAATGAAACCCGAAGACATGAAAGTTGAACCGGGGTGAGCGGGTAAAAAACAGGCGAGCGAGCCTGCATGTTTGCTGTTTCATTCATTCTCGGCCTTCTGTTTCAAAGGGTAGTTTGGACAGTGAATATGCATGAAAGTCGCTAAATGTCCTGTGCATGACGATACACGTGAGCAGAAAGGGAATTCCCTCGACTGTAATATTGGGATTCCCCAACATTCCGCAGTAATAAAAGTAGTGCGCCGCGGTGGGCGTGGCTTAATTTTTTACATTCATTGGGAAATGAATGCAATAACACGTGACCAATTCAGCTAATCAGAATGCAGGAATTTCCATGAACACAACGAAAATTTAATTATTAGGTAATGTGTGTTTATCATGCTAATCTGGAGCTCTGGATAGGTGTTCACTATTCAGTATGAACGATGCATGTGAACAGTCTGCAATAGTATAATTCTGTTTGGTCTAGTAAGCTCTGTTAATAATACTTATAATAGTCCACACAACAGGGTTAGAAACTGGCACTAGTCCTATAGTCCTTGCCAATCTGCCCAATAGTTAAGGTATCATAAGGACTAGTAGACATTTGCCATTTTTAAGGGTTTTGCTATATGTTATCATTATAAGGACTAGTGGACCAAAAATGTTAGTTTCTACCGCTGCACAATAAACTAAACCCCACCGAAAATTATGCTTGGAGGGATGTATGGGCTGGTAGTAGTAGTAGACTCAAAAGTTTTGTCACAGACTGAGTGTCCATTAAACTATCACAGCTGAATGACCAACATGAAATTACAATATCATGCTTAGTCATCGCCAGTAGGCTTTTGATAACATTGGTGGGAACGAGTAAACTACATGTATGTCTGACAAGAATAGATAACCTGTCATTAGTTTTCCATGGTGTAGTTTTGCATCCCAATCTGGAGCTAAACGCAATGCTTAACATTTGCTATATGAAAGTTTGACACCAATATTGATTGGTGATCCTTTGACTTGTAACTAGGTCATGAAGGTTGAGTTAGAATATACAGTGTTGTGCTGAAATTCAGAAAATACTGTTTGGGTGCACTATTCATGTGCTCGATATTGGTAGGAATTGTTTCCCAATTCTTAAGAGTGAGTGAGTGTGGTTTTATGCCGCTTTTAGCAATATTCCAGCAATATCACGGCTGGAGACACCAGAAATGGGCTTCACACATTGTACCCATGTCGGGAATCAAACCCGGGTCTTCGGCGTAACGAGCAAACTCTGTAACCACTCGGCTACCCAACCGCCCCCCAACTCTTAAGAATAAACATGAGATCAGAGTTATAATCACAGCCTAATATTTGTGAAATGATTGTGTTGTTTATGATATTTAATATTATGGAAAAAGATCAACTGCAATTATTTGAATTTTCTGTCACAATTTCAGATAGAGCTTGAGAAGCTAAACAAGGCAACTGAAGAGATCAACAAACTGGAACTAGAGTTGGACGTGAGTATTCTACCTCTTGAAATAACTGACATATTCTAAGCCTGCCTCAACATGCTCTTGAACATGTTGAAAGGATGCTGCTTCCTTTATCTGGAAAGAATCCTACTTCTCTACTTCCTGTTGGATAGAAAGTCTTAACTATCATTTCCAGTTTCCATAGTTACAAAGGAGTTTGCAAATAGGTTTGTCTGTTTTATTGTAAATTTGTAGAAAGACAAACAAAATTAATTCAGGGACTTATCTGTTCTGAGGTCAATCAATATTCAACCAAATTCTGTAGCAAGTGTCCGTGAAAAATCCAATATGGGAATTAGAATTCCCCGATTCATGTCAATTGGTTAATACACATGATATTGGTAACTAGTTCATGTTAACTAATGTGATAACTGGGTTGAAGATGCTTCACTGATAAGAGGACCAATAAAGAAGAAGAGACTTTAATTATTAAATTTTAGTTATTGCATTTGCTTTGAATGCAATTTTAAAACACATTGGTAACAATACTGCTGAAATTTAAAAAAACACTTTAAGAAAGTCCCAATTTAATGCAAAATATTGTTTTCACCAGTTTGCCTGCCAAGGGCACTTAGTTTGGATGCCTAGATAAATCCCTATAATTATCAAGACTTTCTTTAACGACTTACATAGCCTACAGGATTGTTCATTTCTAGGATACTGACTGATTGGCATCCAAAATGTCCCGAAGATTTACTTTCAAGTTTAGTAATCATACAGAAGAATGTCACATCAAAAGTGATAAATTAGGAAATGTCCTATTGCCATTTGTCCCTAGCTAAATCTCTGTGCCTATCAGATTTAACTTGGTTACTGATAAATTTTGATATGCAAAAAAAGTCTTTCTGTGACAATTACAAACCTGGACATTTTGTAAATAGTTTAATTGAAGTATCTTGAAAAATTTAATATAAATCGATTAGCCTAGCATTTGCCAGAGTTACCCAGAATCCTGCATGTATGAGGCAACAAATATGAAGATACAGCAAACAGGAATATGAGTTTTGTTTTGATTCCTGATTTAATAGCATCTGCCTAAGTAATTGATACATAGAACATGTAGAAATACTAGAGTCTCTGAAAGAAGAGTCGTTATGTCACATGAAATAACACATGAATAAAATATGAAGTATTGATTAGTTGCTAATCATGTGGAAATATTTATCATGTTTATGCAACTTGTGATGTGGTAGCTTGGGAGTCAGTGTGACCCACAGATTTTAAAATGTTAGAGAAACTGTGACCAGCCAATTGACAAGTGAGCAGTGTGAGTGTCTTTGAAGTGTAATTTTCTGAAATACTTCTTATCCCTTCTCCGCTCAAAACAAATGTGTCATGTCAGGCAAATGAAATAAATACTTGTGTTTCTGGTAACCATGGTAACTCAACCTACCTTTCATTTCACTAACAATTCTGATTGTGTTTTTATTATATCTGTTATTAGTTTGCCAAAAGACCCATCGAAATTTTGACAATTTTGACTTTTTTAAATATTCACTGCTATGGAGTTCATACACACAATACCTGCCTTTAATCAGTAAACATGGTAAATAAAGGCCTGAAAATACATTCAGGTACACAATCTTAAGAGGCTACATTGGATAATTACACAGTGCTAGTTTTCTTGGTTTGTTTGTATTTTCATGCATATTTGTACGCAGACATCTCCAAATAAATTAAGTTAAAAGGATATATTGTGCATATTTTACACAAAAATGCACCTTGTCTGAAGCTTTGTTCCATTTCCAGAATTTTTACGGACATTTGATCTTGGTTGAGTATTGGCCTCTGAGGACATGTAGATAAATCCCTTGTGAGAGTATGCAAATGAATGCCACATTTTGCGATGATGTGATTATTTACAATACATGTATATGTTTGACTTAATTTTCTAATCTATATTTGTGCTGAGACTTCAGTACTACAGATCCTGCGTTTGACATCACATTGTTAGAAATACCTTGTAAAATGGCTCAACATTCTTTACCTTTGTGATATGTCATGAAAAGAAACTCTGTTGGTCAAAACATGCGAAATGTATAACATATTATACAGGTTATACATTTGAAAATATATGATGATCATCATGACAGCGATAGAAACTAACATTTTTAGTCCATTGGTCCTTATAATGATATACATGTATATAGCAAAACCCTTAAAAATGATAAAAATTCTACTATTCCTTATGATACCTTAAGTATTGGGCAGTTTGGCAAGGACTATAGGACTAATGTCAATTTCTATCGTTGTCATGATAGTAAATCCTGAAAATATCTTAGTCTAAAAATATTTCATGTTGGACACCAGCACAATTTTGTTAAGAAATCTGGACGTATTGAGAGTAGTAACAACCACTGATTATTTTAAAATGAGATGTTTATCATTATAAGGTTCTGGAGCCATATCAGTTGTGTCCTTATGATGAGGATTTTATGATCATCTTACATCAATGTCTAAAACTTGACAATTAATTTTGAAATTTGTTTCAAAGATGTTGAGCTTTGTTTCTGATATAATTTACAAAAATGTTTCCATTATTGATATTTCAGGATGCCAGGGCCTCATTCCGCCAAGCTTTGTCTGACTCAACGCAAAAACTTAACACTCTGGCCAAAAAACTTGGAGCATGTGTGGAAAAGGCTCGACCTTACTATGATGCTCGGATTAAAGCCAAAGATGTAAGGAAGAAAATATTTATGTTATTGGTGTTTGTGTGTGCTGTCATGTAAACAATGTTATGTTTTCTGGTACACCATATTACTGATGACCATGCTGTTTTTTAAATTGAATTTGAAGTCATGGGGTCCTTGTCGTAACTATACTTATGATAATAAATTGAATATTTGGAATAGATAGGATCCCTAGATTCAAATACTATGATTTGAGCAAACCTCAAAGATCCTAGGAACTCCCTCAATTTCAAATTCTGACCTTACAGACATGCATATCGAATAAGATACATGACAAGAATGAATTTACTTTGTTTTTCAGCTACGGTAAATATTAATTAGAAATAAGTGTAATATAAACATGATATTGATATTGGCCAGCCATATGCACAAAATAATTACATTAACTGTACCTGTGTCTATCTGTCAGTGTAGAAACAAAACAGCCATGTGATGATTCTGAGTTTATGTATTAGCATGATATATTGGGTGGTCTGAATCGAAGACATGGTTGAAAGTTGATGTCTTATTGAGCAAGTATAGATGATAAAAATGTTCACTGTGTTGACCCCACAATCAGCAACATTGTAGCTAAAAGACAGCTATATCTCCGTGTGATTGAGTATTTGATTCCTGGTATTTTAGTTTGGTCCCAACAGTGTGATGGTTCTAGTAAAAGACTTTATCAACACAGATACTTATCACCATGAAAAGCCCAGTGGATTTCCACAGTTTTAAATGCCAATCAGATTGTTGCAAATTTTGTTTGATCATAGACAATAAATAGCGATCCTTCTACACTTTTTGTGAAAAGTCTGTAGTATATGCAAGAAAATACGGCTGTCATGAAAAGTTTTTGGTCTCAGAAGGGGCACTTATAAAGATTACTTTCAGACTGGTCTAGAAGTTGGTCGGTGGCGCTTATTTCGAGCATTTGCCTACATGAGGACATTATTAAATGAGAATAATGTTCCTATTGGCTTTATGATGCTGTGTTGGACTGTAGGACCACCTGGAGACACAGAAGGCAGCACTGAGGTATGAGAGAGCTTGCAGTATGCATGAAGCGGCGAAGGAGATGGTGCAACTAGCAGAGCAGGGCTACATGAGACGGGAACAGCCGTCAGACCCCGCCTGGCAGGAGATGCTCAACCATGCTACAATGAAGGTGATCATAATGAAATATCATCTTACACAAGATGAATGACTGTGTTTGTCAATGATCAAACAGATGGGACATTGGCCATTGTTAACTTTTACAGTTTTTGCATCTTTTCTAAAACTTTGCATGAATGTTCAAAGCTATGTTGTCTCTAATAAATACCCTAAGAATTCTGATCCAATTTTACAAATGGATGCCATCCATATTGAAATATTGTTTCTGCTCATTACGATTTGTTTGACTATTTTGATTTTTGGCCCAGCTACAACATTGTACAACTTATGTTATTGAGCGAGTACTGAGAAAATCAAGTTACTTTCCTTATTTTTTTGTCCATGCGTGTGGCAAGACTCTAGGACTTACAAAAAAGAGGAATGATTTTTTCCACTTCTAAGGTTGTCCATGTCGGATGTTGTCAGGTGAATGAAGCAGAGAAGGAGCGTAATGAGAGCGAGCGGGAACATGAGAGGACGACCATCAACTTCAAGAACTCTGAGGACAGGGTCCAGCAACTGCAGAAGGAACTAAAGCGTGCAATTACAAAATCAAAGTGAGATACTTCTACATCTTTTATCCACTAGACTTGTGTAACTGAAGAAATGCTTTCTGATATTAGCCGTCCCTGATTATGCGGGCATTAGACCACCATTCTATCATGATAAATACCCGGGACCCAATCGCCACAATATATTTGAATATTTGAGCATATCTATCTCTCTTATCATGCTTATCTGTAGCCTCACACAGAATTTCTCTTGTTCATGGGTGAAATTTGAGTAGACAGCTTTTTTTACCTTTGCCTATTTACAATCAACTCAAAATGAAACTATGGTGGCGAATGGGCCTAGGGTTTTGATCTGAACAAAATTGAGATATGATACACGAGAAAATCAAGGATGGATATCAGCATTGGAATAAAATTCTTTTTGTTACTGAGTGATGTATAAAATAGATGCAGCTTTAGTTAAAGAATATGATCAGGGCCCTGTTCCACAAAGTGACTTTAACACTCTGACTATTGTAAATCACTGTTAAAGTATTGGAGTTGTGATCATCTTAGCACTAAGATCACTTTGTGGAATGAGGCCCAGGGTAGGTCATTTTACATATTAAGCTACTATGAATAATCATTGTTTCAAATTGTCAGTGACAGCTTTTGAAAATTGTGAAGATATTTCAATGATCCTATCTTTTCATGAAAATCCATGTATGGCATTCCACAGCAACCAAATTTTGTCCTGTTTAGACTTAAACACATGTTGAAATGACTACTGGTGATGGAACTTCATATGCAGTCAACATCTGACTTCTTTTCTAAAGATATTATCATTGTTGATTGAAAGTTATATGCATGGTGTTTGTACATTGTAAATGTAATAGTTCAACTCTTGTGAAAGATCGTGAAGTTATAAGGGAGATAACTCTGATAAGACTGCTTTTGAATTATTTTCTCAAATTCCATTTTCTGTATGATTACCTTTGCCTTGTGTAAATTGTATTTTGCATGGTGTATGTTAAGTTTATGAACAGTGTTTGTCTTGGTATGATAACCAAGACTGGTACATTTGTGTTAAAATGGTAGATGTTTTTTCTTTAATTGTCAGTGGTCTAAAAACCCTTTTTTTGTCATCATGGATTATTGTTTGTATATGCAAGATTGTACTTTAATTTTTTCAACTATTTTACTTGCATAGTTTCGCTACACGCCGGCATTTCCTCCAACTTAGTAGCCTAGCCAATCAGCACTGGCTATCACTGTTGTGAGTACATACCATCCATGAGAGTAGTTTCTCTTGCTTGTTGTCAGTACATATCTATACCCTTTTCACACACTTGCAACACATGGAATAGTAAGGATACAATGGAAATGCTTTGCTGGTAAACTGGGCAGTTCATATCACTGAGTAAAAAACTATGTGTTTTTGTGTTATGTTTATTTGCCTGCAGCATGTGCCTAACACTTGCTCTGATATACAAACCTCTGAGTTTACAAGCATCAAAACCATTAGGAGCTGAAAACTAATAATTCAGTGATGTATATTGAGGTCACATAAATGCAGAGTTTTTTAGGCTAAGGGCCTTGCTAGTTAAAGCTAGACATATAGTATTAGATGTGTACAATGATTGTCTGGTCTAGACCGCCATCATATTGCTAAAAGATTGCTGAGTGCATCATTAAACAACAAACCTTTCAGTGTCGAGGGTCCTTGACAAAATCCTGATTAGGATTAAGGCGTGAAGGGGCATTTGATTATGAGCAAAAAACTCTAGGACCCCTCTATTTTTTTACACTTGGTATTGAAAAAGATTGAGGAATATTGAGAAACAATCACTGATTATCAAAAGATAACATATTCTGTATTATGTTTCTATACCTAAAAATATGATCAAATTATTTTGAAATATCCAATGAAATGGAATAAAATGCAAGTCTTTTATATGCCAGCAAACATGTTTGCAGACGTATGTTAAAAAGTTGTCCTGGAATTGGTAATAATGTCCTCAAACAGTGCCTACCTAAACATTTTTTTTAATGAAATGTTGAATATAAGCCAGTGTCCTTGGACCTATTTCTCTTCACAATTCAACCACCCCTTACATATAAGTAGGTTAGATTGCAAGATACAGTAGAACACGGATATAACGAACACGGATATAGCGAACAAACGGATACAACGAACTGTTAAAAAATCCCCAATTTATCTCCTATATAATATCATATAAAATTTACGTATATAACAAACTCTCTATAGCGAACTAACGGATACAGCGAACTGATACCTGATCACCGACAAGCCCATTTATCACTTATTAGCAACGTGTATAGCGAACTGAGAAATCTCACTCAGTGTCAAGTGTCACTGACAATTGGCTGTATGCAATCAGCGGCGAATCAAAACAATGGCGGCGAATCAATACAATCAGTGGTGACGGATCAACCTTGTTAAATTTGCATTGTGTTAATCTTACCTGTACATGTAATCTTGTCTGTAAAACAAACAGTTTTTGACAGTTTGGCGGATCTGAACGATGCCGTTTCAAGAATGCAGTCAGCGAAACGAGGCCAAAGTAAAATCACAGACTACACATTTCGTATGTAAATCGAAAAATGATAAATATGTTTAAATTTTGTACATGTATTTGATAACAATCTTCAGAAAATGTTATGAATTTAATGTTATTAAATGAATGTTGTAAATTGATATCAGTTGAATGATCACTGCTAATACAAATCAATGCTGCAGTTACGTGTGTATTGTGTTTTGTCTTATCCAAGATGGCGGACGTTTCCGAGCGAAAACGTGTATAACGAACAACGGATATAACAAACTGATTTCTCTGGTCTCTAGTAGTTCGTTATATCCGTGTTCTACTGTACAGTATTATCATACTTGCATTGCCAGAATGTTGTAAATAAAATTATTTGGTATTGTTTATTTTAAAATAAAAAACAAACAAACTTGTTGCTTGATGCATGAAGTAAAGTGCCTGTTTGATTTTGAAGCCATTCAGTGTATAATGTGCAACAGTTAACATAAACAGCTAATACTTTAAAGGGGCATCTGCGGTAGGAACTACCACACTCTAGTGGGCGGAGCTTATACGAGTGATCGGGCGGTCGGGTAGCCTAGTGGTTAAAGCGTTTGCCCGTCACGCCGAAGACCCGGGTTCGATTCCCGACATGGGTACAATGTGTGAAGCCCATTTCTGGTGTCCCCCGCCGTGATATTGCTGGAATATTGCTAAAAGCGGCGTAAAACCAAACTCACTCACTCACTCAATTATACGAGTGATCTGACAGGTCAATATGACGTCATGATAACACACGTGATAACACATGTAAACACCCACCCACGTGGACCGTTTGACAACAAGGACGTAAGTTTTAATGGTAGACTTGTTGGAAGAAAGATCTTACATGTTGAGACTTGGAGGATAGTGGGGAAGCTGATTATGACCGTATAATGTAAAGTTTAACAACTTGCTAGTTGCAAGTGATTTTGGAAATAACTGTCACGGATAAGGAAGGTTGGAGTGTGTACTGTAATTGCAACAGGAAAGTATGCGATCTGCGATGTCATTAGTTCCTTCCACAACAGTGTTCTTTGTTCTGGTGCCAAAGTAGCATACAAGTACATATAATCAAATCTCATTGTCAAATGTGTAAAATCCCTGGTTGTGTCAAATTCACTGTCCAGTCCCGGCAAACTTGTACTATATTTATTACTATTTTAACCCAGATGTGTCTGATTCCTGGTTGTCTCGGAACTCAATTTCTAGTCCAAAGATTTTAAATAAATAAAGTTAAAACTTACCCTGATAAGTTGTTTCATCACACCAAAGTCATATAGTGTCATAGTGTTCCAGTGATATCAATATAATGATGTATACTGTAATTGTAGGTAATACAAATTCATCTGTTTCATTTCTTATGATATAAATATCATTTACATAACATGCTCAATGTGGTATGTTGGCTTTCTGTTGTTTGATGGATAAGTCAGACCGTTATTATTTGAATAAGGTTGAGTCAGATGAGTTTAACCCTGCATAAGTCAAACTGTCTGACACTTGTGAGTTTGAAACAACAGGGATACTGTCTGTTATTGGACATGAACCTGTCCACCCTTGAGGAGATTCTAGGATAGAATAGGTACCAAGTATCTCATTCTTGCAGCCTGTGACTTATGCCACCAGTCCAAAGCCAGAGTCTAGTAAAGTTCTGTTCCTGTCCTTATTTCCAACCCTCTGTAGTAAGTTGAGCTAATATTACTCCATATTAGACACTGAAGTCTACTGGTAATTTCACTAGGAGCCTTTTTCTAGCTTGTAGAATAAACGATTTTGGTTCTTGTATATATGTACAGACTAAATGGATGGTGTAAATTGTTGCTCGTGCTATCAACCACTGGGTTGCCTGCCCCAAACTCGATTTATTCATATTTTCCTTTGGTATTGCTGATTGCAGAGGGAGACAAACTCAGTGCCTAACACATGAAAATTAGTTTTGTCCTTTATGGAAAAAGACATGAGATAATTGTATTTATAGAGAAAATTGTGGTTGACATACAGCACACTTATGTAAGTGTTGAGTGGTTCCCAGGTGATGTGTGAAGGGGGTATTGGACGTAGGACAAGACATACATCCCCTCTCTCTTCACTGTGTCTCTCAGTATGCAGATCTAGTTTCTACACACGCTCGTTCAACCCTACAAAGACTTTTCTCATATCGAATATTGCAAAATGTCTCTGATAATTCACAACTTTCCACTAGTGGTGTAATGATACGGCGATAAAATATTGTATCGCAATAGAGGCCCACGATATAATACATCGATTTACGATCCCTGTATCGTGATACATACGATACATTTCATTACAAGTTAATTGGTGTAAAAACATGTAAATAATAACGGAAACAGTTCAGCCACCAGCTTATGCAGATTCTTTAGTATTTCATGGTTTGCTATAAGTAGCATAATATTCACAGTGCCTTCTACCAATATGTTTCTAGCCTACGATATCCCATCTTCAATCTCTGAAATTTAAGAACAAACAATTCAGGGTTGTGATTTATCTGCAATTAGAGAGACAATCAGCTTCCATATATATATGTATGTAGATTCATATCGCATCTATAGTATCGGGATACGTACCGTATCACGACCACCACCGTATCGTTACACCTCTACTTTCCACATAAAGAATTACCATGATTACTGTAGATTATCACTTGTTTAATGCTGATAGTAACAAGCGTGTGTAAAGTCTACAGGTAATGTTATTCACTATTTTTGTGTGCAGATCAGCAGTTGTTATGGCCATTTTGCTCATTTTCCACCAATACACACAAAATTTCTTATAGGGCTTTTGAATGTTAATAGAAAACTGGAGAAATGCTGGTTGCATATTGCATTACTTTTCGTTTACTTTTTGTCATGTTTGTATGGAAATAGAAATTTGTGTGCTTCAAATGTTCTGTGCATGTAATTGCTTCTATTACTGGACAGAAATTTGACGCTGCATGAGCTTTAGAGAACTGTTCTGCTGCTGAGACAGTCACATAATTGATTTTCACTGACAAATGTTTACCCATGAAGTTAGAATTGATCTTTAGCTTGAGGCGACATACGGGATCGGTAGGTCAGCCTCGCTGACTTGTTTGATGCATGTGATCGTATCCCTATCTTATCGATGTTCATAATGTCAATCACTGGATTTTCTGGTCCAGACTTGATTATTTACAAACCGTAAAGCTGGAATATTGCTGAGTGTGGCATTAAACAACAAACAGACACTGACATGTTCTTTAAATTGAGTGGTGCACAGATATCCATGCATGTTCACACAGACTCTACAACCAAGGTCCTTCCTGCATACTGCAATAAATCCCTGCATTATCCCCAAAGCATGTGTGTCTTCAGTCTGCCATATTCTTATTTCAAACCCCTCTATTTTGCACCTACAAATGAAATTGTTCTGATTGCAATGCTTCATGGGTGAAAGATGAGCTATGGTTTAGGGTTGTTTTGAAATGTGTTATATCCTGTCCAAAGTGGATAATGTTGAGTGGTCGTTTTATGATTGTATGCAATTTATGTCATCCCCAGTCTCAGAAACATACACTTTAACAAAACATACCCTTGTGTGGCGTAGTGGATAGAGCATCTGCCCTGAGAGCAGTAGGTTGGAGATTCGATCCCCTGACTGTGTCATACCAAAAAGACAATAAATGATGGTACTTTGCCTGGTGCTCGGCATTAACGGACTAAAACAAGGGCTGGATGGCTCGGAGTCAGTTTTCTGTGTCTGAGAGGGGTATCCATGTTAAACTGCTGCATGGTATCTCTGGGCTAGCACTGTAAAACCGGCTAAGTCTGGACAAGTATGAACAGCAACATGTACATACAAGTTGTACTATGAGTGAAATAATCTTGAACGCAATGCTAAACCCCATCTCACCTTCTTTATTTCTATTGTTCTGTGAAATGCTTTGAAGTAGAGGGTAGTTTTGTATTGTCTCGGGATCTTTTACAGCTTAACTACAGTTGAAATAAGTGTCCTATTATCTCTTGTTAAGTTAGGGTATCTTGAAATACTGGTTGTCTATTAGTTATTCCACGGACCCGGATGAACTGTGTTTGTATTGCTCACTGATGTTCTGGTTATCTCAACTTTCCCCCCTGTATCCTGTGTCTCTGAGACACGGGAACCCCATTTGTTGACATATAACCATGGTAACACCTTTGTACCTATGTTGTTACATGTAACCGTGGTAACCATTTTTAATTTGAAAAAGAATATTAAAGATGTTTTTTCTTGTAGACTTTTTTATGTAAATGAGGAAGAATTATCTTTCAGTGATATCTTTTGGTGAGGGTACTTTCTTGATAAGCTTGGGAATGGCACATCTATATTGTTAGTAAGGTTAAGACAAGTCCATGTCTTGTGATTTATTTGTTTAGTAAAAACACATTTCACTTAGTCATGATGCTGTCAGTGGTATACATGTTATCACAGTTTGCAGTGTGTGGGATTCTGTTTGCTCAACTCAACTGCTTTGTTTAAGGCTTTGCATAGTAGTAAGGTCATGCACACCAGAGTTACCTCCCTTTGATGTCATTCCTAAATTTAAGGCAAATGGTGGCAGTGGATGATTTTCAGCTTACAGATCAATAAATATGTGAAAATGTAAATTAATTTAACATGAAATATATATGTATATATGTAAATCATCTTATACGTCTGTTTTAAAGAATCTCCACAGCAGCAACTGAGAACAGTCCGGAGAGTCACTAAACCTTATTGTCTTTTTTTGACCAATTAATCTTTCATACCCGAGGGGTACCAGTGCCAGAATTAGTCCCAAGCACCTTATACTAGCCGTAAGAGTTGACTTAGTGGATCAGCTGGTCAAGTTTGGTGACTTGTTGATGATGTGTCAACGTACCCTAACCATGTGGATCGTTGCCCACTATATCAATCACCGGGCTGTCTAGCCTTTTACAGGCCAGTCGTATAGCTGTGGCATGAACAACGAACACAGACACTGTTTCATATTTTCTTCAAATCATTATACATCATGCTTATCTGTGTTTCAGACCTTATTTTGAGATGAAAATCAAGTTTAACCAGGTCATGGAAGTAAGTAGACATCCTCTTTAATGACAGTCCATTAATTGAACAAAGAGAGGATGGAGTCTAGGGCATATTTAGGGTGTCATTGTTTGTCATGATTTCGATGTATCGATACTTTGCTAATATTGATGCTGTATTGATACATTTGATATATGAATATCGATACTGTTACAAACAAACATTAACATTTGTTCAGGTTAACTGGGTTAAGACGGACAAATAAGAAGGCAGAAAGTTCAATTTGAAAAGTTTAGTTTTGTTATTAATCAATATATTAGTGTATCATTATCCTTTGAGTTTGTATGATGATACTAAACCTTCCAATCAATGACACCCCTGGGCATATTATAGCACAACAGACACCAGTGCACTTTGCCAGTCCTTGATAGCAACACCTTGTATCCAAAATCATTATGAGAAATGCAGAAGCCCCATAGAGCCCCTACATTACTTTTTTTCCTTGTACGTATACAAGTAATAGCACAAGTTCTTGATCAATTGTAAAATAATGTATAATTCCCAACAGAGCATCTATCTCAGTATCTCACTGAAAAGTCAAGTAACAGCTACCCCAGGAAGTTACCCCCATCCTAATCATCCTTCAGATATTACAAACTATTTGGTCCAGTCAGTATGATGTTTTTAAACCATTGAGTAGACATTTTTTAAAAATAACTCTGCTGGCAATGCGATTTCTGGTGACTTATAATTTGTATGTTCATCTGCAGCCCCAAGTGTGTAACATGTCTCAGAACTTACAACATCGAATATTAATCGATATCGAATATAATATTAATATTATTCACTGCAGTAGAGTTCATGCCTGCTTCGGGGCGGCCGGGTAGCCTACTGGTTAAAGCTTTCGCTCGTCACGCCGAAGACCCGGGTTCGATTCCCAACATCGGTACAATGTGTGAAGCCCGTTTCTGGTGCCCCCTGCTGTGATATTGCTGGAATATTGCTAAAAGCGGCGTCAAACCATACTCACTCCCTGGGGCGTGTTTCTTTAATACACAATTTACTATGCTACTAAGTACTGCATAATGTAAAACCATACTCACTCACTCATGCCTGCTCCTGATCAGTAAAAAAGATCTGTAAAGAAATACAGGTACCCATGTTGAATGAAATTGGGTATAGAGTTTTGTTATACTGTTGGGTTTTGTAAATTGTTGTCGTAAGAGGCGACTAACGGGATCGGGTGGTCAGACTCGCTGACTTGGTTCATGCATGCCATCGTATCCCAATTGCGTTGATCAATGCTCATGATGTCAAACACTGGATTGTCTGGTCCAGACTTGATTATTTACAGACTGCCATACCGTATATCGCTGTGTATAAGGCGAGTTTTTCGTACCTCAAATGAGGGGGTTAAGAAGGGGGGTCGTCTTATACATGGAGTCGAAGATCTCACATTTTTTTCCACTGGCGATGTCAACCGGCGTCCGATAGCCAGCCCAGCATTTGACAATAAAACTTTGCATTTCGTCCTAAATAACTGTTCCAATAACTATTTCCATACATAAACATGATTTGTATCTATTTTCCTTGAATAAAGTTTAATCATTTCTGCAAATAAAGTTGAAATGACCCTCGCCTCGATGCAGATTGTCAAACCAGCTGGCATGGTAAAACAATCAACATCCGTGAGTAGAGAGCCGGAAGTACTGGTAAGCATTTGCATATTGCACATGTGACCTAACATGTGATAACCAGTGAAGCTGAAATCAATTCCTGCTGTTTTTACAGTTGTATTAACAACAGTTGGAGACAGTGTGAATAAGTGTTTGTGGAATAAACACGCTGAATGTGAAACAAATATAAGCCTTGTTAGTTACAACATAATTAATTGGCGATTAAATTACTCACCATTGTCTCTTATATGTTATTACTTCATAAATGAATTTTATTTTACGGGCACCAATTTGGTGTCGTACCGTGTAAACACAAAATGGCAACATGTGCTGGAGTTACACACGCGACCAATCATCGTAGAAGAAACAACGCAAGATAAACATATTTTTATTGCATATATAAGGTTTGTGTGCGCACTTGTGATGTGCTTCATTCCAGGTCGCCTTATACACGGAGTATAGGATTTTTGGTTGATTTTGAAGGCGTGTACAGGGGGGTCGTCTTATACGTGGGGTCGCCTTATACACAGCGATGTACGGTATATCTGGAATATTGCTGAGTGCGCATTAAACAAACAAATCATGCATATTTTTACGCAACCAACTCAAAATTAATTGGGGAATGGTTATTTATGTTGCTTATTTTATGCAAATATGCAGCTTATTTACTTTGTTGACAAATAGTTTGACATTCATATTTCAGGAACAGAAAATTAACGTGAGCCGTCTGGAGGAAGATGTGGCGTCATCCAAGGCCCTGTACTCACAGGCTCTTCATAGTCTAGAGGCAATCAGCGATGAAATCCACCGCCAGCGTCTTGAGCGGCGAAAACAACAACAGCTGGGCGTGCGCAGTGCAGGGGTGGGAGCTGAAGACCCATCCCCACCCCCATCATGGGACAACGGCTCCCCTCACATCGATGGCAGTGTTACCCCCCACACTAGCAGTTGCTCTAATGTCTCTCTCACCACAATAACCGTCAGCTCAAGTGATGCCACACAGAGCATGAACACTCTTAGCCAATCAAAAGTTGAGCTACAAATGGAGGATACTTCAAAAGACTTTCTCTTTCCATCAGTGATACATCCCACTGCTGACAAGGCCAGGACAGACAGTTATCGTCAAGCTATTGACTCTAGTCAGGTAATGAGTCCTTCAACTGATAGTATGTGTTCAGCAGACTATGATGAAAATTTTGACACGCCTAGTCTCGATGAGGAGTATATGAATCTCCCAAACACACATTCCCCGAGAGGGAGGATTGTGATGCAGAGAGCTCACGTGAAACAGGAGAAGAATGAAGAAGTATTTCAAGACGCACAATCATCTACTGCCCTTGATGAAAAATCACCTGAAGAAGAATCTCAAAAGGTACAAAAGGCCACAAGTGATGCCACTGATGGACTGTCTGAAAGACAGCGGTCTCAACCGATTGCTATCGCAGGGATAAGATCACACACTGAAGGGGTGTTACACCACCCTCTCAGTAAGAACTACCACTCTAACCTTAGCACACCTGAAGGAGGAAATAGTCCAGTAAGTGGCTCTCCTTCCACATCTAGGAAATCACCAAAGCTGCAAGGGCTGATTTTACGTATTGACCCATCTATGGACCCCCTTCAAAGGGTTTATTCCTCCCGACCCAACTCTCTAAGTAGCACACCGCCTCAGTATTACCCCCCCAGCGCTCAAGATACACCTGCCGACAACGTCCCTGAACCTTCTGCAGAACCGGTCACCAAATCCATCTCTTCCAGATCTCAATCTGAAGGAACTCCGGTTAGGGCTGTGCCAAGTTCCAAAGAATTAGGAACCCCTGGTAGTGAACGTGCTCTGAGAGTTCCTTCTACAAGTGATATGTCCTCGTACCATGAAGACAGCTCGGACACGGAAAGCATTGCAAGTGCTGGTCCGATGATTGATGACGAACAGATTGAGTTCCTCAACCTGAACTTCTCCAACCAGACTGTTAAGGATGACAACCCTCCCAGCTTCCGCAGGCAGTCGTGGAACCGGATGAGCCTCCCCCCAAGGCTGAGCTACCTTGAAGGGTATGTCAGGAAAACTAGTGTGTCCAGTGAAGCTCAGATTCCAGAGCAAGCTGAAACAGAGGCACCTAAAGTGGAGGCACAGCAATTGTGAGCAACTGAAGTGCTTCGGACATTTTTGAACAGTGCTAGGTTTCTTTATACACTTTGAAGAGTTTTAGTGTAGTTTTATCACTAGTCTTGGAAGATGGCCATGTCATGACAATTTTTGAAGGGTGTGTGTAGAAGTGTTGGGAATGTTTTCGTCACTGTGTCACCATTAGAAAGTGAATGTGTTCAGGCACAGAGAGATATGCTCAGCACATAGACATAGATTTTGATTAGATGTGTAGATACCTGGACACAGGGTTCTTTTAAGAAATCAATCTGGAATGCATCACATTATGTCATATTGTGATAGTTAAAAAGGATTTTAAAAAGTGTATTTTATACAATTTTGTCAAGAAAATAATACCTTAAAAAACAAAGCAATTGCTTTCTATTATTTCGTTTTCATTTGAAATTCAACCATATAGAAATGATTTTTAAGAATAAATGGATAATAAGAATACTAATCATAATGATGCAATGATTTGTTTTAGCATGTTAAGAATTTCTGTTCCAAGGAGCTGTTTTTAAATGTTTCTTAAAGTTTTTACCTGTGAAGTGAAAAAACATATTTATGTATTTATTTCAATCATGAAGGTATTCTATGATTCATGATAGTTTAGAATGTGGCAATGTGCAACATTTTTATAATAAAGTGATAACTAAATGTTGTCACAGTAAACGTTCTTCGAGTCTAAGGGACTGAACATTGTATCTCTTGGAGACAGGAAAGCCTGGGATTTTCCTGGACATATATTCTAGCAGTGTCAAATAGTTTGTATAGTATATTACTCAACATTTGATAGGGATATTCTGAATGTGGGACCTGAATGTGTGTGTATGGTTGCTAGAAGATGATGTCATGCAATTAGTATCCCATATCCCAAGCAATCATTTAAAGTTAATGAAAGCAAGTGCACAATTAACAGATTAATGTACGCCAGGTGCTGTCCTCTAGTTACATGACAGTATGCAATAGCAGCGGAAGAAATTGGCACTAGTCCTTGCCAAACTGCATTATAAGGACTGGTAGAAATTTGCCCTTTTTAAGGGTTTTGCTATATGTTATCATTATGGGGACTAGTGGACGAAAACTGTTTGATTCTAACGCTGCAATAGCCCAGTATCCCTCTCTAATTTTGAGTAGTATGTTGTAGATTGCCAGATATGATCCAGGATTCATTATGTATTTTTAATTTAAAAAATAAATTCTATCAAATCATGTCAGAAGGCAAGTTGTACTGTTGCAATTATCATAATCATTTGCAACTAACACAATATAAAATGCATTTTTGTTCTCACTGACCTGATGTGATATATTTTTTTAAATACAAATATGTTGTGAATCCTCGTTGTGTTGATTGCAACCAAATAAGATTTCTGGTAGAAATATCCTAGTTCCCTCTTTGCTTAGAGTCTGGTGTACTGTGTCAGTCCCTAATGAGGTCTATTCATTTGCCTTGATCCGACCATCATTCTGACGTTAATACATATCCTATGGCATAACTTGTTGAGGCAATTGATCACACATGTTCACTGGATTATTTCTCTTTGTCATTTATGTTATTTATTGATATTTTGTATTTCATGATAGTCATACGGACTGGCGCTACTTCTGACCAGTGATCCATTCCTCAAAGTGATTGTAGTACTAAGCATGCTAAGACGATCATGAGTCCCGTACCTTATCATGGACTTAAGATACCTGTAGCACTACGATTGATTTGTGGAACGGATCCCAAGTCAAGTTGATGTGCTTGTATTCCCAATGAGGGTGGTAGAAATGTTCCAAATTTCTTGATGAGATATCAGATGCAGAGATACAGGAACTGACTTGTCATGACTCTGATACTTGCAGTAGTCCTAGTGCTAAGATAACTTGCCCTGTATCTGTCTACTGGCATATTTTCTATGACTGGGCCCCTGTGGAGATCCGGGTTAGAATTGGTCTTCAGCATCCCATGCTTGTCCAAAAAGCAACTTCCGTGGTTGGGCTCACTGACTTGGTTGATGCATATCATCGTATCACAATTGCATAGGTCAGTGCTTATGATGTCAATCACTGGATTGTCTGGTCCAGATTTGATTATTTACAGACCACTGTCATATAGCTGGAGTATTGCGGAGTGCGGCATTAAACAACAAACAAACTAGGTCTGAGATAAGACATGTTTCTATATACCCTGCAAAACTTTGTTTGGGTGATAATGACACAATCAATGATTAATATAAAACTAGATTATTGTTGGTCCATGGTTCATGTATTTTGGTTGAAAATGCACAAAAAATGATGACAGACTCTAAATGATAAAACTAAACTTAGTGATACACTAAAATATACTGGGCACGGTTTGATGCAATGGTCGTATTAAAACTTACTGTATCATATGCATCTGTGTATCTGTGAATCATACCTCCCCGATATTTATTTATTTATGTTAAGGTCAGCCAGATTAATGAGATGGATCCCAGACATATTCACATGGGAACATGCAGGTTTTGAAAAAGGAAAAATCAGCAAGAGCTAGTCAACTGTTTTATAACACAAGCAGTATTCCTTGGAAATTTTTATCTTTCACACTGTTTTCATATGACTGAACACCTGGCAGTGGAATAGCATCAACAATATCAAGACTTACTATTTAGAAAGTGAAAAGAAGTTTTTTCCAAATTCACCCTCCTGAAATAATAGATTATACAAACACAGCTGGACAAGGGGTGTTTGATTTTTGTCAAATAGAAATTGATTGTCATCACTGTATCTCACGTGGTCTTCTGTAAATAGACTTGCCATTGCATGAAGGTTCCCTTGGCAGATAAGCCAGCAGTTACATCAGCAGTTAATGACAGCATGGCCTGGTCTCTGTAAAAAGCTTTAATAAAACAAATTTAAACATTTTTCACATGGACAACCATTCAGGACATAAGCAGCATGATGCATTGTTAAATTCAATTAAACTTGTCTTTTGTCTATAATATCTTTTTGGATAGATATTGCAATACCTTGTTAAGAAATCTGGAACTTTTTAACCATCCTCCACAATGTTGACTTCACCATGTGTTCTATGATTCAGATCTGAATCTTTCACTTGTTCCTATGATTACAATCACTAGATCTGATTTTAACCTTTAACCATGTCTGTCATAATGAGCACACCATGGTCCACAGGTCCAGGTACTCGGGGATCATCACACACTTATTTAGGATGTACAATTCATATGAGTCACAACCACAATTCAGCCACAATCAGCAACATTTACTAAGAGAGATAATTTCTTAACATGCTTGGGAGACTTTACACTGTCAGTTTGGGCATTGTTAAATCCACATCCTCAGTATGCCATATAGTATAACCCTGTTCTCAGTGAAATCAGGATTAAGGCCTGAGTCTTATGGTCTCATTCACAGACCAACCTCATTTAAGATGCCAACCGTAACATTTTTGCAGTGATACTTGCTGTTTTGGACACACAAAAAACACACATGAAAATATATACAATATATAGAAATACTGGTATATAGAAAATATATAAACACAAGTTTACAGTATTTCTCAATCATAGCTGGAGTTTGTTCTTTTTTAAAAAATGGTAGTGGTATTTTGAAATTAAGTGTAATTTGGAACATCAACAATATATTATATTAGGCCTAACAAATTCAAGGATTAACAAAACCTGTAATGTTATATTTTGGATTACACTTATTTTGGTGGAGTCCTATCTGGGTTTTCGAACACACAATCTCAGAGTAAGGCACCTAATCGCCAGCACACAAAGTCAGCCAACTAACCCACTCAGCCAACGAGGTTTCCACAAAATGGAAGTCCGACAACTGGTAGTCGCAAACTTTATGTACCCCTGTGATAAGTGTAGTTGGTGGGTGGTTTCAAAGAGTCAAGATAAACTGGGGTTCATTTGGTGGCAATAAGCCATAAATGTGTTTATCAGTTTCACACAGAAATATATTCTTGTTAATTTGCCATTATTTTTATGACTGATGGCATTTTGCGTGCTGTTTTTGAGAAGTGTTTGGAAGCATCAGTTTATTTTTTTATTCATTGTGATTTACAGTTTGGTTTCACCTTGTGGTCTAGCTGTGTATGGGGTATTTGAACCTTCAAGTCACCTACTGTTTAAAGAAATTACCATGTACTAAAGGTTTGATATGATATAAATCACTTGAACTCAGATTTTTTGGACAAATGTCAGCCTTCATTCTTCTGTTTCACTTCATAAATTATGTTTTTAGGTTTGTCAGCTTCAGACCCATGCTTGTGGTTTCACCAATGTGGTAAACGTCTGAGATCTGCATCACTTTGGGCTTTCTTCCCACATTAAGCTGACATGCTGTGATATAAATGAAAAACTGTTAATAGTGACGCTAAACCCAACCCAATCACTCACTCACTCATCAAGTTGATCTGTACAACTTTACCTGATTGGCTGGTTTAGACAAAACTATTGTCACTTTTCTCAGGACGTCGCTTAATTTTAGTATTTTGCATATATTTGCATCATTTAGTTTTGATAAACATGACACCCATGAAATGTGATATGTTTTAATATTTCAATTCTTTAGGTGTTGTGAAGTGTGTGCCTCACTGATTCCAACACATCTGTCACAAAGGAAGGTTCTTTTGCTTTGATTTTTTTGCGGAGGTCTTGACAGTGTTAATTTGGAGGAGGCACTGAGTCTTACAAATAGGTGCCTCTGTTGATATCTCTTTGGATGAGGTAAACTCTTGAAGCAACATTAACGCAATGTTGAAATGTTGAATTGTGTCAACATTAACAAGTTATTTTTTGCCAAATAAAAGGCCTGGGCAGTTTGATATAGAGCATGAAGGGTTAGCAAGTGACTGATTCACATTAAACAGCACACCTGGTAACACTTGAAGGATGGGTGAATGTATATTTGGCTAGTTTAACATATGGTATTGCCTCCAGATGAATGTATGCCAGGCAGTTCATATCACTTAAGAGCAAAAGGTTTCACTTAAAAATTATGTCATAATGTTGAGTTTGAAGAACAGGGTTGGACAGTCCTTTATAGAACTTTAGTGCATTCAACAGTGCTGCAACTGTTTGTTCCAAGCTGTGGGATGTTCTTTCTATTCAAATATTTTGGAATATCAAATCCTTCAAAAGAGTGTTAAAAAAATATTCAGAAATAATTTAAGTATAATACAAGTATTTAAGTTGTTGGCATGACATGTGAGATCATAGGACGTTTTCATATACTTGGATTATTGGACTAACATGTGAATGTTGGCAACAGAACTGTCATACCTTATGATCCAAGTAGTCAGTTTATTTATCCCTGTGTTAGGAAGATTAGGGTTAGACAGTGCTTTTGCATGAAGATTATTAGTTCGAAATTATACTGGTAATTTGTCTTTGACAGTTTCAAGTTGTTTTTATTGGCCTTCCTTTTCCAGAGGCAATGCATTCACCCAGCAGGCACTGGGAAGATAACAGTGTATGCCAAAATGAATTATCTCTTGGTTCATCATGAGAAAATTAACATGTGGTTCGCCGATTTAAATTTGTTTTTAGAAAGTGAAGTAAACTTAAAAACCTTGACCTTAAGATAGGAGTAATTTGTGTG
This sequence comes from Haliotis rufescens, assembly GCF_023055435.1. Classification (NCBI taxonomy): domain Eukaryota; kingdom Metazoa; phylum Mollusca; class Gastropoda; order Lepetellida; family Haliotidae; genus Haliotis; species Haliotis rufescens. The sequence goes on along the minus strand of NW_025964112.1, from coordinate 42,398,003 downwards.
TTACAAGGTTAGGTTGTCTTTTGAGCAGCATGAATGTAATGTTTGATAGATGAGCAGGCAGTGGATTTTTCCAGGTTGCATAAACTGCATGCAGATGACATATTCAGCAGTGATGGGCAGTGGGTAAAGCTTCTGCTCGTAAAGGTGACAGCCAGGCTCGATTTCCCACATGGGTATAATGGGTGAAGCCATTTCTAGTGTCCCCTGCCATCATTCAGATACCAAAAGCTTAAAACCCTACTCACTCACTCATACAGCAGTGAATCTGTTTTCCTTGTGAAAATGCCTTGGTGTTAATGATTCATAAGGTATTGTGTGTAAATTTTGGCGATTACCTAGAATCTATTCCATAATATCATCTGCATGTTCAGACCAATATGCACATTAGACAATGCCCATTGTAATATTGCCATGGTTACAAGACCTTATAAAGGAACTGTTGTCAGAACATTTTACAAGCCATGAATTGGTGACTGTTGTATTATCCAAGATTTTTGTTAAAGGGAATGGGAAGAAGTTATTGATGTGTTCAATGAGTTGTTGTACCTACTTTCATCTAGATACATAGTTTTAATCTCTGCATTGTCCCAAATACAGTCCACCCTGGCTGTTGTGACCAGGGACCTGTTCCACAAAGTGATCTTAGCGCTAAGATGATTGTAATGTACTTCTTAAACAGTCTAACATACTTATTTCCCCACCCCTGAGTATTATAGCTCAAAATTGGTACTATGTAACCAATGGGTATCATTTTGGCTAAAATGGCGGATAAGAATGGATTATTATTATTATTATTTTGGATGAATGATCTTGAAAAAATGGTTGAAATCATTGGTTTGCCTCAACCGGGTCCAAACCTGCTCTGCAGGCCATCATAATCCAGACACTGCTGACGAGGCATCACTCATCTTACCCCAACACCATTTGGGAGCTCTTGCTGCTAAACAACAATAATCAAAATTCATCAGACTGCAAGACAGTAATTTGTGTTGGTGGCAATACTTATGATTTGTCTGTTGATTAGGGCTGCAACGATACAGGAAGGTCACGATACAATACGCATCTCAACATTCTGATCACGATACGATATGTATCTCGATAGGCAATGATAAAAAAAAACAAGACTTAAAGCATGTCAAGATTGAACCCACATGATTTTGGAACAGTCAAAATTATTTTAAAATAACATGACTACTGAAGTTGTTCAGCTTCAAAGTGGAACTTTCTCTAACTTTCCTTCAAAACAATTCAAAGTTGAAACACCAGAAAATAATTAATGTACTCCACCAGTGATACAACTTCAAAGAATTTTGATGCAATGGTCGAAGAAATTGTATCTGAAATTATTGTTTTATCAGGAATTATATATTCCAATATCATGTTACCTTAGTTGCAGCTTTTACTCTCTATATATTTATTTAAAATTATAAGAACCACAAGTGTAGCATTTTGGTACTGATGATTGCTGTTGCAGGATATTTTTACGTATGGAACAATTTGACCAGTCACCCTAGGGACTTCCCGTGCTACATGTATTTCGATTGCGAAACGTTGTGACATATATTAGCCAAATTGCCACAAATATGACTTTTAACGAGTCAAAGTATGGCATTTTTAATATATGTATCCATTCTCTAGCAACTAAAGTTCGTTTCAATGCGTCAAAAGCGGTTATCTGACCGTGGTTGCTGTATCTCTTCACACACGATTTCACATAACTTACGGCAAACAATATTAAATGAAATTTTGAATAAAAGTAATTCCAAACACAAGTCCAGATATACAATGAACACGTTTTATTAACAAGATAGTATAATAATGGTATTGAATAATAGCGCGCCATAACCAAGTTAGCGGTTTATTGAAAGGCACAATAGCGAAGAAACGCTGTACTAGAGATTTGCATTCCGTATCAAGGCGTATCGATAAATGGGCCCACGTTTATGTATATCGTATCGTGGGTCAAGTATCGTGATGCATCGGAATATCGGTGTATCGTTTCAGCTAAATTTGTGTTCACAAGTGCATTACCAGCGTGTGGAATTATCAAGAAATTACCTTGATTACAAAGTATGTGCAAATAATGTACTACACTTCTTGATTGAACAATATTGTTTCAGATTAAATAAATTATTTATGTGTTTGTCCCGGATGTGATTGGAATTGTTTTAGTGTTTGATTTTGGGCAGATGTGGTTCCATAATAAACAATGGCAGACCAGCTGTTGCAATGGTGTTAGCATTTCTGACTCATTTTAGAATGATTTTACTGCAGTTCTACCAGTGTTAAAGGGAACAGGTTCACTGTGTGTTGATACTTAAGATCTCAGAATTATTCCTGCTAAAGTCTTTTGTATTTTCTAATTTTAAAAAGGATCCATTGAAATACATCTGTTACATAAACATGAATAATTTATTTCCTGTCATTTGACAGATTAATAATTTGAAATGGTGCCGCTTGAATGTTTCTTGTTGTTTTACAAAGGTCTGTAAATCATAAATTGAAATGTGGTCCCAGTGTAAACTTGATAGTGAAACTGTATAGGGCATTATTCCAGAGAAGCGTTGATACTGGGTGGATTGAAGCTTAATACTCTCCTCGTCAGGTGCTACCTGAAATGATTGTGTCTGTGTTTGTGTTTTGTTCTCGGTGTGAAACTGGGTATGTTGTTACTAGAGATGGGACAGATGCAACAGTTTACATAATTTCTGTACACTTTGGACACAGTTTCTGTCATAAAGACATCTAAATATTTTTCTGTGTTTGTTTATTATAATTTTTTTCACTCTTGTGAGACAAGGGAAAGGTCACTTCTGTTTTGAACTAGCATCACATCATTTCAAGAAGCATCATAGTGAATGGAGTGAAGAGGCTGCAGTTACCCCCCTAGATACCCCCACTCAGAGAATTCTGACTCCGAGCCCACCAGTCCTTGCCAGTCAGGGTAACCACAAGAACAAGTCACGCTGCTGTTCATGCTGAGATCTCCAAGGAAACCACTTACCTCTCTGCAACTGAAGCTGGTGAGTTTTATCTGTTACACTACTTCCTTCTGTTAAAAAAAATGAAAAAGTTGGAAGAATGATTTTGGATGACAAAAAGAATCTCACCTTGTTTCTTTTGATACATCAAATATATCAAGACTCGTAATTATAAACTTTTATTGACCAGTGTTGATATGTTTGAGTGCGTGAGTATGACTTTAAGCCGACTTTTAACAGTATTCCAGTTATATTATTGCTGTCAACTTAATGTCCGAGGGAAACCTAAGGTGATGCAGGTCAAAGGCGTTTACTACTCTGGTGAACCCACGAGCAAGGGTATGGTGCTGACAAACCTTGAAACAATTGGGACGAACCGGATTTCGAACCAACAGTCAAAATTATTTCTGGAGTGCCCAAGGGACGTAACTCTGCACGGCGACCTGAGACGACTTGGCCACCGTGCCCCCTTGATATATTTGATATCAAAAGACATGAAGCCGACAACCCATTCAAGTCGCCTCTTACAACCATTATCGTTTGGTGAACGCTAATTCTGACATATATACGACTTTCTTCAGAAACAAATGAGGCTGTTATCTAGAAATAATACCACGAATGTATAACTACATAAACCAGTAGGTGATAACTAAACCTGCTCAAATACCCTTTCACAGGGAATGCATTTCTGCATTATCTTAACACTTTTATTGAAATTTCATAAAACAGACAGTCATGAATACAGTTAGTGACCAACAGAACTGTTTACCTCGTTTGATGTCTGATGCCTGCAACGTGACCAACAGCTGCTTCAGTGGGGCTACCGTATTCGCCACATTAAGCGAACTTCCATTAGTATTATATTTTGTTTAACGCCGCACATAGTAACTGAGTATCTATACATGTAACGTGATTCAAATTATTATATATATTATAAAGACGATGCATATAAATATATTCACATGTACGATTCTAATTTTAAAGAGAATGTGATGCTCCACACTAAAAGTACAAGATAGATACAATTTTATGGATAACAACTTCTTTAATACTCTATTAAAGAATTTGTTATCCATAAAATTGTGTCATCCGTCAACTTCTAAGTAATGCCTATCAAACAACACTTAAAGTAGAAGGACAAAAATAAACGGGGACTAAACGATTTTTAAGATAAACAGAAACAGGAGAAAACGTTACACTTTTTAATTCCAATTTAAATATTCTTGATTTCTTGCGTAAATTGAAACTAATTCAGTTTACGTCAATTTCGCACCACTAGCAAGTGTGTTTTGTAGAGTTCACTCACTGGCATTTAAAATCGGTAGAAGAAAAGGTAACTGAGTTTTTAAACATAAATTGCATCTAATGTCCTTGCAGAAAGTTGCGTGGTTTCATTTGATAGTTTTTGTCAAATATTATTTAATCGCGGCAGGTTACACTATGTATACACACTAACCAGCCTGAGTATATTATGGCAACAGGAAGCAATAATAACAAGTATTTAAGAATCCAAACCAATTGTCTTTACAAATTAAATCACAGTATCTTTACAATATTCTGCTTTTTTCTTACATGAGACTAGTGTGCGCCAGGGTGAGATTGATCACCATTGCTGTTTTCAATATTTTTGAACGTCTCTCAAGCACACCTGTGGTAAGCATATTGAGTGTCACAATATTTCAACTAATTGAGCAAACCTTCAGAAAACTATGTTACAAAACTAGAAAATCTATTCTACTTTTTAAATGGGGAACATATAAGAAACACAAAACAGATTTTACGGGACTTGGGTAAATAATCCATGAACCACCTCAGCCAAGGCCAAACACACTCAAGAGTGATCTCAGTCTCTGCCCAAGTCACTGTAGAGTGATTTGGGCCAGGGATTGAGTTGGGCCTCCTGCACCGGCTTCTATTTTTTTTAAAAGAGCGTGTGACTCGGCGTCATTTAGAGTCCGGCGTGTATTTGAGTACCGCTGTCTAATAGAGGAAATACGGTATGTGTGAGTAAAAGTGGGTATGTGTGTATTCAGATGGCGTATCGTACATGTATATTCAATACACTTAAGGTGTCGCGTATACGCAATTGTGGAACAGATGTCGACAAACAAAACACGATCGACCCTGAACAGGAGGCCCCGATCGTCTCCTCGAGATTCTAACAGATTATATACATCGCCAACCCCAAACAGGGCTATAGATGAGTTTCCGAGTCAACGTTGGACAACTCGACAGGTATGGTGGGTGTTGTTTCACTAATGGGGTGGGGTGGGATCACCATGTCGGTTTGAACGTCAGTAAACGTTGTCCTTGGGAGCGAGGGTCACGGTAATTCCGTGAGAACAAACTGGCGTGTCTCGTTTTACACTTTGTACGCGACGCTGGTCGCCATTTTATCTTCCCAGAACAAAATCCAGGTAACCACCCGAGTCAGACTGTCGATGCAAACTTGTCAGAGCAGCGCTGAGATTGGAAGATCTGCAGATTTGTCTTTTGCAACATTGTATATTGATAGTCTAATATCATTTAGGAGGCCCTCGGATGATCAGACCCCGTCCTGGCTCAAGGCTAGAGGGGGCACGGGTGGCCCAGTCGTCTAAGGCGCCGCAATTCGCTGTGGAGAGTTGCGTCCCTTGGACACGCCGGAAACCTATGATCGTGGGTTCGAATCCTGGTTCGCCCCGATTATGTTTCTAGGTTTGCCAGCACCATACCCGTGCTCGTTGGTTTCACCGAAGTGGTAAACGTCCGAGACCTGCATCACTTCGGACATTCCTCCCACATTAAGCTGACACGCCGTGATATAACTGGAATAGTGTTAAAAGCGGCGTTAAACCCAAATCACTCACTCAAGGCTAGATGTAGGATCATGTCTTGAATCTCAGACCCCGTCCTGGCTGTAGGCTAGATGTAGGGTCATGTCTGGAAGGTCAGACTTCGTCCTGGCTGTAGGCTAGATGTAGGGCATTGTCGTGAAGCTCAGATCCCCGTCTTGGCTCTAGGCTAGATGTAGGGTTATGTCTGGAACGTCATACCCCCGTCCTGGCTCTTGGCTAGATGTAGGGCTATGTAGGGTTGTGTCTGGAAGGTCAGACCTCCGCCCTGGCTGTAGGTTAGATGTAGGGCATTGTCTTGAAGCTCAGATCCCCGTCCTGGCTCTAGGCTAGATGTAGGGTTATGTCTGGAAGGTCAGATCCCCGTCCTGGCTGTAGGCTAGATGTAGGGCATTGTCTTGAAGCTCAGATCCCCGTCCTGGCTCTTGGCTAGATGTAGGGTTATGTCTGGAAGGTCAGATCCCCGTCCTGGTTCTAGGCAAGATGTAGGGCATTGTCTTGAAGCTCAGATCCCCGTCCTGGTTCTAGGCAAGATGTAGGGTTATGTCTGGAAGGTCAGATCCCCGTCCTGGCTCTAGGCTAGATGTAAGGTTATGTCTGGAAGGTCAGATCCCCGTCCTGGTTCTAGGCAAGATGTAGGGTTATGTCTGGAAGGTCAGATCCCCGTCCTGGCTCTAGGCTAGATGTAGGGTTATGTCTGGAAGGTCAGATCCCCGTCCTGGTTCTAGGCAAGATGTAGGGTTATGTCTGGAAGGTCAGATCCCCGTCCTGGCTCTTGGCTAGATGTAGGGTTATGTCTGGAAGGTCAGATCCCCGTCCTGGCTCTAGGCTAGATGTAGGGTTATGTCTGGAAGGTCAGATCCCCGTCCTGGTTCTAGGCAAGATGTAGGGTTATGTCTGGAAGGTCAGATCCCCGTCCTGGCTCTAGGCTAGATGTAGGGTTATGTCTGGAAGGTCAGATCCCCGTCCTGGTTCTAGGCAAGATGTAGGGTTATGTCTGGAAGGTCAGATCCCCGTCCTGGTTCTAGGCAAGATGTAGGGTTATGTCTGGAAGGTCAGATCCCCGTCCTGGCTCTAGGCTAGATGTAGGGTTATGTCTGGAAGGTCAGATCCCCGTCCTGGTTCTAGGCAAGATGTAGGGCCATGTGTGGAAGCTCGGACCCCGTACTGGCTCCAGGCTAGATGCAGGGCATTGTCTGGAAAGTCAGACCCCGTCCTGGCTCTAGGCTAGATGTACTGTCATGTCTGGAACGTCATGCCCCCGTCCTGGCTCTAGGCTAGATGTAGGTTAATGTTTAAAGGTCAGACCTCCGTCCTGGCTCTTGGCTAGATGTAGTGTCATGTCTGGAACGTCAGACCCCTGTCCTGGCTCTTAGCTAGATGTAGTGTCATGTCTGGAACGCCAGAGCTCATCCTGGCTCTAGGCTAGATGTAGTGTCATGTCTGGAACGTCATACCCCCGTCCTGGCTCTTGGCTAGATGTAGTGTCATGTCTGGAACGTCATACCCCCGTCCTGGCTCTTGGCTAGATGTAGGGCAATGACTCGAAGGTCAAGCCCCCGTTCTGGCTCCTGGCTAGATGTAGGGACATGTCTGAAAGGTCTGACCCTTCCCTGGCTTTTGACTTGCCCAGCACCAACCATTCACCAATCATGGCCCCGTGCTTTCTGGAGATATATGCAATCACCTAGAAGATAAATAACATTTATTTAGCGTATGTCATTAATGGTTTCAATTCCGGTCCATAAAGACCCCATTAGCCAAGATCTACCAAAACTATGTCCAATACAGAGCACGTGTTAGTCCTTTTATGATCATGTATATTCCATCCACGCAAAGTCAGATCCCGTGACTATTCCACATGTATAATGTGATATCAAGCTATTGTAGCTGGATGGTAAGACTGCGTGGCTTTATTGCAAAAGTTTATGTTCGCTATACATAGATATGGTTTCCCAGCTCGTTTTGATTGTCAAATGAAACCCTATCGCTAATATATGTATTGATAGTATGGGGGATTATTATAATGGCAAAGACAGATATATACTTTAATTATCGGATTCAGTCAGAGATATCAGACACAAATCTATTTTAGATAACCAACGAGATTCGAATAATTGAAATTTAGAATGTTGTTTGTACTGGTATTCGTAACGCTAATTATCAACGGGTTGGAATTTAGTTTACAACAAAAGCGTGTCTGATTATATTTATACATTATGCAGCACTTAGTAGCATAGTAAATTGTGTATTAAAGAAACACGCCCCAGGGAGTGAGTATGGTTTTACGCCGCTTTTAGCAATATCCCAGCAATATCACGGCGGGGGACGCCAGAAATGGGCTTCACACATTGTACCCCTGTCGGGAATCGAACCCGGTTCTTCGGCGTGACAAGCGAACGCTTTAACCACTAGGCTACCCGACCGCCCCAGGACATGAAATACATACACAAAATATACATTTCATGTATGAGTCAGTTTATTTGCGGTCTAATGCAACATGCGTTCAAAATCCAATGATGTTTACTGCTTACTAGTCAAAGGTTTGAATTGGAACCATGAAATTTACTCTGAATTGTTTGCATTTTGAGGAAAGACGTTATACGAGGGCTGGACAAAATTTCTGAGCATAACAAACAAAACCAACAATTGTGAAAGTGTTTTTAATTTAATTTTTCAACATAATCTCCCTGCTTTTCAATACATTGTTCATATCGATAGTGAAGCTTTTGAATTTCAGTCAGGAAAAAGTTATCTGTAGCCTCCCTGAAAAAAACATTCACAGAAGCTTTGAGGTCATCGTTGTCGTCATAGCGCTTTCCACGAAGGTGTTCTTTCAGTTTAGGAAACGGGTGGAAATCACTTAGTGCCAGGTCCGGCGAGTATGGAGGGTGAGGAAGCTTAGAACCCACATTGTCGCACAGTAGACTTTGCAAGTCGAGAGGTGTGAGGATAGGTATTGTCATGAAAACGTAGAACTCCAGCAGTCAGCATTCCTCAGGCGATGAAGCAAGTCAGCATAGTAGGCACCGGTGATTATCTTATGGCTTTCCAAGTAATCAACAAGGACCACATCCTTTGCATCACAGAATACAGTGGCCATAACTTTCTTCCCTGATCTTGAAGGCTTGAATTTCTTTGGTACCGGAGAAGTGGAATGGTGCCAATTCCATGGATTGGCGTTTTGACTCGGGATCATAGAGGTAGACCCATGTTTCATCACCGTTACTAATATCTTAACACACTTGCAAAGAACTACCAAAACAATGAAATACACTGTCTAGTTCACGTTGTTATGGTCCATAGTTAGTCAGGATGAGAACTGTTTGACCAGCCCTCGTATTCATACTTGTCGCAGAATAACTTCTCAGCTGCTTCAAGACAGTCTTTACCAACGGTATCCTAAACCAATGTCGGTAGATGCAGTAAAGTTACGGCAAGCATGGGTTGCTGAAGACCTATTCTCTACCCGGGTCTTCGCGGCTCTGAATATATACAAATGTGTCACATCATATGTACATGTCCGGATCAATATATAAAGATGTTATATATGCATGTACGGAAACCCGGATAAGCTGCCGTTTATAGCTGGAATATTGCTGGGTGCGGCGTTAAACAACAAACAAACAAAACAAACATACTTCAAAGCCAAAGGTCTATGTGAAGAATTGCGAATGGAGGAACCATTGCCATATTCAGACAAAACCTCTAAAGTGTAGGAATTCCATAAAAACAGTCGTTCAATATGTATTAGTTATCCAAATAATATATAGATTTTAACTTATAATCTAATATTTTTATCATATTAATTATGTAACATTTATGGTGAATGGATTTAATTATAAATGTTTAGTTTAAAAGTTATATTTAAATACGGCTCTATTTCCAAACCATAACAGATCTATTTCTATTTGAATGTCTTAATTGCGACTGTTTGAAAACTAGGGTAGAATCGTTTAATTACTTCGGTGATAAACTTGTATGTGACAATTAGATAATATTATGACAGACAGACATTCTTTATTTCCTCCAATAATTGAAGAGTACATATGACAGTAAGTTAGGTCAACTCATATATGAGATTCCAAACAGGATTATATCATTTATTAACCATCGCGTTAGAAATAACCGAGTTCATAAAAATCGTAAAGCGCTTGTGCATATATTACTTCACGCGCACATGTGCATAGTTTACGTCATTCGAATCTTATTGTGACGTAAGATCAGAATGACGTCACACTAGAATCGACGTCATAGCTGAATATATATTTTGCCGTCTTTCGACAATTGTGGTTTTCTGAGATCAGAGCATACTTCTAAAGTGGAGCTCAAAAGGATTAAGAAATAATGGGTAATAAAGAAATGATTACACTAGCAGGTGTGCCATACTGATTTTTCGAAACTCGTGTAAGAATTAATGTATTACCCTCGCTCTCGATTGGGAAATACAAGAATTCTGACACTCGTTTCGTAAAATCAATATGACACACACCCTTGTATTATAATCTTTATATACATGGAAATCATAAATGTTTAACATAATTAACAAAACAGACGCCTGACTTGAATATACGCCGAATGTCTCTGAAATAATTAGATGTCTTCGCGTCTATTCAAGGATTCCAGTAGATTGTATTGCATGTCCAGATAAATGCCAGAGCTACTATCAACCGTGTGTGCTACCCAATTTGATAACGCCGATTTTCTACAATGATATTTATGTGGTTCTGCCTGAATTCCAAAATGCAGAAAAATATTTTAACATATCTTAGATTAGAAATGAATACGATCAATATACGGAAACACCAATGTCAAGGTTGAAGACAGCGACCTGTCAGTCGAATTCGCCCTTGAACCAGGAAACGAGGCGAGTCGCGAGAATTATTTCATTGAGAGATAAATAGCAAGAGCAGTACGTATTAATATCAGTTTTAGGTTACATCTGTCGTATCTGCCAGCTACCTCACTGTCTCTCGGAGATAATGTGTTGACATGGTTACACAGGCCTGTTCTAGATCGGTCAAGCAGGCACCTGTCGGTTTGTGATTCGTGTGTACAATTGTAAACAGCCAGCACAGATTCAGGAAAAGGCGACGCCTGTGCTTCTCAACGTCCCCGTGCATTGACGCACGTTTCAGTCTGGTTACTGCAACGCAGTTGTTTTTGAATTAATTTGAGTTTGAACAAGATAATTTTTAAGGTAAGTGTATACCTTCAATAATTTGTGATCAGATACATGATAGAATTTGAACAAATATTTTTTAAAAGTACGCCAGTGGCAGAGACCATGTACCGGTATATGGTCTCTGGTCAGTGGGGCTCAAATTTAGCAACATAATTGCGACTGATTATGTTTGTAATCATTGTATATCATAAGAGAATGGCATTAAACATTACAAATACACTGTGGTGTGAACTTTTCTGAAGCAATGTACTTTTATTTTAATGTCAACTTGTCAATATTTCAGTATTTATTCATGCACATATGTGAGGTTACAGATATTAATATACTGTATGGATAGATGTCAATGTTTCAGGTTTATATTTACAATTTTTTTGCGAAATGATAAAGACAGGAGAGGCTTAGGTACATTCAAGGTATGCTACATATGTAGATATACACTAGGGCAGGGACTGGTAACTTGGGTATTTGGGTCCTGAGTAGGACCCGGGTACCCACAGTACTACCCTGACCCGTGGTTAGTCAGGTGATGTATAGTTATAAAAACTCACTATAACTCAGTGGTTACACTACAAGTAAGTAATATTCGCATTTCTTTATGACGATGCACACATTACTTTTGACTTGTATATGTTTGAGTAAGAATAAAGCTTCAGTCAGCTTCAGTGTATCAACTTCATGATCTGATCGTTTGATACATGCATCTAAATAGTTTTTGATAGGGCTGCGGTCAAACAATTCCCAATCAGACATTTTGTTCCCCACTATTGAAACCTACAGTTGGTACCCGTGTAGGGTCGGGTAATAGGGGTCGGGTACCTAGGTAGTAAATTTGGACTCTTCCCAGCCCTAATATATACATCCACATCCACATATCTTTCTATATATCCATACATATATATACATATCTATCTATCTATCCATCCATCCATCCATCCATCCACCCACACCCACACCCACACACACATCTGATTGTCTTGTCCAGACTCAATTATTTACAGACCGCCGTCATAAACCTGGAATATTGGTGGATGTGGCTTTAACAACAAACAAACAAACAAACAAACATGTTAACCGTTAATTGCATTGTTGCTAATTACGACATGACACTGTCTAGTCCAGACTCTATCATCTCCTGGTAACCATCTTGTAACTGGAATTGTGAGGAGTATGGCATTGAATAACTAACAAACTGTCAAAGACATAAATAAAGATATAAGCATTTCCATGGAAACAAGATTAATCTTTTCTACATTTGAGGATTTGTTTTCTGATGCATTAATGACTCATTGCATTAAATACGGTTTGCTGATTGTCTGTACCCGTCCATATTGTATCATGTGTAAGGCTACATATTCTTTTGCACAATTACACACATAATGGAGAGGTCATGAGAATCTGTTGATATTACTTCTAGAATCAACCGATTCGAGTCTCTTGAGTTTTGCATAATGACCTATATTTTTGTCAGTTTCGCTTGCACAAAATGCACGTTCAGAATGGCCAGTGAATTCCTGGCTCTGACTAAACTGCAACAACAATTATAGTGTGCTTCAACATAATGTTTTAAATATAGCATGATTTTTAAAGAATGACATTCAGTAATTAGAAAAGCAGAGTCGACAGATGTTGCACGTTTACAGACTAAAGCTAGCAGCAGTTTTAAAGTACAGTATTTTAGATAACATATGGCCTGGACAGACATAATGCATTTATGTATATTTAGGCCTCTTATCATTTTTTAAAACTTTTTCCAAGAATGTGTAGTCAGTTACATTACAGTTAAAAAATTGTTCTTATTTAAATAGTTTTCTTGAAAATAACCTTAATCATGTGAAATGAGACAAAATGAATTTGAAGAAATAGTATGTTTAACGATTCAGCAATGGGTTATCTCCCTCCCATTAATGACCTACAATATTTTCTATAAGTATTTGGTTAGTTTCTTTTTGAGTGATGGAGACCACCATTTGGGTTTCACTAAAACTTGGAGTGTGTAATATAAAATGACAGTCGTACCTAAGATGTGTTTCGTAATATAATTTAAAAAAGAAAATTAAAATGTTTTGGGGAAATATATCTGCTTTCGCTAATTTTACCAAGTGTATATTTTGTATGAATAAAGTATTGGTCATTGACTGATTATCGCCATTAGCTGTAGGTCTATATCTCAATTACATACTGTGCTTGCAATGCTGTACAGCATCTTATTCAGGGTGTAAGCTGTGGCTGGTTTGGGGAGTGAGTGCTGTAATGATTCAACGAATCATTGAACTTTAAACACTGAGCTTTTATTACCAGGGTATTAGCAAGGTTCAAACAATAGCCCATGATAGGGACTACATACAGACGCTTATCACTACACGGGTACACATCACAGCTTCCGATGTAGGTCATAAAATAGTTCGATTACATCACCTCTTTCAATTTAAGTATGTCCAATTTATTAACTACATCAACTGACATGAACTTGAGACATATTCTTAAGTGTGCTCATATAACACCTACGTAGCTTAATGACTGCTTTAAATCTGAATTTAATATATTTTACTAGCTTCTTCTTGTTTTTGTTTTTTATGAAGAGATAAAACATTTAATGTTCATAATGTCACTTGGTCTTCATAGCAGAATAGTAATTCCAATATACACAGGCATGTTGGTCACTACTGACCGTCGTCATGACTACTGTCAGTCTATTTGGGTCAGAAATGACCGTCGTCATGACTACTGTCAGCCTGTTTGGCACTTCTGATTTTGACTAGCACAGTATATCACTATTTGGCACGGAAGAGAATAACTACTTTCTGTATCATTTACTGCATATATAGCTTTGGCACACAAGGTAAATTAATCGGGAAACGTAACTTGAACTGGTTACTTAAGAATGTATAAAACAATTCATTAACAGTTTTAATACGCTTCACTGGATCTGCTTGTATGGTTGATCTCTCTGCCACTTGGTGTTCTATAGACCCACCGGTGTGAGAATGTTTAAAATGCTATGGGGAAATATATCTGCTTTCGCTAAATGTAACAGGTGTATATTTTGTATGAATAAAGTATTGGGCATTGACTGATTATCGACATTAGATGTAGGTCTATATCTCTATTACATACTGTGCTTCGAATGCTGTACAGAATCATATTCCGGGTGTAAGCTGTGGCAGTTTTGGGAAGTGAGTGCTGTAATGATTCAACGAATCATTGTGCTTAAACGCGGAGCTTTAATTACCGGGGTATTAGCATTTATGGCATATATAGCTTTGGCACACAAGGTAAATTAATAGGGAAACGTAACTTGAACTGGTTACTTAAAAATTTATAAAACAATTCATTAACAGTTTTAACAAGGTTCTCTGGATCTGCTTGGTTGGTTGATCTCTCTGCCACTTTGTGTTCTATAGACTCACCAGTGTGAGAACTGTGGTCCATTGACTGCGCACCACAGCATGAGGCTGCTGCGTCATTGTTAGTCTCTCTCCCAGACCCTAGAGAATAGACTGAAAAAGGAGTCCAACTCAAATCTTGGATGATTTGGCAAGTCTAGATTGCCTCAGCTCTATATAAATGTATCATGTCTATACAGAGAGCTGGACAACACAACAAAAGCAACTATTGTGGTTGTGTGGTGCCATGCATCTTCCCAAGGCAAGAGAGGCTCAGCCAAAATATTTGTGGATACTCCCTTCCCTCCTCCCTTGGTATCCCAAGAGACCATATATCGGTATATGATCTCTGGTATCCCTCATGGCATCCATCTTCCCGAGGCAAGAGAGTTAACTGACTATAAAAGTCCAGTTTCCACCCTTGCCGAACTAGGCTGGTATTAAGGAGTTAGGTTTTGGCTGGACTGACAAGTCGATGCATAGTCCAATCAAAATCGCGCACCGAAATCAAAATGCGGTTCTTTAACTGTTATGCAGAGTTCATATACCGATATATGGTCTCTGGGAATATCAAGGAAGGAGGGAAGGGTGTAGTCACAAATATGCTGGCTGAGTAAACACAAAATGAAGGTTGACATTGACAAGATTACAGAAACAAATTAGACGTTTGCCTATTAGGTTAGTCCCTGAAACTAAGGATTGTAAATGGCTCCCATTTTAACATTTGGTAGCAATAGAGTGTTAATAAGATAACTATTTCTGGGACGAAATGTCAGTCTACATCATTGTTTACAGTCTGCAGGTGAAGGTTGAGTTGTCCTGGCTGGAGTGGTGCCTTCTCCCATGGGTATTATTTGGTTTAATGTGGTTTTGTGGGTTATTTAACCTTTGTAATTTTGTCTTTGGACATGACTTTCTTTGGTTGAGCAGTTTGGCAAGATTCTCTTATCTCAAGTCTGTTTTTCCTGAGGATTCCACCATTTGGCGACTCAATATGATCTGGGTTCTGAACATTTCTCCTTGACTGGACTACAGCATCCTTTGTCGGGATCTCTAACTGCGTCACTTTGGCCTTGATAGAGCTGAGGCAATCTAGACTTGCCAAATCATCCAAGATTTGAGTTGGACTCCTTTTTCAGTCTATTCTCTAGGGTCTGGGAGAGAGACTTACAATGACACAGCAGCCTCATGCTATGGCCTGTGTTCATCAACATTCTTTGTTATGAATTGTTCTTCCATCTTGTCGAGTTCACTTTTAAATGTATCTTTCAAATAGATGGGCCAATAGATGGTGCATTGATGTATGGTTCAGAGTTTTCTTTAGGTGTAGTTTTCATTCACACAAGTGGTGCAATATTTACCTTATAACAATATGCTTATAACTTATAACTTATGTGTCATACCTACTATTGTCTTCAAATAATATTGCTTGCATTAAAAACCTAGCCATATTTGAATTTTAAAAAGACAACAACATTATATGGCTGTGAGACCTTCTCTCAGAAATTAACTTGTCGCTTGTCTTGTCTCTTGTCTTACATGAAGTACTGTAAATCGTGAAATTAATGCCTCTCCAAAAGAATGCGACCACTGGACCCTAGCCAAAAATGCGACTCAATATGAATGCGACACGCCCTCCTCTCAAGCATCAGTGGATTTCTATCTAAAGATGTCCTCAGTCAGGTTTAGAATCCTCACCTTAATCCAACCTTACATTAATCCAATCACACACCAAATAGCACCGCTTAATAGCGCTGAGTAAAGTACTTCCGCAAAAACAATACATGCGCGCTGGCTCGTGTCCGCCTTTGACGCAGTCGCAAAGAACAAAGGGTGGCGTCTGTCTGGACTTGCAGTTGTGATCAGTCTTGTCTTGACCCCAGCAGTGACAATTCACAGGACGTAATTAGTGTTTGAATGACTTTGTTTATATACCGGTACTTTATATACAAGTGCTGCTCAATAAACAGTGGTGTGGAATACATCAGCGTATGTCTAAGTTGGTATTTTTGCTATCCAAAATGTCTTATTGTTGATATAAATGCGATGTTTAAAAACGCATTTTTCGCATTTAATTCACGCTCGCGTTAATTTCAATATTTACAGTATTCGACCCGTGAAGATCCGGGGTAGAATAGGTCTTCAGCAACCCATGCTTGCCGTAAAATTCTTTTAAACATACTTCAAATGTTAACCGAAAGTAATCATACCACACACCTTGATATCCCAATGGAACTGAACACTTCCCTATCAAACTGTGACACAACAAACGTTCTGATAACAACCAGTCAGTACTGTTCACCAACCCTCTCGTCCCATTACTATGCTTACACTTATTACGTCTGCATTTGACACTACTATAATCAACCTGGACCAAACAATACTGTGATTGAGACCATGAGCATTGACCCACGCAGTTATGATACGATGACATGCATCAACTAAGTCAGTGAGCCTGACCACCTGATCCCAATAGTCGCCTTTTAGGACAAGCAGCGGTTGCTGAAGACATTCTCACACAGATCTTCACGGGTATGGGAAATGATGAATATATGAACAGCATAACATATTGCATATAATCCACAGTATGATTCACAACATATATTTGGGGATTCAGAAATTAAAACGGGTATCATAAATCTCAAGTAACATGAATTACAACTGCAGATCATCTAACTGTGATGAAATGACATTCAACCAGTTTGAAGCTAGATTAAAAGTATTTGTCATAATGAAACACCTATATACCAAACGGCAGACCGGAACAGACCCGTGCAGATCTGAAGAATACGTCTTCAGCAACCCATGCTTGCTGTAAAGGCGACTATGCTTGTCGTAAGAGGCGACTAACGGGATCGGGTGAACAGGCTTCCTGACTTGGTTGATGCATGTCATAGCAACACAATAGCATGATATCACTGGGTTGTCTGGTCCAGACTTAATTATTTACAGATTGCCGTCATATAGCTGGAATATTGCTGAGTGTGGCGTAAAACAACAAACAAAAACTTTAAAAAATATTACACTTCTATCTGTGAATAAGTATGAAAAACATTCCTGCACTGGTCTAATCACTGATCTGATTTTCTTGTTTCTCAGCTTGTGTGTACCTTGTAGTGTTGTTGTTTTTAAAGTAGGTTATCACTGTACCGGTATGTTAGTAGGTCGATAGAGCGCCAGTGATAGTGGTATGTTAATACTTGATAAAGCCTGTGTCTTCAAGTAACACGACTTGGGACAAATAGATTCAGGAAACCAGAAAGGAACGTATCCAAGGTAATTGTCCTAATAGAAAGATTTTTAAAATAGATTAAGAAGACTCAATCAAAATTGTTGCCTGGCACAAACAAAATACCTCAGAATTTAATCGATCCATATATCTGTCACATACTTTTATTGCTATGCACAATTACCCAATGTAACTTTTTCAACTTGGGTACCTTTAAAAAACCTTCTGGAGCCTGTAGAAAGCTTTGGTTGTATACTCCCCAAGGAGTTGAGAATAACTGGTATGCAAACAGATCCATTGGTTGGGTTCAAATAAATATGCATTTGTGCACATACTAGTTGTAATATTTTCTAAACAAGGACCCACTGAAGACATATATTAAACATGTGAGTCAAAATAAAGTTTGAAATTGCTAGGATGCATAGATGCACAACAGTATTCCCACTTGATTCATCAGGCTTGCATGGCTTAAAGCATCAGTTGTGTTGCAGACTCTCCTCACACATTAAACAGTTGATATTTTTGAATACCAGCCGACCTATAGTAGAGGAGGAAACTAAAAAAATAAACTGATTTTTTTTACTTTCCTTTTTTTCCAATCTCCCAACAGGTTTTTCCTGTAAAAAAATTGGTAAAACAAGTAAATAAAAATTGTGGCCTTAGACAGGCCTATTGCTGTTTTGTGAGAATGTGCAACTTGTCACAAACTTGGGGCAGCACTGAACAGATAATAATTAGAGGTCGATAGCATTTTATACAGTATTTTGAAAACCAAATGTCTACTCATTGGTTTAAAAATGCCCAAATGATTGGACCAAAGGGAGTAAAAATATTTTGAACACCAAAAGAAAACTCTTAGTACCCAAAGTGAATGGAAACTTAAGTAAATAAACAATGTCTTCAAAAGGTATCTGGACCCCTGCACTATGCTTCCCAGACTTCTAAGTTGTATTGGATCATATGACAGAATGGAGCAATTATACCCTGGATAATCGGGGATGGCTAGAATATTGCTGTGGTGTCAGACATCAGGCTTTCATTTCACTCACTTACTTTGAAGGAAAACAGTTGTTTCTACATCTTCCTCAATGAGTGAGTGTGTGAGTGAGTTGGGTTTAATGCAGCTTGTAACATTATTACAGTTATATCATGGCACGTCAGCTTAATGTGGGATGAAAGCCCCAAATGATGCAGGTCTCAGATGTTTACCACTTTGGTAAAACCCATGAGTATGGGTATGGTGCTGACAAACCTAGAAACATCATCGGGGCAAATGGGGATTCGAACCCACAATCAAAGGTTTCTGGCGTGCCCAAGGGACGCTATTCTGCACAGCGGATCACGGTGCCTTAGACGACTGGGTCACCCTTGCCCCCTCTTCCTGAATGAGTAGGTCTAAAACATTGATTATTAAAAGAATGATGTTATATGATAAAATGATTCTTTGTGTCATTTATCAGTGTTCTCAGATAAGCTGCCTATTTGAGTAACGTGCAATAGAAATCACTGTTGGACATTCAATTCTGAGTTGCTTTTGCACAAATATACATGAACAATTTTGAAAACTCAATAGTACAACAACGATGTGTGTAAATACCCTATGTAGCCGTTACAGCTTTTATACCTTAGGCTCAGGACATATCTTTATTTATTGTTTGAATGCACGCATCGCCATGCACTCAGCAATATTCCTTCTATATGGCGACAGTCTGTAAATATTTGGAGTCTGGTCCAGACAATCCAGTCATAAACAAAATTATGCATTAATGACGATTAAGCCAAATAATTATCCATACTGCTACCATGGGTTGCGAACTGAAATTGTTAAATTATTTACGACCAAAGTAAAATCAACTTTTTTGTTGAATGGAATGATTAAATGCAGGTATCACCTATACTTTTAAACCTCGAGTGATGTCATCCTATTGTTCTCCAGTTGGGGTAAATCTCATAAACAGGGATATCATAATATCCTGGGGATTTTATAAATACTTTTGTTTTTATTGTAACACGTAAATGTTTCTTTCCAGAAATTTATTTTGCTTTTGAACACAATGTAACGAAATGTAAAATCAAATGACAAATATTTTCTTAATATTCCCGCAGATCGAACATGCAACTTTTGTATCTGTAGCCTAGCGAGTGTAGCACTTGCCTACAGACATGCTATTTTCACAATGATTTTAAGAATGTCTTTTTCAAGTACCCATACACCAGCAGCAGATATTTTACGCCTGTTTCCTGATGTTCATGGAAAGTATGTTTGAAACATAGAAATGTTGATAAATGTTGTTTTAAGTTTCTTTTTTCTTATTCCCGAACCCCAGGGCATGCTCTGTCTACCAAAACCGAGGGAAAGTGTTTTTCCATACTTATAAACCGAAAAAAGAAACTTAAAAAACATTTATCAACAATTTTATGTTTCGAACATACTTTCCATGAACCTTAGGAAACGCGCGTAAAATATCTGTTACTTGCGTACGGATCTTGATAGGACATTCTAAAAACCACTGTGGCTTATCAACACCTCTGTAACCTCGTGCTACACTCACTGGGCTACAGATATGAAGGCTGCGAGTTCGATCCTTTGATTTTACATTTCATTACATATTACAATCTGAACGGAAGTTTCATTAATAAAATACCCAGGAAATTATATAAAATCCCTGGGATATTATAGCAAATATGACTTGAATATCCTATAAAATCCCTGGGATATAATATATAATCCCAGGGACATTACAACGTCCCTGTTTATGAGATTTAACCCGACTGAAAAGTAAAACCTCACAATAGGTTTTAATGCCTATAGAAAGAAGTCTCTTACTTAATAGCGATCCCAGTGAATAGGTTTATAAGTTAGATAAAACACTTTATCTCAGGTTTTTATGAGATTTAAAACCTGAATCTTTGAGATAAAACATCGGAGCTGACACACCTCGGTTTTATCCTTTGGATTCAGGTTTTAAATCTCATAAAAACCCTTGTTTGTTTTATCCTACACATTGCTTGCGATCGAATTCAAAACCCTTCACGACCCAGGTGAACGTGTGTTGACCAAGGTATAACCCAAGTTAACCTTGGTTGACCAATGTTGGCTCATGTTTACTGATTTACATCAAACTTTGGTTGACCTAAGTTGCCCACACCTACTGGGGTGTGGTGCTCTGGTTAGATGCCTCAAATGACATTATCGGTGAAGAAAATTAATTTCATTTATTGATTCAATCATGAACATAAGCATTAATGAATAAAATTAACCAGGTGTTGATGGTATATGTGGATTATGATATGTACATCATGGAAATTAACCTTCAAATTGTTGATATAAATGCTTTAGAATCAGTAATGCAACTTTAATGACAATTTTGCATCTCAGTTATGTTCTGTGCATTATTTTTAATTTTCTTGTTGTTTTACATGCTTTAAATAGAAAAGGTACAATGACAGCTTAGTCGAGCAATGAAGCACTTGTTAACCTCTCTTTGTGGGCTCTTATAGCAATGGCTGTTGTGTTTCTCCTTCCCCTAGCAGCCATTATTATAACGAAGTTACATAAACACATTTCATGCATTGTATTTCGGATACTGCCCTGACGTCCCCTTGTTAACTCTGGTTAACTCAGGTTGAATCGAGTTAACCCTGCTTGCCAGATATGTGGAAACCTTGATTGACTCAGCACACTCAAATTTTACTAATCGAACGCACATACTGTTGTCAGCTTGTGTGACATGTGACACGCATGGGCCAGCACATGACCAGATGTAAATTACAATCACCTGATCAGTATTGTAAGCAAAATTTATTTTTTCAAAATAATCAGAAAAATAATACCTAATGACTGAAACCATGGGAGAAAAATATTTTGAAATTCCAAAGAAAACCATCCATACCCAATATGGAAGTGTAAAAGAGTCAATTTCATGAAGAATGATTTTCCATGGAAGAAAATACTTTCAATTGTCATTGATATTATTCTATTTGTGAAGATTTGATGACAACAAATTTAACAACTGACAAAAATACCAGGTGATTAATTATGTATTTGTAGCAGTGTGTGTGTGTGTGGATCGCTGAATGATGTGACAACACGGCTACGGGTGGGATTCGTTTTATTGGATGACAAGTATGTGTTATACTTTTACACCCTGAAATGCACAATAACACTCAATAAGAATTATGTAAAATATAACAAATAAAATGAGAACATGATACGTCATTAGAATTACATTGTACATATATACATTATACATATGTAAAGGATATGCATACGTCAAATCAACACACTTGTGTCGTGTAAAACATGCCAGAACATGATACGATATTAGAATTATGTTATACAGATATATAGGATATGCATACGTCAAATCAACACACTTGTGTCGTGGAAAACATGCCAGAACATGATACGATATTAGAATTATGTTATACAGATATATAGGATATGCATACGTCAAATCAACACACTTGTGTCGTGGAAAACATGCCAGAACATGATACGATATTAGAATCATGTTATACAGATATATAGGATATGCATACGTCAAATCAACACACTTCTTATGTCATGTAAAACATTATATATAAATCAACACACTTCTTATGTCATGTAAAACTTAATCAATAGATAAACCTCATTGTAAATACATATATTATTATGTGATGATAAGTAAACATACCAGAAGTATGGCCTCCAGGTGTAGGTTAATTTTAGTCTCCCACGACTACATGGCCAGGGCTACAGTGACATCAAAATACCTACAAATATGGAAATGATTCTAAATGTACAATAAAACTAGCTTCCCTACACAATGCTCATGCACGTGTGGACATTATTATCAAATTACATACATAGTTACAGATCTGTACATAGAACTATCATAAAACACAACAAAACACTAAACATCCTAAAACTATCATAAATGTCCACACACTTACAATACATTTAACACATATATGATAATAGCCTCATAAACATATTCAAACAACACCCTGTCCAGGAGAATCAGCCATTGACTGAATCTCTCACACATCATAAGAAATATCTTATTTAACCGATTTATATCATCTTAATTATGAAATTATATATATAATATATATACATATATGTTTACATATTTAATTGGAAACATACCTTGACAGTAAAAAATCTGTAAAACGTGCCCACTTGCTGTCGTCTGTCAGTGACTTGTCTGTGTAGTGACTGAGGTGCAAGTGAGGGTTAAAAAGCATGCAAAGCTGACCCCAAGAACAATAGGGTCAGCCACTCAGCCAGAACATTTGCCCTTGCTGACACAATGGAGCTGATAGGGTAGTGACTGACCCAAGCTTGACTAAGTTAAAAGGTGTAGTATCACCTCTTCATTAAAATCCTTGAAACCCATACTGCCAACTAATACTTAATACTAATATTAACAAGAAAACATTGATGCAGAGCATCAAAGTTCCCCGCCATACGTGATGCCTCACAAACGCATAATTATGATGTTACTGAAAGGCATGAAGGAGCATAATTATATTAATCACAAATAACACAACGTTGTTGTGGAAAAAACATTATTTTGAGTATTGGGCAATAAAGTTGATACATTTGCATAGGGTAGGTATATTTAAAAAATATTTTTTTTGTTTTACACCGCACTCAGCAGTATTACAGCCATATGACGGCGGTCTGTAAATAATCGAGTCTGGACCAGATAATCCAGTGATTGACACCAAGAGCATGGAACTACCAATCCTGTTCGTCGCCTCTTACAGCAAGCATGGGTTGCTGAAGACCTATTCTAACCTGGGTCTTTATTTAAAAAGTAGATCGAAGGAAATGGAAGCAATTTCTGGCACAAATGTAAACATGTGGAAATAGTATAAAAACTGCCAACAGCATTGGCAGATGCACATACTCAAATAATAGATCACATTCTTTTTACACTTGGCATTTGGTTATAATAATGTAAATGAAAATACTAAGGGCTCCATATGGCAAAACAGTCATACTAGATAAGGTCTTTTTGCCACAACCACAGATGCACATACTCAAAATATTATCACGTAGTTGGAGAGGTTACAGGCCGGCAAAGCCACATTTAGAAAATAGATAGCCCAAATTGATGTGGCTCTCACGGCAATGGTTATTGTGGGACACGCATTTAAAGGTATCGGTAATCGGATTAATTAATTACCCGCTAGAATAGGTGAAATGCTCTCAGCTGAAAATGTGGCTTTACCGGCAATAGCCATTTCTGAAATGTGGCTCTCCCGGCTAGACACCGCCTCAAGCGATATTGTCTACATAACAGATCAGTTTTATGGCCCCGTCACAGGTGCTCCAAATAATGAAGCAGGGAAAACAAATTTCATAGAATCATTTCAACAAGCAATATTGATATCCCAGTCACTTTGGGTAACTTTTAAAGATGTCTCCATTGCAATTTTTACGGATTTTGATTCGTATGCATTATTTGACTCTCATCAGCGGACTGGTTTGGGTCAGACTGATCCGAATGGACAAGCAGTATTACTTCTGTTTAGTAGTATGGATGAATTGTTATGTTACATCTTTACAGTATATCAGGCGACTATGCTTGTCGTAAGAGGCGACTAACGGGATCGGGTGGCCAGGCTTTGGTTGGTGCATGGCATCGATATTGATATTAATCACTGGATTGTCTGGTTCAGACTCGATTATTTACAGAACGCCGTCAGATAGCTGGAATATTGCTGAGTGTGGCGTTAAACGACAAACCAATCAATCATCATCATATGAACTCAAACCAGTCATTGCACAACAGTTACTGACACTGAATTAAAAACAGTACATAGAAAAAAACCAAGTAACTCACCCCACCATGATCAAAATTACTATTCTTTGAAAGAAAGAAATACAAAAAAGAAACTGACCAAAAAACGTAAAACGAGACGAGGAATCCGTTATTGGTTAGTCCCGGTATTGAAATGTTCTCCAACGGTGTCTAGCCGGGAGAGCCACATTTCAGAAATGGCTATTGCCGGTAGAGCCACATTTTCAGCTGAGAGCATTTCACCTATTCTAGCGGGTAATTAATTAATCCGATTACCGATACCTTTAAATGCGTGTCCCACAAAAATACATCCTCATCTTCACTACAGACAAGAACATTGAACATTTCCTGGGACATTAGTTAGAGGGTGTTTCTTTCACTTCACCCAATGTACCTGGAGGAGGGTGCAGAAAGAAGGTCTGGTGATGGACTATATGGAAGATGAGGAGGTGAAGAAGCTGGTGAGAAGAGCTGCTGCTCTCCTGCTTGCCCTAAAGTGACTGCCTTCATGGACTACGTGACAACCAGTTGGGTTCAAGGAGGGGCCTTCATGCCAGAGATTTGGAACCATTTCGAAAACCAAGGCCACCGTACCAATAATCACCTGGAAGGGTGGCACAACAAGATAAAGAAACTTGCCAAGAAGTGCCACCCGAACATCTACGAGGTAGTGAAGCTATTTCAGCGAGAGCAGTCACTCAAAGAAGTTGCAGTCCTGAGACTCTCTCACCAGTGGTCAGAACCTTCAAGAAGAAAGAAGTACAAGGCAATCGATGCACGTATTGCGTCCCTCAAGATCCAGCTCCTAAACCAACACCTGAGTGAGATGGAATATGCTGACCACGTGGGCGACCTCCTTCATCTGCAGTAATGACATTAAATCCATCATGATATTCATATGCTATTCATATTCAACAATGTAAAGTTTTGATGAATATGTTATCCTTGTTGAATAAAAAATGAGAAAACAAGACTTGTTTTGTTATATACGGTAACCTGTTAGAATCACAAAGCATGTGTTGACAGCATAGCCGCGAGAGCCACATTATACACTCACGCAACCATAACCATTGCCGCGAGAGCCACATCAATTTGGGCTATCTATTTTCGAAATGTGGCTTTGCCGGCCTGTAACCTGCTGATTATGACCTACAAAATACCTCATTGCCTTCGGTGTTAACTATGTGAGTGTAGAGAGCTGTGCCTTCATCCAACAGATTATCGAGGTCAGTGGAACACGGTACTGACGCAAATAGATTTTAGCCATGGGACACAAAGTATATGATAGCGACCAGAGCTACGGCTGTACATTGAATCCCATTAAAAGGTTGAAAAATACTACAGCCTTGATGCAAATTCGCCGACACACTACTCTGATTTTGCCATGACTTTGCTACCAAACGTTTCACATGTGGCTATGTGCGGTGCACTGATTAAAAAAACACGGGGGACTGGGTTAATTCAAAATACGGAACATAACTATTCAAAATATTTTCAGTGAACATGAGCATCCAAACAATACAAATGTGGTATGTAGAATGTGGAATTCAGCCATATTACATTTAAATTGAGATGTCGTCGTTGTTCATGAATAAGCATATTCAGAACATATTTTATATTATGCTGTTATTTACGATCTCCGGAGTTCTTCTTTTGTATACACCGTGAAAATCAGAAAATTAGTCCTTGAGGAAAAAAGGACATCGGGTTACACATGAATGGTTTAATACTGTCAGCTAATGACCAGAAACGGTCATATGCATCAATTAACTACTTAAGACGATTTTGAAGTATCTCTTATTGCTGGAAAAGAATAGCATCAACATTCCACTCACATGATTTGTATGTTTTGTTTCCGTAAATGCGTGGCTTGAAATTTCAAATAAACCAACATGTCGACATACATGCTACAAAATTAACGTTTCCCGTATACTTCCCCGCCTTCAGGGCGGGGAAGAATAATAATACTAATAACTAATGCTAATAATAATACTAACTACACTATGTAATATATACACTATACACTAATACTGACACTAATAACTAATGCTAATATTAATACTAACTACACTATGTAATATATACACTATATACTAATACTGACACTAATAACTAATGCTAATATTAATACTAACTACACTTTGTACTATATACTCTATATACTAATACTGACACTAATAACTAATGCTAATATTAATACTAATACTAACTACACTATGTACTATATACACTATATACTTATACTGACACTAATAACTAAAACTGTAAATAGATCGAACATTAAATTACAGACACATATCATTGTAATAATAATCTGAACAACAAGCTAATGAGGAGATAATCCAGAATAGAAGCAAAATTATATACACATATATCGATTAACTTTTGCAATGTACAAAAACTACATAGTTCCACATCAATTTCTGGCAAGCTTCACTTTCACTAGAGCAATCCAATTAGGACTGTCCCTCTTATAATAATAGCTGTGGTTGCTGTCTTACCCTCCATGAATGGCAAACCAATCAAATTTGGAAAATTGGCAAAATTTCCAGGGGTGATCCGAGATCAACACCTCACCTGGAGCAAACATGTAGAATATGTAGAAAACAGACATCAAAAGACCTAACATATTGCAGGCAGTTTCAGGCACATCTTGGCGTACCTTGAGAGACACTCAGCTGGACCTCTACAAATCACTTATCAGATCAAAATTAGACTATGGTTGTGAGGCCTTTCACTCAGTATCAAATACTGTCTTGAGCCGCCTCAATACTGTCTTGAGAAGTGACGTTTTTCCTGCCTTTTTGAACATAGGAGCTGAAGAGCTACATGTGCTATTAGGGGAAGAACTAGTTGTGTGTAGTTGACAGTGAAGAGGACTTCTGTTGTAAATCTGAAGATTTAGTTATAGTGTGTCTGCAGCCAAAATACAGGATTTATGGCTATGATGTAATAGAGGTAGTATTCTTAGAATTATTAACAATAATAACTATTGTATTTTCCACAAAGTTATATCCAGACATGAGTGAGTGGGTATGGTTTTACGCCGCTTTTAGCAATATTCCAGCAATGTCACGGTGGAGGACACCAGAAATGGGCTTCACATATTGTACCCATGTCGGGAATCGAACCCAGGTCTTCAGCATGACGAGTGAACGCTTTAACCACTAGGCTACCCGACAGCCCCTCCAGACATGAATTTACACGCTTTGTGAAACTGCTAATATCTCAGTAGCTTAAAACGTTTACTGGAGCCTTGATAGATGCTCTGATAATTTGAAGCCATTCAGTAATATGGAAATGAATACAGCTAGGAATTGTTTTGAATCATTTTATTGTTTATATTTGCTGCAGTATATTCATTAATAAATTACCACCACAGGACAACAGCTGGCAAGGATGGATATATCTGGCATGAGTCCAACTCGTAGTTTCAACAACCTCGACTCTGCAAGAGAGGAGGACTACCACCCGCAGTGAGTACATTTGGAGAGTTGAAGTGATCCTATGGGAGAATCGATCCTCCCTTTCTCAGTGTAGACATTCGCTTCCTACATTTGGACCTCAAGTGTGCAGTTATTTCATCAGAATGGAAGTGAATTGTGACAACAAAACCATAAAAAGTTCCAAGTAAGTCACGCCAAATGTTCGTTATTAGTGTTTTACTCAAAAGACTAATGGTCCACCATCAATCACAGCTAGGTGTCAAGTCAGTGTCTGAAACATATCATTTTGTTCAGCACAGTACAAATTTGTTTGGTATGTGCTTGGATGAGACTAGTATTTGGGAATTTTTACTGCTGTAATTCATGAAATTAATGGAAATAGCACATACATACTGCATGTGACAATTCATAATTATACCTGTGAAATGTCTGAGCAATGCTTTGAAAGGACATTTTCAATATGCCTGCTGTGGCAACCATGTTTGAACTCAGATCAGAATTCCGGGAGCATAATTTAGAGATGCCATTGCTGGGGTGACAAAGCACAGCTTCAGCTTCATAAACCCTGAGGTTTCAGAAGAGAAAAACTGCAGTATAGCTGTGTGTGTGAAGGGCAAAGGTCATAGTGGGGGAAAAAATCAAACAAATTACCCGTGAAGATCTGGGTTAGTAAAGGTTTTCAGCAACCCATATTTGCCATAAAAGCCGACTACTCTTGTCATAAGAGGCGACTCACAGGATCTGGTGGTCAGGATTTCTGACTTGGTTGATGCATTTCATCGTATCCCATTTGCGTGGATTGATGCTCATGATGTCAATCACTGGATTGTCTGGTCCAGACTCGATTATTCACGAACTGCTGTCATATAGCTGGAATATTGCTGAGTTTGGTGTTTAGTAAACAAACAAACGAACAAAAAACAAATTCCCGAATGATACAGTGGCTGAGCAATGGACAACATGGCTGCAAATATGATCTTCCACCTTTACAGGACAATGAAGCAGTTTAGTGGTTAAAGCATTTCATCACCTTGCTGTTATAGCATTCACATGCCATGACACAGGTCAAGGTTTTAAAAAAGAACATACACGGGCTGGAACGAGTCCAAATCTACTACCCGGGTACCCACTGCCCCATTACCCACTGTAGGTGTCAAGAGATAGGTACAAAATGTCTGATTGGGAATAGTTTGACCATAGCCCTGGCGCAATGTTTTTAGATACGCATATAAAATGATCTGGTCATGCATACACTTAAGTTGAATGACATTTTATCCTTATTCAAACATGGATACCCTGGGTAGGGTCGGGTAATAGGGTGGTGGGTACCAGGGTAGTAAATTTGGACTCGTCCCAGCCCTATCCTGTTGGTACCTGGGTCCTTCTCAGTACCCACCCGACACGAGTACCTGAGTGACCCGTCCCAGCCCTAGAACATACTCGCTCGTTTCACTTTCAATAGTAGCTTGTGTTGTGTTTTGTCAGAGATGGGCCTATTAAGATCCAGAATCCTCACATAGCGACCATGGAAGAAGACTATCTCTACCATATTGCTCTTGGCGACAAGACACATGACCTTCATGAGATGTTCAATGATGTCAAGGTCAGTTATCAGAATTTTCAAAACTTATCAGACTAAGAATTCAGCTCAAGTTGTAACTTGTTTGACTGTTTATTAGGTATATAGAAGTAACTATATCACACAAGTGTGTTTTGGGATG
This sequence comes from Haliotis rufescens, assembly GCF_023055435.1. Classification (NCBI taxonomy): domain Eukaryota; kingdom Metazoa; phylum Mollusca; class Gastropoda; order Lepetellida; family Haliotidae; genus Haliotis; species Haliotis rufescens. The sequence continues at coordinate 42,368,427 of NW_025964112.1, read as the reverse complement.
GTAAATATCCTGTATTAGGAATAAACACTGCATTTACCAAGCATTATTAACTGCATTGAACTGGTGATCTTTCAGTTGGAAGAATTGATTGATGATTGTTCGTTGTTTAACGCCGCACACAGCAATATTCCAACTATATGACGGCGGTCTGTAAATAATTGAGTCTGGACCAGACAATCCAGTGATTGGCAACATGAGCATCAATCCACACAATTGGGATCTATGACAAGCATCAACCAAGTCAGCGAGCCTGACCACCTGATCCCATTAGTCGTCTCTTACGACAAGCATAGTCCCCTTTTACAGAAAGCATGGGTTGCTGAAGACCTATTCTGCCCTGGATCTTCACGGGTCTCAGTTTGAAGAAGAAAATTACATATTGTATTCACTGATGATATTCAGATACTATTATTTGTCCACTAAATATGGTTTCTATTCCAGAATATCTTTCAGAGTAGAAATTCAATTTGCTAATGTTTAGAGTGTTTGAAATCAATGCTACTTCTGTTGGCAGGCATGGATAGCCACTGCGTTCAGTTTCTACAAAGTTGTTTCCCTTAATTGTGCTAGGATCTGCTGATTATAGAGGTTTGAATTCCAGATTTGACCCAATTACCCGGTATGATCCCTGGTCTGTCAGCACCCTGCATGTGCTCATGGGTTTCACAAAAATGATCAGGATCTGTGTCACATTTATCTGACTAGCTGTGAAATGAATGATTAATTTTGAAGCACTACTAAACTCAACTGCTCCCTTGCTTCTCTTTGTAGTTTGTATGCTTTGGAGGCTCACCGACCAGAATGCTGAAGTTTGCAGAATTTATGAAGGAGCAGCTTCGTATCAAAATACCTGCCGGGATGACACTATACAACATCGCCAATGGGTCTGACAGATATGTCATCTACAAGACAGGGCCAGTGTTGTCTGTTAGTGTGAGTACACTCTAAACTGTGACACATTCCATCGACAAGACAGGGCCTGTGTTGACAGTTATAGTGAGTATACTCTAAACTGTGACATATTCCATCGACAAGCAAGGCCAGTGTTGACAGTTATAGTGAGTATACTCTAAACTGTGACATATTCTATCGACAAGACAGGGCCAGTGTTGACAGTTATAGTGAGTATACTCTAAACTGTGACATATTCCATCGACAAGACAGGGCCAGTGTTGACAGTTATAGTGAGTATACTCTAAACTGTGACATATTCCATCGACAAGACAGGGCCAGTGTTGACAGTTAGTGTGAGTATACTCTAAACTGTGACATATTCTATCGACAAGACAGGGCCTGTGTTGACAGTTAGTGTGAGTATACTCTAAACTGTGACATATTCTATCGACAAGACAGGGCCTGTGTTGACAGTTATAGTGAGCATACTCTAAACTGTGACATATTCTATCGACAAGACAGGGCCTGTGTTGACAGTTATAGTGAGTATACTCTAAACTGTGACATATTCTATCGACAAGACAGGGCCAGTGTTGTCTGTTAGTGTGAGTATACTCTAAACTGTGACATATTCCATCGACAAGACAGGGCCAGTGTTGACAGTTATAGTGAGTATACTCTAAACTGTGACATATTCTATCGACAAGACAGGGCCAGTGTTGTCTGTTAGTGTGAGTATACTCTAAACTGTGACATATTCCATCGACAAGACAGGGCCAGTGTTGACAGTAATAGTGAGTATACTCTGAACTGTGCCAGATGTCATGCCTGTAAGTGTGAGTATACTCTAGGCTGTGCCAGATGTCATGTCTGTAAGTGTGAGTATACTCTAAGCTGTGCCAGATGTCATGTCTGTAAGTGTAAGTATACTCTAGGCTGTGCCAGATGTCCTGCCTGTAAGTGTGAGTTTACTCTAGGCTGTACCAGATGTCATGCCTGTTAGTGTGAGTATTCTCTAGGCTGTGCCAGATGTCATGCCTGTTAGTGTGAGTATACTCTAGGCTGTGCCAGATGTCATGCCTGTTGGTGTGTCTATACTCTAGGCTGTGCCAGATGTCATGTCTGTTAGTGTGTCTATACTCTAGGCTGGGACAGATGTCATGAACAATGAGATGCATACCCCTTTATGTTTCCATGTCAGCATGGTATGGGCATCCCGTCGCTCTCTATCATCATGCATGAGATACTGAAGCTGCTGCAGCATGCTGAGTGTTCCGGGGTGACGCTGTTCCGCATCGGCACCAGTGGAGGGCTCGGTCAGTACTCCACAATAACCTTAGACACAAAAATGTCTCACTGCTAAGATGATTGTAGTGCCCATTTCTACACAGCTCTATTACGGCTAAGATGATTGTAGCGCCCATTTCTACACAGCTCTCTTACTGCTAAGATGATTGTAGTGCCCATTTCTACACAGCTCTTACTGCTAAGAGGATTGTAGTGCCCATTTCTACACAGCTCTCTTACTGCTAAGATGATTGTAGTGCCCATTTCTACACAGCTCTCTTACTGCTAAGATGATTGTAGTGCCCATTTCTACACAACTCTCTTACTGCTAAGATGATTGTAGTGCCCATTTCTACACAGCTCTATTACTCCGAAAATGATTGATTTTTCGCCCATTTCTACACAGCTCTATTACTGCTCAGATGATTGTAGTGCCTGTTTGTACAGAGCTCTCTCACTGCTAATATGATTGTAGTGCCTGTTTCCACAGAGCTCTATTACTGCTAAGATGGCTTAGTGCCAATTTCTACACAGCTCTCTTACTGCCAAGATGATTGTAGTGCCTGTTTCCACACAGCTCTCTTACTGCTAAGATGATTGTAGTGCCCATTTCTACACAGCTCTATTACTGCTAAGATGATTGTAGCGCCCATTTCTACACAACTCTCTTACTGCTAACATGATTGTAGTGCCTTTTCTACACAGCTATCTTACTGCCAAGATGATTGTAGTGCCCATTTCTACACAGCTCTCTTACTGCTTAGATGGTTGTAGTGCCATTTCTACACAGCTCTCTTACTGCTAAGATGATTGTAATGCCTTTTCTACACAGCTATCTTACTGCTAAGATGATTGTAGTGCCATTTCTACACAGCTCTCTTACTGCTAAGATGGTTGTAGCGCCCATTTCTACACAGCTCTCTTACTGCTTAGATGGTTGTAGTGCCATTTCTACACAGCTCTCTTACTGCTAAGATGATTGTAGCGCCCATTTCTACACAACTCTCTTACTGCTAATATGATTGTAGTGCCTTTTCTACACAGCTATCTTACTGCTAAGATGATTGTAGTGCCCATTTCTACACAGCTCTCTTACTGCTTAGATGGTTGTAGTGCCATTTCTACACAGCTCTCTTACTGCTAAGATGATTGTAGTGCCTTTTCTACACAGCTATCTTACTGCTAAGATGATTGTAGTGCCCATTTCTACACAGCTCTCTTACTGCTAATATGATTGTAGTGCCTTTTCTACACAGCTATCTTACTGCTAAGATGATTGTAGTGCCCATTTCTACACAGCTCTCTTACTGCTTAGATGGTTGTAGTGCCTTTTCTACACAGCTATCTTACTGCTAAGATGATTGTAGTGCCCATTTCTACACAGCTCTCTTACTGCTAAGATGATTGTAGTGCCCATTTCTACACAGCTCTCTTACTGCTAAGATGATTGTAGTGCCCATTTCTACACAGCTCTCTTACTGCTAAGATGATTGTAGTGCCCATTTCTACACAGCTCTCTTACTGCTTAGATGGCTTAGTGCCAATTTCTACACAGCTCTATTACTGCTAAGATGGTTGTAGTGCCCATGTCTACACAGCTCTCTTACTGCTAAGATGATTGTAGTGCCCATTTCTACACAGCTCTCTTACTGCTTAGATGGTTGTAGTGCCTTTTTTACACAGCTCTCTTACTGCTAAGATGATTGTAGTGCCCATTTCTACACAGCTCTCTTACTGCTAAGATGATTGTAGTGCCCATTTCTACACAGCTCTCTTACTGCTAAGATGGTTGTAGTGCCCATTTCTACACAGCTATCTTACTGCTAAGATGATTGTAGCGCCCATTTCTACATAGCTGCCTTACTGCTAAGATGATTGTAGTGCCCATTTCTACACAGCTCTCTTACTGCTAAGATGGTTGTAGTGCCCATTTCTACACAGCTATCTTACTGCTAAGATGATTGTAGTGCCCATTTCTACACAGCTCTCTTACTGCTTAGATGGTTGTAGTGCCATTTCTACACAGCTCTCTTACTGCTTAGATGGTTGTAGTGCCCATTTCTACACAGCTCTCTTACTGCTAAGATGATTGTAGTGCCTTTTCTACACAGCTATCTTACTGCTAAGATGATTGTAGTGCCCATTTCTACACAGCTCTATTACTGCTAAGATGGCTTAGTGCCAATTTCTACACAGCTCTCTTACTGCCAAGATGATTGTAGTGCCTGTTTCCACACAGCTCTCTTACTGCTAAGATGATTGTAGTGCCCATTTCTACACAGCTCTATTACTGCTAAGATGGCTTAGTGCCAATTTCTACACAGCTCTCTTACTGCTAACATGATTGTAGTGCCCATTTCTACACAGCTATCTTACTGCCAAGATGATTGTAGCGCCCATTTCTACACAGCTCTCTTACTGCTTAGATGGTTGTAGTGCCATTTCTACACAGCTCTCTTACTGCTAAGATGATTGTAGCGCCCATCTCTACACAACTCTCTTACTGCTAATATGATTGTAGTGCCTTTCCTACACAGCTATCTTACTGCTAAGATGATTGTAGTGCCCATTTCTACACAGCTCTCTTACTGCTAATATGATTGTAGTGCCCATTTCTACACAGCTCTATTACTGCTAAGATGGTTGTAGTGCCATTTCTACACAGCTCTCTTACTGCTTAGATGGTTGTAGTGCCATTTCTACACAGCTCTCTTACTGCTAAGATGATTGTAGTGCCATTTCTACACAGCTCTCTTACTGCTAATATGATTGTAGTGCCCATTTCTACACAGCTCTATTACTGCTAAGATGGTTGTAGTGCCATTTCTACACAGCTCTCTTACTGCTTAGATGGTTGTAGTGCCATTTCTACACAGCTCTCTTACTGCCAAGATGATTGTAGTGCCATTTCTACACAGCTCTCTTACTGCTAATATGATTGTAGTGCCATTTCTACACAGCTCTCTTACTGCTAAGATGGTTGTAGTGCCATTTCTACACAGCTCTCTTACTGCTAAGATGGTTGTAGTGCCATTTCTACACAGCTCTCTTACTGCTAAGATGATTGTAGTGCCCATTTCTACACAGCTCTCTTACTGCTAAGATGATTGTAGTGCCAATTTCTACACAGCTCTCTTACTGCTTAGATGGTTGTAGTGCCTTTTCTACACAGCTCTCTTACTGCTAAGATGATTGTAGTGCCCATTTCTACACAGCTCTCTTACTGCTAAGATGGTTGTAGTGCCCATTTCTACACAGCTATCTTACTGCTAAGATGATTGTAGCGCCCATTTCTACATAGCTGCCTTACTGCTAAGATGATTGTAGTGCCCATTTCTACACAGCTCTATTACTGCTAAGATGGTTGTAGTGCCCATTTCTATACAGCTATCTTGCTACTAAGATGATTGTAGTGCCCATTTCTACACAGCTCTCATACTGCTTAGATGGTTGTAGTGCCATTTCTACACAGCTCTCTTACTGTTTAGATGGTTGTAGTGCCCATTTCTACACAGCTCTCTTACTGCTAAGATGATTGTAGTGCCTTTTCTACACAGCTATCTTACTGCTAAGATGATTGTAGTGCCCATTTCTACACAGCTCTATTACTGCTAAGATGGCTTAGTGCCAATTTCTACACAGCTCTCTTACTGCCAAGATGATTGTAGTGCCTGTTTCCACACAGCTCTCTTACTGCTAAGATGATTGTAGTGCCCATTTCTACACAGCTCTATTACTGCTAAGATGGCTTAGTGCCAATTTCTACACAGCTCTCTTACTGCTAAGATGATTGTAGTGCCCATTTCTACACAGCTATCTTACTGCCAAGATGATTGTAGCGCCCATTTCTACACAGCTCTCTTACTGCTTAGATGGTTGTAGTGCCATTTCTACACAACTCTCTTACTGCTAAGATGATTGTAGCGCCCATTTCTACACAACTCTCTTACTGCTAATATGATTGTAGTGCCTTTTCTACACAGCTATCTTACTGCTAAGATGATTGTAGTGCCCATTTCTACACAGCTCTCTTACTGCTAAGATGATTGTAGTGCCCATTTCTACACAGCTCTATTACTGCTAAGATGGTTGTAGTGCCCATTTCTACACAGCTCTATTACTGCTAAGATGATTGTAGTGCCCATTTCTACACAGCTCTCTTACTGCTTAGATGGTTGTAGTGCCCATTTCTACACAGCTCTCTTACTGCTTAGATGGTTGTAGTGCCCATTTCTACACAGCTCTCTTACTGCTTAGATGGTTGTAGTGCCCATTTCTACACAGCTCTATTACTGCTAAGATGATTGTAGTGCCATTTCTACACAGCTCTCTTACTGCTAAGATGATTGTAGTGCCATTTCTACACAGCTATCTTACTGCTAAGATGATTGTAGTGCCCATTTCTACACAGCTCTCTTACTGCTAAGATGATTGTAGTGCCTTTTCTACACAGCTATCTTACTGCTAAGATGATTGTAGTGCCCATTTCTACACAGCTCTCTTACTGCTAAGATGATTGTAGTGCCCATTTCTACACAGCTCTCTTACTGCTAAGATGGTTGTAGCGCCCATTTCTACACAGCTCTCTTACTGCTTAGATGGTTGTAGTGCCATTTCTACACAGCTCTCTTACTGCTTAGATGGTTGTAGTGCCTTTTCTACACAGCTCTCTTACTGCTAAGATGATTGTAGTGCCCATTTCTACACAGCTCTATTACTGCTAAGATGGCTTAGTGCCAATTTCTACACAGCTCTCTTACTGCCAAGATGATTGTAGTGCCTGTTTCCACACAGCTCTCTTACTGCTAAGATGATTGTAGTGCCCATTTCTACACAGCTCTCTTACTGCTAAGATGATTGTAGTGCCCATTTCTACACAGCTCTATTACTGCTAAGATGATTGTAGTGCCCATTTCTACACAGCTCTATTACTGCTAAGATGATTGTAGTGCCCATTTCTACACAGCTCTCTTACTGCTTAGATGGTTGTAGTGCCCATTTCCACAGAGCTCTCTTACTGCTAAGATGATTGTAGTGCCCATTTCTACACAGCTCTATTACTGCTAAGATGATTGTAGCGCCCATTTCTACACAACTCTCTTACTGCTAACATGATTGTAGTGCCTTTTTTTACACAGCTATCTTACTGCCAAGATGATTGTAGCGCCCATTTCTACACAGCTCTCTTACTGCTTAGATGGTTGTAGTGCCATTTCTACACAGCTCTCTTACTGCTAAGATGATTGTAGTGCCCATTTCCACACAGCTCTCTTACTGCTTAGATGGTTGTAGTGCCTTTTCTACACAGCTCTATTACTGCTAAGACGATTGTAGTGCCTTTTCTACATAGCTCTCTTACTGCTTAGATGGTTGTAGTGCCATTTCTACACAGCTCTCTTACTGCTAAGATGATTGTAGTGCCTTTTCTACACAGCTCTCTTACTGCTAATATGATTGTAGTGCCCATTTCCACACAGCTCTCTTACTGCTTAGATGGTTGTAGTGCCATTTCTACACAGCTCTCTTACTGCTAAGATGATTGTAGTGCCTTTTCTACACAGCTCTCTTACTGCTAATATGATTGTAGTGCCCATTTCCACACAGCTCTCTTACTGCTTAGATGGTTGTAGTGCCTTTTCTACACAGCTCTATTACTGCTAAGACGATTGTAGTGCCTTTTCTACATAGCTGCCTTACTGCTAAGATTATTCAATTACAATCTATGTCAAAGACCTAGAAATCTGAGAATAGCTTATTGTTGTCTCTCACATTCCAATGAAATGAACAGCTGGTTGTTGTTAACATGTCTTCTAAACGGTTTATAATTGTACTCGCGAATAATTCCTATAAGTCGACAATGAATAAATGTAATTAGTATATTATTTCAGTGGACAATGCTCATTATCCAATAATATACAAATATTTTTTTATTTTTTTGCTGTGGAATAATTAAGTTTTCGAAAATAGGATATGCGAGGATATATCTATATTATCTAGTAACATTAATTGCATCATAAATCTAGTAAAAAATAACAAAAATCAAATACAGTTTCCACTGTTTGAAGATGAAGTATCTCTGATAATAAGCAAAATCTCATCACACTAAAAAAAATCTCATTGCATTTGGACCAGGGAAGATTTTTCTGTCAAACATAAAATTTCCAGGATCATCCCCAGATGGGATATAGATAAATATTGCTGACTGTGACAATAAAAACATTAATGCACCTGTACCACTAATGGCTGTGTATTGGTTGGCAGGTCTGGAAGCAGGGTCCGTTGTGATCACTAGTGAGGCTGTCGATGGCATCCTCAGGCCATACATGGAGGTGGTGAGTACTCCTCACGAATGAATGTCCAGTATACGACTCAAAACAAGTTGACCGCCTCCGTGGTCTAGTGGTAGAGCATCTGCCCAGAGAGCGGAAGGCTCGGGGTTAGATCCCCAGCCGCGTCATACCTAAAAGATGTTAAAAGATGGTACTAGTTGTTACCATGTCTGGCGCTCGGCATTATGGGGCTAAAACAAGGACTGGTCGGCTCAGAGACAGTATGCTGTGTCTGAGTGGGGCATTCATGTTGAACTGCAGCATGGTATCTCAGTGGGCTGGTAGTATAAAATCAGCATGAGTCCGGACTAGTACCCAGTACAAGCAGCCACACACACGTGCATGCACGTCGCTGTATGAGTGTAATAATGTTGAACCTGGCATTAAACCCTGTTTCACTTCAAAGAAAGTTCAAAGAACACTCACAATTGGAAGGCTGTGTGTCGCAATACCCACGACCCATGACAAATTAACTATAGTCATACGAAAATATTGGGTATTCTTTAACTTCTTTTGAGTAGTGTAGTTGACATTTGCCAATGTGGAGGGATGCAGTCATAGACGATAAGTCAAATAGCCCAAAATACAGCCTTATTTAAATAGCAAGCCAAGTCATATAACATCTTTTTGATTGGAAAGCTGGAACACCAATGTTCATATTTTAAAGGGTAAAAACGTCTGACAACCATTACTACTAAATAGACAATAATGTATCCAAGGGGAATAACTCTGTCCAATGTTTATCAAATGATAATGGTGAGGTGAAATTGTGTTTAACGTCGAGTCCAAGATTATTGCACTTATATAGCGACATGCATGCACGTGTGTGTGGCTGCTTGTACTAGTCCGAACTCATGCCGATTTATAGTGCTTATGAGCCCACTGAGATACCATGCCGTTGTTTAACATGAATACCCCACTCCGTCACAGTATACTAACTCCGAGCCGACCAGTCCTTGTTTTAGCCCCTTCATACTGAACGCCAGGCAGGGTAACAACAAGTACAATCTTTTAACATCTTTTGTTATGACAAGGCAGGGGTTTGAACCCTGGACCTTCCTCTCTCCGGTCAGATGTTTTACCACTAGACCACAGAGACGGTCCAACCAGCCATGACCTTGCCATATCGGAAATTAATATTTCCAACAAACAAGACTGTGGAAATTAATTTCAAAATGAGACATTACAAGTTGGTAACGAATATCTATCACCACTCGACACGATCTGACTTCTGTGAAGGGTAGATCCTTTACCATGATGTGTACTTTACAAAGGTAAACTCCTGTGTAGGCCAAGAACATGTGATCTCATTACTTTAATAGTCTCAAAATGAAGGAGCTGTCGGGTAGCCTAGTGGTTAAAGCGTTTGCTCGTGACGCCGAAGACCCGGGTTGGATTCCCGACATGGGTACAATGTGTGAAGCCCATTTCTGGTGGGAGAGATAATCTGTTGTACCTCGGGAGAGATAATCTGTAGTTCCTCGGGAGAGATAATCTGTAGTTCTTCAGGACAGATAATCAGTAGTTTTACTTCTTTATAGGACATAGGTTATATAGGGGGCAAATAATTGACACCTTGATTCCAAACAAGTTTTGTGTGATGTGACATCCTGGGGTTGCACAAAATACCTTGTGTATATGATATACAAATGTACATTGATTCTTACACATGTCTTGGTATATCACATTTAGGCTCGGACACAAGTACTAAAAGGCATCAATACCGTCATGAAATACGACCTTGACCTTGCAGGCAATCATGGGCATGATGGTTCAGCTTCCTTCCTTCCTTGACAAGGAACTGTGTCAGGAGCTGCTGGCCATGGCGTCGGAGGACGACCATTTCCAGACCATCATCGGGAAGACCATGTGCACGCATGACTTCTATGAAGGTAAGACGATCTGTGTTCATGTTTCTGTTGTTTGATGCTGCAATATCCCAGTTATGTGGTGCCGTTTTTCATAAAATGATCAGGTCTGGAACAGATGATCCTGTGATTGACATCATGAGAATTGATCTACACAATTGAGATAGGATGACATGCATCAACCAAGTCAGCAAGCCTGACTACCCGATCCCATTAGACGCCTATTATGACAAGAATGGGTTTGCTGTTCAAGACCAATTCTTTCCCCATCTTCACTGAGCTGGAGGTTATACCCTATACTGAGTAGGATTTAACTATTACCGTATTCGACGTAATAAGCGCCCTGCACTGATAAGCGCCAACGGCGATATTTGCTAATATATTGGCTAGTGAACAATCCCAATTGGCACCCTTCCAATTGATCACTGTACATGCTGTACACAAGACACTTCTCGTATAATACACACTCGTGCACCGGCTATATGCACCCTTAATTTTGGGCAATTAAATTCTGGAAAAATATATCTGTTGTACATAAACATTAAGGCTGTCAGCATAAACCACGAAATTTATCTTTCAACTCTGTTTTTTTCACCAAAATAATATTCTAATCAGAGCCCCCTATTTCTATTTTTGAGAGCGTCCTGGGCGCTTATTACGTCAATTACGGTAACGAATATCTATCACCACTCGACACGATCTGACTTCTGTGATGGGTAGATCCTTTGACCATGATGTGTACTTTACAAAGGTAAACTCCTGTGTAGGCTAAGAACATGTGATCTCATTACTTTAATAGTCTAAAAATGTAGGGGCTGTCGGGTAGCCTAGTTGTTAAAGCGTTTGCTCGTGACGCCGAAGACCCAGGTTCGATTCCCGACATGGGTACAATGTGTGAAGCCCATTTCTGGTGTCCCCCACTGTGATATTGCTAGAATATTGAAAAAAAGGGGCTAAACCATACTCACTCACTCTAAAAATGTAAGACTGTCTGAACTGAAAACTGAGTGTGTCAACCATTGTGTCATTAGCCATAAGTCCCAGGGTGCCGTTGTACAAAACAACCTTAGCACTACGACTGTCGTAAGTCTATGTGAGTGTATGGTAGTTAAGATCACCTTAGCGCTAAGATTGCTTTGTACAACGGCAACGAAGGTGAAACTAATGTAAATTGTGCAGGCTGCGGCTATGTGTGTGAAGCCAGAATGATGGAGCTTATTACGGAAGTCACTTTAATATCATTGATGTGAATCAAGCGCCCTTGTCCTTACTCCATTGTTGAAAAGTAAAGATCCCCAGGTTCAAACAACAGAAAACTTCAAGGATCCCAGGGCTCCGTTCCACAAAGTATTGACTATGTATGACTGTTGTAAATCTATGTCAAACGCATGCCAGTTTATCACCTTAGCTATATCCCAATGTAAGTTTTCATGTGTTCAGTAACTCAAGTGTCTTATTTCCTAGGTCAAGCTCGTCTGGACGGAGCGTTCTGTGACTACACCCAGGCAGACAAGATGGCGTTCCTCAGACGTATCCATGACAAGGGTATCCGCAATATTGAGATGGAGTCGCTCTGCTTTGCTGCCTACTGCCACAGGGCAAACATAAGAGGTAAACATCATTTTTACATTCTAGTTATACAACATGGTTCTTTCCCACCATCAGAGGTGAACTATCATTGTATCATCTTCCCGAGGCAAGGGCGTTAACTGACTATAAAAGTCCAGTATCCACCCTTGCTGAACAAGGCTGGAATTTCTGGGTTCAATCGTAGTGCCACCAGTGGCTATTACGAGTTATGTCCCTTCTCTGTCCCTCCTATTGACCAGTAAAATTCCATCACTCATATCGCTTGCATTTGCTTAAACCAAATGGTGACGCCCAGTCAAGACGATGATTGATAATCAAGATCTATATTGTAATAAAACAGGTATTACCCTGCTAAGTGCATCAGATCACTTGAGCACCTTGATTAAAAACTTGAAAAGATTTGCAAAATATCTATCGATGCCCAGTTGATGGTACACATGCTTTGCATATCCTGCAGTCAACAGACATCTGCACGCTGAAAACCATGTTGTTTACGAACTGGATGTCTAGTTCGTTATGCGATTTTGATTGGTCTATGCATAGACTCGTTAATCCAGCCAAACGAAACTGTAACTCCGCAATTCCAGCCTAGTTCGGGGGGAGACGGGACTTTTATAGTCAGTTAACTCCCTTGCCTCGAGAAGATGTCATTGTATATACTGTTGTTATACAGTATGGTTATTCCCCACCATCAGAATGAAATGCCATTGTACATGTTTATACAATCTTGTTATTCTCTGTGATGTGAGGTGAACTATCATAGTATACAATATTATTATTCCCCACCATGTGTACTTGTTTGTAGCTTGGTTAAAGATGGACCCTGGGGACTGTCATGTTAATGTTCAGTCTTAGTAGGGGATGCTTGCAAAGACTATGCAGTGTTCCCTCGCTATTGCGCTCTTCAATATAGCGCTAACTCGGTTATAGCGCGCGGTAAAGCATGGCTCCCCAAATTTACTGACATTTTTAATAAACTCAAGTTTTCCAATGACAGGGTGTTTTCCACCATCTCAGAAAACGTTACCAGCTGATCACCACGATCATGTAACACTGGAAATACCAGTCAACAAATCTGAACGGAAGTACGCAATTTAATCCTATTATTGTAATATCTGGTTCTAATAAAATTATTATCTGGACTAATGTTTGCATGTGTTTGAATACTGCTGAGTGCCTGCGTTAAACAACAAACAAACAAATGAACTAGGGCTGGGACAAGTACAAATTTACTAACTTGGTACCTGATCCCCTGTTACCCAGCCCTCCCAGGGTACCCACTGTAAGTCGCTGGAGCTCTCGCAAAACTATTTAGATACACATACAATACAATGTGATCATGCATACACTGAAGTTGTTTGAAGTTTTATCGAAATGTGAACATTAGCGTCTTTGCAGTGTAACCATGGAGTTCTATTGTTGTCGTCATTTACCAATACATAATGTGACTGACGTTGTCCGGGTAGTCCTTTGGGTACCGGGGGGGCATGGGTGGCCCAGTCGTCTAAGGCAACACAATTCACTGTGCAGTTGCGTGCCTTGGGCACGCCAGAAACCTATGATCATGGGTTCGAATCCCAGTTCGCCCCGATTATGTTTCTAGGTTTGTCAGCAACATACCCATGCTTATGGGTTTCACCAAAGTGGTAAACGTCTGAGACCTGAATCACTTCAGGCTTTCCTCCCACATTAAGCTGACATGCCGTGATATAACTGGAATACTGTTCAAAGTGGCGTTAAACCCAACTCACTCACCCGAGTACCTGAGTTAACCATCCCAGCCCTATTGTGTACACAGAAGATTCATCGGCCTGGAAAGTCACAGTGTCCATAATAATGTAATATTATTAATTTCAATGTCACATATCACCATTATGTTTGTTTTGGAGTGTATTGTTTACACTAAAAATTACAACAGTATACAAGTAAGTAGTTTCTGTATTCTATGTGATGTAGGAGGCTCAGGTATAGGGCTTCAACGAGTACTCGAGGCCGGGTCGGTTTTAGTGGGACTCGAGTCCGTTATCAAGGATTCGAGTACTCGATAAAGGGAGATCACTCTGTTTCAATGTTCAATTGTTCATCAATATATTGATTAAAGCTTCAAAAAATATTGTTTGAATAATGTATTCTTTGTAGAAAGTAGATGTACATTAGAACAATTGAGAATGTCACATAAAATAGACGTAATTATTAGGAGATTATTGCTTCTTTGCTCCAATTCAAATGCCAAGTGTATTCCCTTACACAGATTAACTACTGATTAGCTGGTATATATGTGCTATTTCAGTGGACGCTTTCTATTTACATTTCAGTGCAGTTCAATTATACTTATAACATGTTTTAATACTTTTAGATGGCAATTTTGATCTAATGAACCAATATTCTTAAAGGACGTCCTATTTTCGGGTACTCGAGTACGAGTCGAGTTTCACCCCTCGGGTACTCGAGTCCAAAAAATTGGACTCGTGGAAGCCCTACTCAGGTAACCATGTCCTCTAAGGCGCCGAATTCATTGTGCAGAGTTGCGTTCCTTAACCTTGTCAGACACTGGGTTTATCGACTCCTGGTTTGCCCTGATTATGTTTCTAAGTTTGCCAGCACCAAACTCGTGCCTGTGGGTTTCACCAAAGTGGTTAATGCCTGAGACCTACATCAAAGCCAGCTCTCCTCTAACATTTAGTTGACACGCCGTGATATAACTGTAATACTCTTAAAGGAGCATTAACCCAACTCACTCCTCCATGTGATGTGACGTTCCAGGTGCTGTGATATGTGTGACGCTGCTGGACCGCCTGAACGGAGACCAGATCACCACGCCCCACAACGTCATGGAGGAATGGCACAACCGGCCCCAGCAGGTTGTAGCCAGATTCATCAAGAAGAAACTTGGCATCAAGTGATGAGCGACACTCTATAAGACCAAATTACTATTTAGTGTTGGATAATTCTCCTCTAGGGGGAGAGGAGGTGCTTTTCAGATCAGGGCCTCGATCCACAAAGCGATCATAGCACTAGCACTCCCCTGCTTACAACAGTAGTAGCACTAATCTCGCTTTGTGGAAGAACATAATTTCCAATCTTGCCTCAAAGTGGTGGAAGCATGGGATAAATTAACCTTTTGGTGAAGTTCAGGGAGACTGATGAACACAATTCTTTAATAGTCCATCACTTGGAGAGATCTAAACATTTGTAATGAAACTATAATAATAATAATAATTCAGCTCCCATCATCTCCCTTTTGAAAATGTCTGAAAATAACAGTTATTTTGGTGTGTCTCATTACATGCCACATTTCCGGTGCATTATTACTTGTATTTGCCTGTGTGTAAGGAGTGCTTTATACTATATGTAGTATTATATATGTGTAGTTGTGATTCGTCACTTCTGCTAGTCAGTGGATGTTGTATGCTGATGTTATTCATTTGCTTGTTTTTTGCACATCTTGGGTACAGGATGTTGGTGCTTGTTTGTTGTGCCATAGTCAAGCTCCTTCCCAGCGCGTGACCCCTTCGTTACTCTCTCGGTAACATCGCTGCCACCAGTGTGGGCATGGCCATTACAACTAGAATCTTGAAATTTATCCTCTTACCCCAAATGTAGTAATGTTCATACTTTTGTTTATGTCTTTGAGAATGCCATCATAGTTAATTTTGAAAAGGTTTATGACTGACCAAAGACGTATATAGAACATATGTTGACTAGGATTTAAATCTCTGAAATGGACATATATTTTAAAGTTTTTTTGGTTACATTGTCCATTAATAATAATATAAAAAAGGCCAAAGAAATCTCTTGATTTTCAGAAACTGAAGAAATCTAGACTTGCCAAATGATGGTGTTCACTTATGTCTGTTGATGTAAACAGTGTAGAATGACAATCTCTGAGGACAACCACGTGATAAGTACTCTGTATAACATCAGGGATGTTGTATAACTAATAATCATAAGATAAGACAATCATGCAGTAATCTACGGTTATCATGAAATCAAAGGGACCACTAATTTCAGTTCGTTTATGTAAGCATATATACAGCAAATGTCCGGGACCAACAAGTATGTTTGTTATATCTGTCAGTTCCTTATAGGAAGCAAATGTTAGATGAAAACCAAATACTCTGGACAAATATGGTGCATTTACTTTTCACGGATGTGCTGACCAGACATCATACGAATTTGGGATAGAATGTGAAGTCACTTGATTTGGATTTTAGTATGACTACCAAGTCGATGGTTTGGGGAAACTGTAAAAGGAAAAAAAGGCCTAATTTTCAAACTGTTCTTGTCATCACACGTCAGCTGTTGTCATGTCAACCTTAAACAGGTACAGTTGAGCATGCTGAGTGTCATGTGTATTGTTTTCTTTGTTATATATACTACTCAGAAGAAGTTAAGAACACATGATTCTTTCATTTTACTATAGTTAATGTGTCCTGCTAGTGTTGGTTAACTGGAAGGTAATTTAAGGTACCAACGTTTACTACAATATCTGAAAAACTATTAGACCTACTCCAGTCAAAGTTTAGTCGCGAATAGCTGGAATATTGCTGATGCGGCTTAATGCAACATTTACTCACTCACTCCAGTCAAAGTTGGTATGAGATTATTAAACAGTCATACATAACTGGATATTACATTTAAAGACAATCGGTGCATGAATAAAATATCTGTCTATTTAGCTATCACTATATTTCATCAACAACCAGACCTGTTCGTCATGGGTGGAACAAGCATTCATTGAAACAGCCATCTGCATAATGCTACCCCTGCGTCGGAGGGTCATATGACACAGTTGAACCAACTCAACTCGAAAGGGTGCACGGGAATCACGCACGTTGAGGCGCCCAACGCTAACACCGTATTCGTGCATGTGATTCCCGTGCACCCTTTCGAGTTGAGTTGATACCAACTTGGACTGGAGTAGATCCGATAGTTTTTCAGATATTGTAGTAAACGTCGGTACCTTAAATTACTTTCCAGACTATAGTTAATGTGTCCTGCTAGTGTTGGTTAACTTCTTGTGAGTAGTATGTCATACCATGACAGATTAACTATAGTAATATGAAAGAATCGGATGTTCTATAACTTCCTCTGAGTAGTATATATTTAGATACTTTTCTTATTTCCTCTCACATGGTTTATGTGACCTGTACCTGTAACGACTTAAAGTGTCATTGTATCACAGAGCAAACAAGAATCATGTTTTGGTGTGTTAGTTCTTTGAAAACATGGTGACTTGTGGATTTCAAATTCTTTATTCTTTCAATATGACGTTTCAAGTACGTACAACTGCTAGTCACCCATGAAGATGCTGGGTAGGTCTTCAGCAACCCATGCTTGCCATAAAAGGCAACTACGCTTGTCGTAGGAGGCAACTAATGGGATCGGATGGTAAGGTTTGGTGACTTGGTTGGTGTTTGTCATCATATCATAACTTCGTGGATTGATGCTCATGATGTCAATCACTGGATTGTCTAGTCCAGAATTACGTACAACTGTTTGATTGAGCTGCGGTTCACTTGTGTGACTTGTAAATAACGTGCAGCTTTATGCTTTGTAGCAGTGTTCAGATTTATTGTCCTGCGAAGAAATCCACAGGCAGTCTGTTATCTTCTTGGCGTGAGTATAAAGGATTTTTGTTCCACTCAGTATTTTATCAAGGTAATGTGAACCAATCAGATCTCGACATTCTGACATGGAAAAAGGCCCTTATCCTTCCTCGTCCTTTGTTGTGGTAAACATTCAGATCAAAGATACAGTGTTTTGTTTCCATGACATTTACAAATGTTTATACTTTTCTCAATTCTGTATCATTAAGAAAGATTTCTTTATGAAATCAATAAATAGCATTTCTTTCACAAAATTAGATGTCTGGAATTTCAGTTGTCAGTGGAGGTTTCAGTTTGATCCACATGGAACCAATACAGTTTGAAAGTAGGGACCAGTGTGTCCATGCATTTCATGTGTAGAATAGGTCTCTCATCTTTCATGCTGTTGTAAGAGGGAGCTAAACTGTTGATTGGGTGGTAACAATTGCTGCTAAGTATAACATTAAAACAATTTCAATGAAACTTGACATATGCATTGTTCATTAGCCTGACTGGTACCTTTTAGCTATTTTGAAATTTGTCTAAACTTTATTTTGCTAATTTCATGCAGTTTGGACAACATTCACACCATGAAATGTAATAAGTCAATGGCAAAAGTCAAGTCAAATAAGCAAAAAGTTGCAGTAAAATTTCAAAGTTAAGTCAATAAAAAGCGGACACAGCTTCCGCACACCTGGCTACCCACCAGGTCTATGAGCAATACTGCCATAAACTTCAACCCCCATCCCCCAGACACAAGGACAACTGTCACAAGCGTGCAATGTCTGACCCTTTCCCCATGTTGAAGCATAAAACTTACCTTGTAATTACTTACCTTTAACATTGCAAACATAAGACATTAATCAATACAACATATGTCCCCGTGTTATGGGTTTTTGGACGCTGAAGAAACATTCATAGTTTTCTCGCTAATCACATGAACAAAAAACATCTCATTCACTTATAGGCTAAAAGACAACTTTATCTTAAAAACAAGCAATTTCTGTGTGACGCCACGTCCCACGTTATAGTGCAAGTATTCGTGATAGAAAACATATGATGTCCGAAAACCGATGATAATAGTATTGTGTCATGAATAATAGTAAAGACATATGCGATGAATTCTTGTCAACAGATATTGGTGTCAGACATTTCATTATGTTGCATATGATCAGAATCTGTACTAGTATTTTTTGCTGTTATTGTTTTTCAGATTTGCAAACACATTTATAGTATCAACTTGAACCACTGTATAAAAAAAGCAGGGGGAGACATGTTTGTTTGTTGTTTAACACCGCACTCCGCAATATTCCAGCTATATGACGGCGGTCTCTAATAATTGAGTCTGGACCAGACAATGCAGTGATTGATCATGAGCATCCATCCACGAAATTGGGATATGATGACATGCGTCAACCAAGTCAGCAAGCCTGACCACCGGATCCCGTTAGTCGCCACTTACGACAAGCATAGTCGCCTTTTACAGCAAGCATGGGTTGCTGAGGGAGACTTATGAGTAAAAACACAATCTAGCTTGTGTTGAAAGTACACAATTAAATTTCCCCATGTTACTTACCTCATCACTAGTTCACAGGTATGAGTACACTTCAGTTCCCAATCACCTCAATCTCATTGGGCCGACATGAGGGGTCATCGTACCGACAGGGTGGATCTTTGCTGACAATATCAAATGCTGGTTTATCAGGTCCATACTTGATTGTTGACAGGTTGCCATCATATTGCTGGATTATTGCTAAATTAGAGTTTAACAACAAACAAAAACATATCGGAAAAACTTACTCACAGAGGGAAGACTCAGTGGATACAGTTTCAAAACCTACTTATCCATATTTCAAGGATAATGTCCACTGACTTGACCAGAACACTTCACAGTAGCTGCTTTTCCTTTTCTTTCGTGTCCAAGCATGCTCTCTAAATTCATGGTAAACCATTATAATATACTACTCAAAAGAAGTAACAGAACTCCTGTTTCTTTCATATTACTGTAGTTAATCTTTGATGACATTACAGATTAACTTCAATTGTATGAAAGAACCAGGTGTTCCTTAACGTCCTTTGAGTAGTTTCCATTTTTTTTTTTTGGGGGGGGGGGGGGGGGGGGGATTTCCATGATTGTCCTCAGGTATTGAAACCTTTTCATTTTGCCTTGTTGCTGTTGATGAAAGAGAACAGCTGTCAGGTGTTACAATGTGTGATACTCATCCTTAATCTGCATCTCTGTGATCTTGCAGTAAATATTGTTCTCAATTGTTGTTAACTTGAACAATAAAGTAATAAAACCATGTGGTTCTTTATTTAATGTTGCCTCTCCCACGGTGGGGATTCTTGCACTGAGTAGGTCCCAAGTGCTCTCTACTTTTGTCAATGTTAAGTATATGGATATTGAGGGGTAAAAGACTTCAGGGTGGGATTAATGCAGCTTCAAACAGTATTGTATTCAGTCTGATGTGTGGTGCAAGTCCTGGCCCACTTGCACACAACGGTCTTATCGTTAGGATGATTGTAAATCCCATACTTTAACATAGGCTTACGATAGTCCTAGTGCTAAGATTGCTTTGTGCAAGTGGGCCCTGGTCTTAACCCGAAGGATTCTAACAAGGATGAATCTGGCCTTTGCAGACAGTATCCCAAGTGTCCTGGCACATCCGAGAGACACAACTTTGCACAGCAAGTTTTAGCACCCGAGAACCATTGGCCTTGTTTGCCCAAACTTCATAGATTGCTTTATGCTATCCATCCATGGATTGTCTGGTCATCAAGTGTTAGCTTGCAGGTAATGTCTCTTAGTGCAGCACTAACAACATTTACTCCCTTGCATCGAGTGGGGGAAGGCTCCTATGTGCCGTGTGCCGGGAGCCACAAAGAAGTGCCAGTAAGCGTGAACCCGGGGGAGAGTTGGGTTACATAGACTGGCGGCAAGTCTCCCTCCCTGTGGAAATACGGGACGCCCCCAGCTCACCATCTGTCTCCAGAACTCTCACGCCGACTTCTTGAGACTTTTTCAATGTTCTGTACTTTTTAATATCAAAATACATTTAGTGTTTGTCAGAAGAGTTAGTTGCATACTTAATCAATTCTAAGTCGATTAAATGGTTTGTTTACGGTAGACGAAATTATATGACCATAGTGTCATTGCCAAACCCTTTAGTTCAATTCTAATTGATCCAGACTGCACAATATCGGTGGAAATCATCATTACATCTCTAGTTGTTATGGTACCGTTAACGAAGGCGAAAATATTGCATTAGTGTGTCACATCATGTATGACAAACAATACCCAATTCATTACTAAAAATACAACATCTGGCCGATTCAAATGACGGGGATTGCTAATTGTAACAACCTGTAAATACCTCCCATGGTCGTTGAGACGCCAATTATGCATTTCAGATCGAAGTGCGGCGAGGGGGATTAAGAAAAGTAGAACTTGACATTAAATTAATGTACAAGCTTTTCAACTACTACGTATATAAAATAAGATCTAGGGAAGCTACATCTTTCCCAAAATCTAAGATCAGAGTAAGATTGAAAATGAACTTCATCTTCAACAGTATCACAATTACAGAATTTACAAAATCGTTCTTTAAGTGGACATTTTAATGGCATTTTTGTTTAAGTATTTTTAACAATCCTATTTCGTAAAAATGATTTCTTAGTTATGCTTTTTTTAAACCTACATTTGTAGGTTTATGGGTAGGTAGGCTGTCAGATGAAGACAGTGCCTTCTCACGTGAACAAATTCCGACCCTCTTTGATGTTATTGTTAGACATCGGGGAATTCGTAATTCGAATTGATAACGCAATCACGCGGCATACGGACGTTCATTGGGAAATGAAGGACTATTGGCTTGGTGGTGTTCATACAGGCGTGGTCACCCGATACTAACAATATTAACCCGTGAAGCGCCGTGTTAGAATTGGTCGTCAGCAAGGCGACTAACGGGATCGGGTGGTCAGGCTCGCTGACTTAGTTGATGTATGTCATTTTATCCCAATTGTGTAGATCGATACTCATGATGGTAATCACTGGATTGTCTGGTGCAGGTTTTGATTATTTACAGACACCGTCATATAGCTAGAATACTGTTGAGTGTGGCGTTAAACAACACACAAATTGAGATCTCCAATCATCATTTATCACCATGCATTTGGTGTAGTCTACCGTGAGGACGAGCGCAGAATTCTCTGGAATGCTGAGAACACCGCAATCTATAAGTACAAAGCTTTAAAATTCCTTTTTCCTCCAACCCTATCGCATCCGCATTGCGCATTCATGCAATGGGCTTTTGACGTTCAATGTGTACTGTGCAGTGCAGTGGAATATCTGCTTTGGACTTCATTGAGTCATTGTTTTGACATCCAGGTGAAATGAACGTTTTACTTGTTGTGGGGTCAAAAGTTAGTCTGATTTAGACAGAGGTCCGTATTAGGAATATTATAACAGATGATAACACATGTAAATGGAAACAAAGTTCAAAGAAGTATTATTATGAATCATAGTACATTCGGCACAGTTGATATCGCCTTGTATTACAAATTCTGATCAGCTAAAGTCCTGTCTCGACAGATTCCAGTGTGCGCGGTAATATTTGTAAATGTTATATGTGGGAAGAAAATATGTCCACATTAGCGATAAGGTAGCTCAGTGTCTCAATCAAGTTTTGGCACGTCACGCCGAAACTGCCGAGCTCGATTCCTTACATCGGGGTAATGTTTCGAATGAAGCCCATTCCTGCAGCCACCCGACGCCGTGATATAGCCGTTGAAGCGTATAACACCATACACTTGTATTAAGTGCACTTATAAACTGATTTGAAAAACTATTTTTACCTTCCTTAACTATTTAGGCATAAAATAACGTAAAAGGAGTCGCTCAATACCCCCTTTGGAGAACTATACAGCTTCCCTTTAACACGGGGGGTTATCTATTAAGTGCACTTATAAACTGATTTGAAAAACTATTTTTACCTTCCTTAACTATTTAGGCATAAAATAACGTAAAAGGAGTCGCTCAATACCCCCTTTGGAGAACTATACAGCTTCCCTTTAACACGGGGGGTTATCTATTAAGTGCACTTATAAACTGATTTGAAAAACTATTTTTACCTTCCTTAACTATTTAGGCATAAAATAACGTAAAAGGAGTCGCTCAATACCCCCTTTGGAGAACTATACAGCTTCCCTTTAACACGGGGGGTTATCTATACAAACATCCCAGTGGAAATAGCCTGAAAACTTAGTGGCACATCTGGGAGCCTCGCATTTTCCGCATGTGAATAGTTTAAATACGGGTTTGAAATATTATTTTCTCCTTCCTCAGCTATTTAGGTATAAACAAACGTAAACGGAATCGTTCTGTAACCCGTTTAGAAAACTATATAGCTTCCCTTAAACACCGGGGGCTGTCTATGCAAACGTCCCTATTGAAATAGTCTATTAACTTAGTGGCACATCTGGGAGCCTCGCATTTTTCGCATCAAAATACTTTAAAATACGGGTTTGAAATACTATTTTCTCCTTTCTCAGCTATTTAGGTATAAACAAACGTAAACGGAATCGTTCTGTAACCCGTTTGGATAAGTATATAGCTTCTCTTTAAGACAGGGGGCTGTCTATACAAACGTCCCTATTGAAATAGTCTATAAACTTAGTGGCACATCTCGGAGCCTCGCATTTTTCGCATCGAAATTACTTAAAATATGGGTTTGAAATATTATTTCCTCCTTCCTCAGCTATTCAGGTATAAACAAACGTAAACGGAATCGTTTTGTAACCCGTTTAGAAAACTATATAGCTTCCCTTTAAGACGGGGGGCTGTCTATGCAAACGTTCCTGTGGAAATAGCCTGAAAACTTTGTGGCACATCTGGGAGCCTCGCATGTTTCGCATGGAAATAGTTTAAAATACGGGTTTGAAATATTATTTTCTCCTTTCTTGACTGTTTATGTATAACATAACGTGAAAGGAGTCGCTCTATACCCCCGTTTTTACACGGGGGAGGTTATCTCTACAACATCCCTTTGGAAATAGCCTGAAAAGTGGCAAATCCGGGAGCATGGAAGGGGTTTAAAATACGGGTAGGAAACATTATTATCTCCTCCCTTCCATAAGATAATTTAATGACATCAGATAACATAACATAACATGAGAAAATGTAATATTCAAATAAATTATTATTTATATCTTATTTTAACCTACAATGATGTATTTTACATACAAAGAACAATAGATACTAATTTCCGATACAGACTAAACCGAAACCGAAACCGAAACGCCCTTCACCCCACCGTCATTCAACACGTATTGTCCCTGACATTAAGGATACGTGGAGTATTCTTCTTTATGAAATTTTAATATTTTCCGTTTCACATTTGAGCACATACTAATCGAAAACCATTTGAGACCCATTTTAAACAAAACCCTGGACATATTATACCCTCGAACATGACGAAAAGAAACGCCTCTATTTTAATAAATTACTACCAACTAACACGTGACAATGTACATGTTTCCCAAAGTGGCATTTTGAAAGCAAATCCTGCTTCCTTTCAACTTTGCACGAAAATATAAAAAATAGTACGTACCTTGCAAGAAATATTTTTTTGGACATAATCCAGTCTTGAAAATTACATAGCCCTGTTTGTGAGTTCACAGCGCTCTGTAAATACCTGAGTTTTATTTAGAGTCTGTTGTGAGATGCCCTGAGTATGTAGAAGTTGGACGATATCACAACATTATCAAAGCTCTTAGATACTGTGATTATTGTCAAGCTAGAAGTGTTAACGTACTTGAAGATGAGTATCGTTTTCTATTAATATGTCCTAAATATAAAGATATCAATGTAAAATATATACATAAATACTATTGGGAAAGGCCATCTGAATTAAAACTAGTTAGCCTGCTACAAACAAGTTGTAAAACACAACTGTTATACATTTCTAAATTTATTAAATCCTGCTTACAGTAAATATGAAATCGTGTCCTACCTCCATTGTCAATATATATATTTTTGTTGTATCTGTTAGATGAGGGGCTGAAGCCCAAGTCTTTTTCGTGAATAAATATATGTTCTGTTCTGTTAAAGGCTGACCATGGTCTAAGTTTCCAACATCTGTAGCTAGCTGGTGTAAGCACTCTTATAATGAAGCAGGATGCTCCTTGTGTATATGTATCAGTTAGCCCTGTCAACTCCAGGAACTTCAGTCTTACATAATGTCAACTGCTGGCCCCATTCTGGGTTTCAGGTAGTATAGTACCAGGCCAAATGCAAGCAATATGCTTATCTTTTAGGATTTCACAGAAGCACTAAATGTGTCATCCAGTTATTGCTGTGACATCTCTAACTCCCTGGAAACTCCTCTAGGATCTGGAACTTGCCACAGAAAGTATCATGTTACAATAGACAAACAAGTCCCCTGACAGACCCTATAAAGAAAGGGTCTAGAAAGTCTAGACTTCTTGTTTTAAAAATGAAGATACCGAACATCAAGTAGTGTATTTGTTCATAAAAAAATTATTTAATAGATTCACCAAAAAGTAAAAAGAAAAAAGTATACACTTGCTTTGTAGACTTTCAAAAGGCCTTTGATTCAGTTGACAGAGCACTACCCCTAGCAAAGATATTTCAAATACAATGTCAGGAAATAGCTCGTATAAAGTGAAAATTGACGAGGGCATTTGACAATCCTTAAAATCCAAAATCGGCATAAGATATGGGTGCATTTTGTCTCCCACATTATTTATTATATTCCACAATAATCGTCCAACACATATCAAACAGGGAAATTAAAAAATAACACTTAATGTTTCAAACATTTGTCGTTTGTTGTTTGCCGATGACTCAGTACTATTTGCCACTTCCAAAAAATCTGCACGAGTTATTTGATGGTCTAAGAGTATTTTGTGTAACAAATAACCTAAAGATTAAAAGTGAAAAAACAAATGTTGCAGTGTTTGGCAAATCAAGTGAAATAGAAGAAACGAATACTTGGACAGTGGTTGATACAAAAATTCTAGCTATGGATAGATATAATTATTTATGAAAAACATTTGAAGCAAATGGTAAACTTAATAATAGCACCAAACCTCTCTTGAAAAGGGCTTAGGTCCTACCATAAGCTTCAGTCTACCAATAATCTACCCAAATTTGGGGTATAGAAGTAATCCCCCTAGCCTGAACAACTTTGATTGATTAATCCCCGAGAAACTGCGGCGCAGATGTTGTAAATCCATGTTAGGTGTCAACAAAACAACACACAATTGGGCAAGGCGAGCAGAACTAGGATTCTATATTCTTATGTACACAGTACTAATATAAATTACGAAAAGATATCCCTATGTTGGTTCTTCAACACAGTGAAGTTCTGGTTCTGGGGTGGGAATATCAACTCAATCTATTCTCATTAAAACAAAAAATATAAGTCTTTCAAAGAGACAATACAGTCTAAATTCGACTCCCTCTTCAAGGAATCTCTTCAAGATGCCAATGCAACTAAAGGCACAGTGAGTGAGTGAGTTGGGTTTCACGCCGCTTTGAACAATATTCCAGTTATATCACGGTGTGTCAGTTCCATGTGAGAGGAAGGCCCGAAGTGATGCAGGTCTCAGACGTTTACCACTTCGGTGAAACCCACGAGCACGGTTGTCGTACTGACAAAACCAAGAAACATAGTCGGGGCGAACCAGGATTTGAAGCCACGATCATAGATTTCTGGCGTGCCAAAGGGGCGCATTTATGCACAGCGAATTGCTGCGCCTCAGACTGGGACAACCGTGCCCCAAAAGGCGCAAGAAAAAACTGAGGACATTCAGGACAGTTAAAAATGAAATAAAATTAGAATCCTATTTCAGTCACTGTAAAATAAGAAAATATCGAGTGCACTTTTCTAAACTAAGATCAAGTAACCATAAATTAACTATAGAACTTGGAAGACATACAAAGCCACCCACCCCACTACATCAGAAACTATGCTCTACATGTTCAACCATTGATGAGGAAAAACACTACCTGATTTACTGTACCAAACACACAAAAGAAAGAATAAACTCTTTGTAAAAGTATCCACACAAAATGTAAATGTCCACAATGATGAAAACAAATTATTTCACCACATCCTCTCAAATATTGAGCCATCAAATCAAATGTATGATGTCAAGCAATAGATACCCGTTGATCAACCTATGACGTTTTATGTATAATATCATCAAATCTGTACTGTTGATATTTTCTATAAATTAAATTATTTCTTTGTGTTTGCAGGTGTGTATGTCTGTCTGTATATGTGTATGTATGAATTATGATGTTTTGTTTTTTCGGGAATGGAATGTTTTCTGCAATAAATATTATTTCAGATACAAATAAATCAGACATAATCCTGTTATGCCCATGCTGGCATACATATCATGAAACAAATATCTCCATTATAGTCCCTTCCAAGTCTATGATATTTGGCAAGTCTAGATTACTGCAGTATCAGGGTCTGTACAAGTCTGCTGAATTCACAGACCTTATAATCATCAGTTAATCTCCAGCTGGCATTAGTGACACCACACTGAGCCAAGACCTCCTGCTCCTACTCTTCCCCCTGCCACTCTGGCCAGACATGTGGGATTACATTGGAGACCTGGTGACATATACAATCTTTGTATTTTCTTTAGTTCGTTTGATTGGTTGGCATTTCTGGTTGAAATGGACAGGAACATTGATGACTTAATTGCTTTATCACTGATGAAAACAAATATTCAGAGCAATCCGTCTTCTGTTCCATTGGATTGATATAAAAAATAACAGTCTTTTCACAAGTTGGCTTCAAGTATTGTCCACTCAAGTTACCTCACCTAGACATGTTCGACACACGTTATGTGAAGAACATTCTCGATGTACTGCTCTTTGAAAACTTTGCAGTCAGGAGAAATGTCTCTGTCTTAGTACTTCCAATGAAACGTATATTCTGTTCGATGCTACATCAATCAAACTGCCATACTACAATCAAGTCTCGTTAATCCGACAATCGGCTTTATCCGACACTAATGATGGGAACCGA
The DNA here is from genome assembly GCF_023055435.1 of Haliotis rufescens. Taxonomy (NCBI): domain Eukaryota; kingdom Metazoa; phylum Mollusca; class Gastropoda; order Lepetellida; family Haliotidae; genus Haliotis; species Haliotis rufescens. Next base: position 42,340,807 of record NW_025964112.1, on the reverse strand, counting down.
TTAAATCAGTGCTATTTAGACCCGTTAATCCGACAGTCCGACACACCTAATTTGCAACGAATTACCGAAATCACTCATTAATCAGTCTCGTTAATCCGACACAGTGAGCAGCGTACTCCGTGGTCATCTGCCCTTTACTTCTATTTTAAGTGAAAGAATTAATAATTATCTGGAAAATAATAATTTGTTATCAGAATCACAAGGAGGATTTCGATACGGATATTCTACTGCTGATAACATGTTCGTATTGCACTCCCTCATTGAATACCTCAGGGCACACAAAAAGAAACTATTGTACATTTATAGAATTCTCTGAGGCCTTGGATAACGTCTGTTGCTTTCGACTCTTGCAAAGATTAATAAAAACAAATGTACAAGGTAAATGTTTCCAGATCATATTTAACATGTATCAAGGCATAAAGTCGTGTATTGTTGCTAATGGTGAAAATTCATCGTTTTCCTCTACCGATATCGGAGTTAGACAGGGGGGAAATGTATCGACAATTCTCTTTGCCCTGTACCTAAATGACCTTGAAGAATATCTACAACAGAAAATATGTAAAGGTATTGATGTTATATCGGAAGATGAAGTAGTTGTAATCTGTAAAAATATATTATTGTTTTGCTATATGCAGATGATACTATTATACTTGCAAATAACCCCTGTGACCTTCGAGAAAAATAATATGAATGATTTTTTATGAATATTGTAAACAATGGAAGTTGAATAATAATATTGAAAAAACTAAGGTGGTTGTATGTGGATCAAGAAAGAACAATAATGTGTTAAGGATAGGCGATAATGTTGTTTAAGTAGTAGATCAATATAAGTACTTGGGTCTGGTTTTTAAACGAACTGGAAATTTCCTAGCAGCCAAGATGTCGTGAGTAGCTCAAGCTAGAAAAGCTATACACTTATTATATATTAGAATACGTAATCGTGACTGCCAGCTATTATTTTTTGATCAAACAATCGTGCCTACATTAACATATGGTTCCGAAATTTGGGGATTTGGTAAACTAGATATAATAGAAAAGGTTCACACAGATTTCTTAAAATATATACTCAGGGTACAAAAAAGCACACCCCACTATTTTTTATATAGAGAGCTGGGAAGAACCCCAATTACGGATTTAATTAAACAAAGAATGTTGACATATTGGTCTAAGATAACTTATAATAAACCAACGAAATTGTGTACTGTTATGTATAATGTATTATTTGCAGACTCCTGTAACCATAAATACAGCTGGCTCGAATATGTTAAAGGACTATTTGATGGATTAGGCCTTAGTTTTATACGGACCCAACAATTCATGCCAAATATAAACGTATTAAAATTTGTTATTAAACAACTATCTTTGATCAGTTTCACTGGACAAAATATCATCCATTCCAAAAAATCCAAAACTTGTATATACCACCATTCCAATTGGAAATATGACCATTCCAATATTTGGCAAGGTCATATTTCCAAGCTTGGATTTGTTTGGATTTGTTTGGATTTGTTTGGAAATGTTTGGAAATGTTTGGAAATATTTGGATACAACATGTCATAAGCATATATGTTAAACGTTGTACAACTTTTGACCTTATGTGAGATTAGTAATGACATGAAAGTAAATAATTAAGAGTATTTTGGCACTATGTACCACGAAAAGACCAAATCATGAGCAAATTTAACTAAAAGAATTTCTGTCATTTAAAGTGGCTACTCTTTATATTTAATTTCTTATCTTCCTTGTCTATAATCATATGACATTGACTATGAACTTTGAACAATTAAACAAATATTTTGTTTTCCCATACCGACTTACGGTTGTCGTAGAACAAAGACCGTTTCGAGAATATAGAGGGTCTCATTATTATAATTTGAACTAATATACATATGTACATAATAGTACTAGGTTTTAAATGAATTTTGATAAGTGTTCGTACAAGAATATGAACTTCGAATTATCTCGGAATTATGCGCAACACATAGGGCTGGAAATTTTATAATTGGTCTGGAACTATCTGACGGGAATTCGAAACAGGGAACAAGATTTCGTCAAATGAATCATTGAGCCAGGAATGCAACGATTTAAATGCTGACAAAATGAATAAACATATCTTGAACAGAGTAGACTGTTCATGCGGACAATTATATGCTACGTCTATTGCCAATGAAGTTTATCACCCCATGTTATAGCATTTGTTTCATATAAAAGATAGAAGCCAAATAAATGGGACAATTATTTGTTATGAATTAGCTTTACCTCTGTGACATATCACGCAACTAAATGTGAATATGTTTATCAAATAATCAATTACAGTAATTAACCTTATTTATACACAATTTAATTACGTATTGGGGTACAATATATAATACACATATACACGGAATGATTTCTTATTTTGTCAATTTAATCATAACACAAATCATACAAATCAAAATGTGAAAGTAGTGACTAACTTTATGATCAAGGGTATAAATACTCAATTGTATCTATTAATCCTAATAGTATAACCATAAACCCTGGGTATATACTGAGCATATTTAGATACATCCGGATCTACGACCGCAGCCATATAATCAATCAAGGAAAGTATATAAGTTTGAATTACAAATGCGCTATCACTTAAACAAAGTTTTCCGTTATCCACGTAAGCCTAAACCTGGGAGAGATAAAGATTTGTTCTGTTCTGAAGACGCCGTCATGCACAGGACGAAGGAGCGTCCATTCCAATTTGGAATGAACGTTGAAATGCTTTGGAAAGATCGCTCATTCCAAACTTTCCAAAGCTTGGAAGGATCGATCTTTCCAGAAAATCCAAAATTGCATTGGCAACATTTCCAAACATATTTCCAACACAGGAAATGTTTGGAATGACTTGGAATGGTTTGTAATTGTTTGGAAATATGGTTAGAAGGAACAAGTTAAAATATGTTTTATTAGTAATTTGAACAATAAAAAGACTATGAATTATTTATTGAGTTTAAACTATATATAATAAATAATAAATTTATCTCAAACATTCACTGCTTGTCTGTCTAGCGAGGGGCTTTTCCCTAAGGTCGCATTCTCCCTAAGGTGAGAGAGAGACCCGCACTAGACTCGACAAGACACTAATAGGTCTCAAGATTAAGTATTCGGCTGGATGGCAGCTGCCATTTAATTACAAAACAGACAGTCGTCTAGACGGCTCACATGTAAGTGCGCCGACATGTGCCTAAGATCATAAAATGGACAATCTTTGGTAACATCTAATTTATTGTTGTCTCACGCCAGAGCGGTGAATAATTCTGTTCATTGAACAATTGGAATTCAGGAAGTTATCAATAATTGTTTTACTTAACATAAGATAAGATAAGTTGTTTACAACATAATATTATGATGTCAGGACGTACTACAGTCAAAACCATATATTTTAAAATCAATTTAATGACAGACTATGATTTCCAAGTCCCGATTTGCAAATCAATGAGGTATCAGTTTCACCACATGTGCACAGACCGCCTTTACTTATATATATATATATTTCATAACTATTCTCCAGTTAAAGTCCTATCCTTTTATAAAAAAATCGGTGAGAGTGATCATCATTAACGAAACTCATTCTCATCAAAGAATACAGAACAAATGAAGAATCGGATGCATACATTTATTGCCATGCTTCATTCATCACGAAGTAGATTTACATACATTTGTGCATAGCACTTAAACTGTGATAATGAATTTTACCATTGTCCATATTATATTATAAATATTAACCATAATATGGATTTCCGAATATATAAACGACTCCAACATTGATATTTCAGACAAAAACAAAGTCAGCTGTCTTTTAACGTTCAGGGGAAAAGGGTTTGCTTTCACAATTGAACATTTGTTTTCACCAAAGGACAATCAAATCAAGCCAAAAACACGAAAAATACACATATATGGTTAGCGACCGTCATTATACAGCGAGGGGGGAAATATTATAGGCATAAAAGTACAGTAATTAACAACTAATTAAAGTAATTAACAATTCATTAGGACACCTACGTGATTGTATATAAAGGTCAAGGAGAGGAGTTGAAACCAGTAAGATGTAAACATAACACATTGATATATATATAGGAGACGGGCAGCTCTGATAGTTGAAGACTACGGGAGCATACTTGGCCATGAGTAACCAGGGGTGAGGGTAGTAGGTCGAGGGCTACACATTAATGAAAAACAAGTGGAACAGAGATGAGAGGGGCGGAAACGTCAGGGTCTTGAGACATATATGGTATTGGGGGGGGGGGGGGGGGGGGGGGGGATATTTAGAATTCCAAAAGGGTGAGAAGCTACATCATGGCAAGTCTGAATAAGGTGCTGGTTATTAGATAAGAGTGGGTTAGAATGATCTAGTGTAGGGGGGAAAGGTGGTTGACCAATGATAGATGGAAAAATGAGTAGAGCTGTGACGTAGGTACCGGTTTAAAAAGGGGGAAAAGCCCCAAATCAAAAACGGCGAGAGGACGGCTAACAACGGCTAGAGAGCGGCTTGGGAGACTACATCTGGACTGGTGCTCCGCTCTCGGCTTGTTGTCACGATCTTTCGAACCAGAAACCAAACTTAGGCACCAGCATTTCGACTGAGACTGAAGCTTTGCAGCCGAAGCCTCATAATTTAGTGACAAATAGAGTGGGTTGACCGGCAACACAAAGTTGGAATAAAAGCTGTTAAACGAAGATCACTCTTTGTTCTTGTTGGAGGAACTACGGTAATAGGTCCAAGGCCCTCGGGTACTGACATTGTACCTCTCGCTCATCCCTTACAGTCAGCACCAAGAACGAGGGGATTACCGTAGTTCAGGTGAAGAGGTACACCAATTGTCACCTTCGATTAACAACAATTACCGGCGATTAACGTCGTTAAAAGTACCTTGGATAGAAATTCGTCTGCTCTAACTGCCTTCACCAAAATATTCCAGCCCTTAATTACCGAGGCAGCTGTGACGTAGTGGCATTACATTCGCTGCGTTTGCAAGAAGATTTTTGATACATATAAAACTGATCGAAAATACAGCTGAACAATAGAAAAATAAAATAAGGAGTTGTGAATAGTGACAAATTTTAATTACATCACTCTGTCAATAATTATTGATTGATTCCGTCAAACAACTGTCAAACCATTTATTGCCATGTACGTACATGTACACAGGAAGTCGGCGCTTTCGGAGGCTCCAGGTAAATAAACATCGTGGTTTTATGACGGGAGATCAGACGAACCGTGAACCAGGGGCATGTGACGTAATTACACCTAAAGGTGGTAGAACCAGGGTATTGTCTCTTGGACTGGCTAATTGACCGTACATATAATTGGTAAATATATTCGTTTTGACACTCGTGTTTCATGCGCATCCCGGCTCATAAGCAGAATACAGACAAATGAGGCCCCGTGATCAGCGGAGCGTGAACAACATGGATGCCGCCTTTCGGCTGTAACAGTCAAGCTGCGATCTCGGAACTGAATCCAATTGCAAGCGGAAACAAGATTACTTCCCTTACTCAAACATGATCGTTGCTCAGAAATGTTCAAATCTATCTTCAGTAAATCATGAAATTAATGCGAGCATGACATTTATGCGAAAAATGCGATCGTCAGTCCCTCTGATTATTTTAATATGTTTCATTTCATCATGATAAAAAAGTTAGTCACTTATAAGGTTACCACGTTGAAAATGGAAACGATCGTTAACAAAAACAACAAAATGTATTCTCTCATCACTCAGCCTAACAGTGATATAACTGCAAATTAAACAATCAAGTACGCTAAAGTATTACACATGGTGGTTGGAGGACCAGGGGCACTTTGAGTTTGACGGGTGTCATCAACTGGTCAAGTAACATCACGGTTTGTATATTTACGTTGATTGGCCAGTCTAGACTGGCCCCAACTAATCATGACTGGACAAAATATCTTCCATTCCAAACAATCCAAAACTTGGAAATACCACCATTCCAAATGGAAATATGACCATTCCAAAATTTGTCAAGTTCATATTTCCAGGCTTGGATTTGTTTGGATTTGTTTGGATACAACATGTCATAATCATATCTGTTAAACGTTTTACAACTTTTGACCTTATGTGAGATTGGTAATGACATGAAAGTAAATAATTAAGAGTATTTTGGCACTATTTACCACGAAAAGACCAAATTATGAGCAAATTTAACTATAAGAATTTCTGTCATTTAAAGTGGCTACTCTTTATATTTAATTTCTTATCTTCCTTGTCTATAATCATATGACATTGACTATGAACTTTGAACAATTAAACAAATATTTTGTTTTCCCATACCGACTTACGGTTGTCGTAGAACAAAGACCGTTTCGAGAATATAGAGGGTCTCATTATTATAATTTGAACTAATATACATATGTACATAATAGTACTAGGTATAAATGAATTTTGATAAGTGTTCGTACAAGAATATGAACTTCGAATTATCTCGGAATTATGCGCAACACATAGGGCTGGAAATTTTATAATTGGTCTGGAACTATCTGACGGTAATTCGAAACAGGGAACAAGATTTCGTCAAATGAATCATTGAGCCAGGAATGCAACGATTTAAATGCTGACAAAATGAATAAACATATCTTGAACAGAGTAGACTGTTCATGCGGACAATTATATGCTACGTCTATTGCCAATGAAGTTTATCACCCCATGTTATAGCATGTTATAGCATGTTATAGCATTTGTTTCATATAAAAGATAGAAGCCAAATAAATTAGTTGTTATGAATTAGATTTACCTCTGTGACATATCACGCAACTGGATATCAAATAATCAATTACAGTTATTAACCTATACATGGACCATGTATGCAGTGAGTTCTTTATCGCTAATGTGGACATATTTTCTTCACACATATAACATTTACAAATATTACCGCGCACACTGCAATCTGTCGAGACAGGACTTTAGCTGATCAGAATTTGTAATACAAGGCGATATCAACTGTGCCGAATGTACTATGATTCATAATAATACTTCTTTGAACTTTGTTTCCATTTACATGTGTTATCATCTGTTATAGTATTCCTAATACGGACCTCTGTCTAAATCAGACTAACTTTTGACCCCACAACAAGTAAAACGTTCATTTCACCTGGATGTCAAAACAATGACTCAATGAAGTCCAAAGCAGATATTCCACTGCACTGCACAATACACATTGAACGTCAAAAGCCCCTTGCATGAATGCGCAATGCGGATGCGATAGGGTTGGAGGAAAAAGGAATTTTAAAGCTTTGTACTTATAGATTGCGGTGTTCTCAGCATTCCAGAGAATTCTGCGCTCGTCCTCACGGTAGACTACACCAAATGCATGGTGATAAATGATGATTGGAGATCTCAATTTGTGTGTTGTTTAACGCCACACTCAACAGTATTCTAGCTATATGACGGTGTCTGTAAATAATCAAAACCTGCACCAGACAATCCAGTGATTACCATCATGAGTATCGATCTACACAATTGGGATAAAATGACATACATCAACTAAGTCAGCGAGCCTGACCACCCGATCCCGTTAGTCGCCTTGCTGACGACCAATTCTAACACGGCGCTTCACGGGTTAATATTGTTAGTATCGGGTGACCACGCCTGTATGAACACCACCAAGCCAATAGTCCTTCATTTCCCAATAAACGTCCGTATGCCGCGTGATTGCGTTATCAATTCGAATTACGAATTCCCCGATGTCTAACAATAACATCAAAGAGGGTCGGAATTTGTTCACGTGAGAAGGCACTGTCTTCATCTGACAGCCTACCTACCCATAAACCTACAAATGTAGGTTTAAAAAAAGCATAACTAAGAAATCATTTTTACGAAATAGGATTGTTAAAAATACTTAAACAAAAATGCCATTAAAATGTCCACTTAAAGAACGATTTTGTAAATTCTGTAATTGTGATACTGTTGAAGATGAAGTTCATTTTCAATCTTACTCTGATCTTAGATTTTGGGAAAGATGTAGCTTCAACTGACTGACTGATATAGAAGATTTATCGTGCGCTTTCCGACTGCAGCGTATTTCGCACACGGGCCTGGCCGGAGCATTTAGTGTATTCCGAGAAGGGTGAAAGTGGTGTGTGCAACCCAAGAGGGGGTTTTTAGAGGTTGCTTATATTGATTTTTGAAATTTTTAAATTTGGAATAAATGCCGAGGTGGGTGGAGGAGGGAACTAAGGGAGCCGGGTGAGGTGGGTGTTATCAGTAACATGACAATGTCTGAAATAATATAAATATAGACGAGTGCATATTTTAACACGATACAGTTGTATATTGATCGATCAGAAGGGGATTAGCCAGTATGAGCCAGTCGGTGGTCAGACACAACCAACAACAACTTAGCGGTTTTAATCACCTGCATCACAAGTAGGTCCGTGCTGTTTCATATTGAATATATGTTGTTACCGATTAGCAATTACTATTTTATGAACAAATATCCATGCACGACGTAGTGGTTGATGTCATGTAAACTAATGCAACTGTTCAACAATTGTTAATTCATTCGTCATATTTAGATTTGTCAAGCGTGAGCATAACCGTTTATTCATCCACACTAGATAGACTAAGACTAAAGTTATGGATCTGCTGACGAAAAGGTTTTCGTCCTTAGTTCAATATGTGCATTCTTTCCGTGGACCTACTGGATGGGGATCCGAAGTTTTTCCAGTCACTATAGTATACACACGCGTCGGTGTATCCTGTAGTGGTATTTTCCACAATTTATGGGTAAGTAAGGAACTGTAGCAGCGTACTAGTTCAATTTCTATTCCGCTACCAAACTTTATTTTAAAAGCGCATGCGTGTAACCACAAACGTTAGACGTATGACGGATGACGTGTTATGCTACAACAAATATACTACTGATAATAGTTGATGTCATTGATTCGACGGGATTTGGGAATATAACATATGCCGAAACAACTCGACTTACCCTAATGGTTAGGAACGTTAGCATGGACAACCACCTGTGATAAAGGGAAGCTATATAGTTTCCGAGACAGCATATAGAACGATTCTTTTTACTTTATTTTATGCCTTAACGGTTAAGTAAAGAGATAATAATATTTCAAACACGTATTTTAAACTATTTCCATGCGAAAAATGCGAGGCTCCCAGATGTGCCACTAAGTTTTAGCCTATTTCCATTCGGACGTTTTCATAGACAACCCCCCGTGTTAAAGGGAAGCTATATAGTTTCCGAGACAGGATATAGAGCGATACTTTTACTTCTTTTATGTCTAAACGGTTAAGTAAAGAGATAATAATATTTCAAACCCGCATTTTAAGTAAAATCAATGTGAAAAATGCGAGGCTCCCAGATGTGCCACTAAGTTTTCAGGCTATTTCGATAGGGACGTTTGCATAGACAACCCCCTGTGGTAAAGGGAAGCTATAAAGTTTCCGAGACAGGATTTAGAGCGACTCTTTTTACTTTTTTTAATGCCTTAACGGTACAGTAAAGAGATAATAATATTTCAAACCCGTATTTTAAGTAAAATCAATGTGAAAAATGCGAGGCTCCCAGATGTGCCACTAAGTTTTCAGGCTATTTCGATAGGGACGTTTGCATAGACAACCCCCTGTGGTAAAGGGAAGCTATATAGTTTCTGAGACAGGATTTAGCACTTATCTTTTTACTTTATTCTATACCTAAATGGTTGAGGAAAGAGATAATAATATTTCAAACCCGTATTTTAAACTATTTCCATGCGAAACATGCGAGGCTCCCAGATGTGCCACCAAGTTTTCAGGCTATTTCCATTCGGACGTTTGTATAGACAACCCCCGTGTTAAAGGGAAGCTATAAAGTTTCCGAGACATGATATAGAGCGACTGTTTTAAAGTTATTTTATGCCTAAATGGTTCAGGAAAGAGATAATAATATTTCAAACACGTATTTTAAACTATTTCCATGCGAAAAATGCGAGGCTCCCAGATGTGCCACTAAGTTTTCAGGCTATTTCCATTCGGACGTTTGTATAGACAACCCCCCGTGTTTGAGGGAAGCTATATAGTTTCCGAGACAGGATATAGAGCGACTGTTTTAAAGTTATTTTATGCCTTAATGGTTGAGGAAAGAGATAATAATATTTCAAACCCGTATTTTAAACTATTTCCATGCGAAACATGCGAGGCTCCCAGATGTGCCACTAAGTTTTCAGGCTATTTCCATTCGGACGTTTGTATAGACAACCCCCCGTGTTAAAGGGAAGCTATAAAGTTTCCGAGACAGGATATAGAGCGACTGTTTTAAAGTTATTTTATGCTTAAATGGTTCAGGAAAGAGATTATAATATTTCAAACCCGTATTTTAAACTATTTCCATGCGAAAAATGCGAGGCTCCCAGATGTGCCACTAAGTTTTCAGGCTATTTCGATAGGGACGTTTGCATAGACAACCCCCTGTGGTAAAGGAAAGCTATAAAGTTTCTGAGACAGGATTTAGAGCGACTCTTTTTACTTTATTTTATGCCTTAATGGTACAGTAAAGAGATAATACTATTTCAAACACGTATTTTAAGTAATTTCGATGCGAAAAATGCGAGGCTCCCAGATGTGCCACTTAGTTTTAGTCTATTTCCATAAGGACGTTTGTATAGATATCCTCCCGTGTGTGAGGGAAGCTATATAATTTCCAAGAAGGGGTATAGAGCGACTCCTTTTAAGTAATGTTATGCCTAAATGGTTAAGGAATGAGATAATAATATTTCAAACACGTCTTTTAAACTATTTCCATGCGAAAAATGCGAGGCTCCAAGATGTGCCACTAAGTTTTCAGGCTATTTCCATAGTGACGTTTGGATAGAGAATACCCCGTGTTAAAGGGAAGAAATATAGTTTCCGAGACAAGTTGTAGAGCGAAATGAATAACAACATGCATAAGATCAATTTTACAGGTTGGGAGTTATGCAGAAGAAGCATATGATGTGACTGTAATTCTTTTGACTTTACTACTAAGATAATTGTGTTTACCCTTGGAAATATATTTCTTTACCAATGTGTTGTATTTAACTTAGATTTTATGGGTAATTTTGCAACCATGTTTCTTATTTTTTTCCAATGAAACTTTGATCATTGGTAATATTACATAACATTTGTAAAAGACGGGCATACAAAAGAACTACACAAAGGTCAAAATACTGATCCTATGAATCATATTATATATAGTAGCTTAAATCGATGTTATGCTCAGTTGGTTTATAAGATTATTTGATGAGAAACAAATGCATTATAACACAAGAACACACTGATATGTATCTTAATTATCTATATGGCTACTTTACCTGTTTCATTCGGCACGCTTGATGATATAATAGGTGGAACTATTTGAAGATGATATTGTATAATGTAAATGTATTCCCAGCCGGAAGTAAAGAAAGTGTCGTCTGTTACAGACAGCTTGCAGATTAATTATCCAGCCGTCCTCGTCTTTATCAGTTAGGAGGTGGGAAATTTGTTCATGTGGACCTTCGCTGAAGGGATTTGTTCCGGGGCCGCGCTGCAGTTTATTTGGAGATGTGGTATCAGATTACAAAAGTGCTGTCATCAGTTGGCCTTGACGTGTTGACGGGAGACTGGCGTTGAGCAGCCGGCGGGGTGTGTGTTCTTATTTAGGATGACCCAGAGCTGAGAAATAGAATAAAAACGCATAATTTAATTCAATAGAAAAACACTGGAACATGCATGCTGAAACAGAACAGTGAACTAAAATGTACCTAAATATAGGTGGCTAGAGGGGTTGGTGGTGGGGAAATTAAAGGAAACATAATTCAGGAGCTCTTAACCGTTTGGAGAATATTTTTAAAAGAGTTCAATTTAACTATAAACCTCCACAGTTTAAACTTTCTTGGTCAAACACCTCTCACGGTATTTACTTTCGAAACAAGAATATTATATGGACAGGGTGTTATATACTACCTAGTATGCACTAGACAAATACTGTAACATGTGAATAAGAATAATATATGTGAATAAGTACTATAATAAGACTAACAAATGTTATAAATGCTTTGGGAAAAGCCTGTGTAAGTCTATGTCTCCTGACCCCCCCCCCCCCCCCCCCCCCCCCCCACCCCCCCCCGTTGGATTCATCTAGACTTGCCCACAATGAGTATAGAATTACAAGGAGCCATATACTATAGTAGCCTGTATACAATACTTCTAATGCATACCAAAAATGCAAAACTAAATTCCAGTTTATTGATTAAAAAAATTTATACTTTATCTGACCCTAACATGAACACCAATATAAACACCAGTTCCAACTGGTAAGACCTGCAAACAAAACAAAAACGAATTCAATATAATTTTTATGAATATACAATACTGATATTGATCAATCATCTTGTGTGGGGGGGACACATCACTTTCTCGTCCTCTTCAAATTATCTGATGGGGAATGAAAACCACTGACATTTAACCATATTTAATGCCTGGATTAGAATTTGAATTTTGAATTTAATGTTATACTGGATATTTAGAAAGTTATCGTGTCCATATTTAGCCCATCCAAATACACCACAACTGAAAACGCTGAAGGAAACACGAGAAGTAGTTGGTATGGAACTTGATATATACGTTGCTATACGGGAGTTATGACACACTGCTAACGAGAAGGAATATTTCCTATTTTAATGCCCAATTCCCAGTGTTTATTTTCCATGAGACAATGGCAAAGTGGAAGGTGATACTGGGAATAAAATTCCTTAAAATTCCACACTTGCTTACAAAATACACGAACGTTTTACAAACATTTTAATTTATTTCCTCTTAGTTTTGCATAAAATAATGATAGTTTACAGACTGATAAAAAGGAAAGTTTCTTCAGGTTCTGCTGTACCGCAAACAATGCAGTCTCACTGCACGCTGTGTGCTGTCACAACACGGCAGAAGTTCGATGCACTTCCGGGTTCAATTGAGAAGCAGTGCGTATGAAATAAGTGTCGTGTGCATACACAAGCCACGCCCACTTGGTTGCTGCAACGCAGTTGTTTTGTGAATTAATTTGAATTTGAACAAGATAATTTTTAAGGTAAGTGTATACCTTCAATAATTTGTGATCAGATACATGATAGAATTTGAACAAATATTTTTTAGAAGTACGCCAGTGGCAGAGACCATATACCGGTATATTGTCTCTGGTCAGTGGGGCTCAAATTTAGCAACATCATTGCGACTGATTATGTTTGTAATCATTGTATATCATAAGAGAATGGCATTAAACATTACAAATACACTGTGGTGTGAACTTTTCTGAAGCAATGTACTTTTATTTTAATGTCAACTTGTCAATATTTCAGTATTTATTCATGCACATATGTGAGGTTACAGATATTAATATACTGTATGGATAGATGTCAATGTTTCAGGTTTATATTTACAATTTTCTTGCGAAATGATAAAGATAGGAGGGGCTTAGGTACATTCAAGGTATGCTACATATGTAGATATACACTAGGGCAGGGACTGTTAACTCGGTACTTGGGTCCTGAGTAGGACCCGGGTACCCACAGTACTACCCTGACCCGTGGTTAGTCAGGTGATGTATAGTTTCAGTCTTGCTTGACAACGGTATAAGGATCTATACTGAAACGTCGCTTTTCACAGTATTAAAGAAGTTGTTATCCATAAAAATATTGTGTCTATCTTGTCATCCGTCAACTTCTAAGTAATGCCTATCAAACAAAGTCTAGATTGCCTCAGCTCTATATAAATGTATCATGTCTATACATGTATATTTAGGCCTCTTATCATTTTTTAAAACTTTTTCAAAGAATGTGTAGTCAGTTACATTACAGTAAAAATTTGTTCTTATTTAAATAGTTTTCTTGAAAATAACCTTTATCATGTGAAATGAGACAAAATGAATTTGAAGAAATAGTATGTTTAACGATTCAGCAATGGGTTATCTCCCTCCCATTAATGACCTACAATATTTTCTATAAGTATTTGGTTAGTTTCTTTTTGATGGAGACCACCATTTTGGTTTCACTAAAACTTGGAGTGTGTAATATAAAATGACAGTCGTACCTAAGATGTGTTTCGTAATATAATTTAAAAAAGAAAATTAAAATGTTTTGGGGAAATATATCTGCTTTCGCTAATTTTACCAGGTGTATATTTTGTGTGAATAAAGTATTGGTCATTGACTGATTATCGCCATTAGCTGTATATCTGTTGCTTGCGTACGGATCTTGAAAAGGACATTCTAAAAACCACTGTGGCTTATCAACACCTCTGTAGCCTCGTGGTACACTCACTGGGCTACAGATATGAAGGCTGTGAGTTCGTTCCTCGGGAATATAAAGAAAACATTTGTCATTTGATTTTACATTTCATTACATATTACAATCTGAATGAAGTTACATTAATAAAATACCCAGGACGTTATATAAAATCCCTGGGATATTACAGCAAATATGACTTGAATATCCTATGAAATCCCTGGGATATTATATAAAATCCCAGGGACATTACAACGTCCCTGTTTATGAGATTTAACCCGACTGGAAAGTAAAACCTCACAATAGGTTTTAATGCCTATAGTGAGTGAGGTTCTACGCTGCTTTTAGCAATATTTCAGCAATATCACGGTGGGGGAGGCCAGAAATGGGCTTCACACATTGTACCCATGTCGGGAATCCAACCCGGGTCTTCGGCGTGACGAGCGAACGCTTTAACCACTAGGCTACCCGACCGCCCCTTAATGCCTATAGAAAGAAGTCTCTTACTTAATAGCGATCCCAGTGAATAGGTTTATAAGTTAGATAAAACACTTTATCTCAGGTTTTTATGAGATTTAAAACCTGAATCTTTGAGATAAAACATCGGAGCTGACGCACCTCGGTTTTATCCTTTGGATTCAGGTTTTAAATCTCATAAAAAACCTTGTTTGTTTTATCCTACACATTGCTTGCGATCGAATTCAAAACCCTGCACGACCCAGGTGAACCTGTGTTGACCAAGGTATAACCAAAGTTAACCTTGGTTGACCAATGTTGGCTCATGTTTCCTGATTTACATCAAACTTTGGTTGACCTAAGTTGCCCACACCTACTGGGGTGTGGTGCTCTGGTTAGAGGCCTCAAATGACATGATCGGTGAAGAAAATTAATTTCATTTATTGATTCAATCATGAACATAAGCATTAATGAATAAAATTAACCAGGTGTTGATGGTACATGTATATGTGGATTATGATATGTACATCATGGAAATTAACCTTCAAATTGTTGATATAAATGCTTAAGAATCAGTAATGCAACTTTAATGACAATTTTGCATCTCAGTTATGTTCTGTGCATTATTTTTAATTTTCTTGTTGTTTTACATGCTTTAAATAGAAAAGGTACAATGACAGCTTAGTCGAGCAATGAAGCACTTGTTAACCTCTCTTTGTGGGCTCTTATAGCAATGGCTGTTGTGTTTCTCCTTCCCCTAGCAGCCATTATTATAACGAAGTTACATAAACACATTTCATGCATTGTATTTCGGATACTGCCCTGACGTCCCCTTGTTAACTCTGGTTAACTCAGGTTGAATCGAGTTAACCCTGCTTGCCAGATATGTGGAAACCTTGATTGACTCAGGTCACTCAAATTTTACTCATCGAACGCACATCCTGTTGTCAGCTTGTGTGACATGTGACACGCCTGGGCCAGCACATGACCAGGGCCTACTTGCACAAAGCGATCTTAGCGCTAAGATGATCGTAACTCCAATACTTTAACATAGGCTTACAATAGTCTTAGCGCTAAGATCGCTTTGTGCAAGTGGGCCCTGATGTAAATTACAATCACCTGATCAGTATTGTAAGCAAAATTTATTTTTTCAAAATAATCAGTAAAATAATACCCAATGACTGAAACCATGGGAGAAAAATATTTTGAAATTCCAAAGAAAACCATCCATACCCAATATGGAAGTGTAAAAGAGTCAATTTCATGAAGAGTGATTTTCCATGGAAGAAAATAGCTTTCAATTGTCATTGATATTATTCTATTTGTGAAGATTTGATGACAACAAATTTAACAACTGACAAAAATACCAGGTGATTAATTATGTATTTGTAGCAGTGTGTGTGTGTGTGGATCGCTGAATGATGTGACAACACGGCTACGGGTGCGATTCGTTTTATTGGATGACAAGTATGTGTTTTACTTTTACAACCTGAAATGCACAATAACACTCAATAAGAATTATGTAAAATATAACAAATAAAATGAGAACATGATACGTCATTAGAATTACATTGTACATATATACATTATACATATGTTAAGGATATGCATACGTCAAATCAACACACTTGTGTCTTGTAAAACATGCCAAAACATGATACGATATTAGAATTATGTTATACAGATATATAGGATATGCATACGTCAAATCAACACACTTCTTATGTCATGTAAAACATAATATATATTTATATATATATATATTTATATATATATATATATATATATATATATATATATATATATATATATATATATATGCCAGAACATGATACGATATTAGAATCATGTTATACAGATATATAGGATATGCATACGTCAAATCAACACACTTCTTATGTCATGTAAAACATAATATATATTTATATATATTTATATATATATATATATATTTATATATATATATATATATATATATATATATATATATATATATATATATATATATATATGCCAGAACATGATACGATATTAGAATCATGTTATACAGATATATAGGATATGCATACGTCAAATCAACACACTTCTTATGTCACGTAAAACTTAATCAATAGATAAACCTCATTGTAAATACATATATTATTATGTGATGATAAGTAAACATACCAGAAGTATGGCCTCCAGGTGTAGGTTAATTTTAATATCCCACGACTACATGGCCAGGGCTACAGTGACATCAAAATACCTACAAATATGGAAATGATTCTAAATGTACAATAAAACTAGCTTCCCTACACAATGCTCATGCACGTGTGGACATTATTATCAAATTACATACATAGTTACAGATCTGTACATAGAACTATCATAAAACACAACTAAACATCCTTAAACTATCATAAATGTCCACACACTTACAATACATTTAACACATATATGATAATAGCCTCATAAACATCTTCAAATAACACCCTGTCCAGGAGAATCAGCCATTGACTGAATCTCTCACACATCATAAGAAATATCTTATTTAACCGATTTATATAATCTTATTTATGAAATTATATATATAATATATATACATATATGTTTACATATTTAATTAGAAACATACCTTGACAGTAAAAAATCTGTAAAACGTGCCCTATTGCTGTCGTCTGTCAGTGACTTGTCTGTGTAGTGACTGAGGTGCAAGTGAGGGTTAAAAAGCATGCAAAGCTGACCCCAAGAAGAACAATGGGGTCAGCCACTCAGCCAGAACATTTGCCCTTGCTGACACAATGGAGCTGATAGGGTAGTGACTGACCCAAGCTTGACTAAGTTAAAAGGTGTAGTATCACCTCTTTATTAAAATCCTTGAAACCCATACTGCCAACTAATACTTAATACTAATATTAATAATAATACTAATAACTAATGCTAATATTAATACTAACTACACTATGTAATATATACACTATATCCTAATACTGACACTAATAACTAATGCTAATATTAATTCTAACTACACTATGTACTATATACTCTATATACTAATACTGACACTAATAACTAATGCTAATATTAATACTAATACTAACTACACTATGTACTATATACACTATATACTTATACTGACACTTATAACTAAAACTGTAAATAGATCGAACATTAAATTACAGACACATATCATTGTAATAATAATCTGAACAACAAGCTAATGAGGAGATAATCCAGAATAGAAGCAAAATTATATACACATGAATCGATTAACTTTTGCAATGTACAAAAACTACATAGTTCCACATCAATTTCTGGCCAGCTTCACTTTCACTAGAGCAATCCAATTAGGACTGTCCCTCTTATAATAATAGCCGAGGGTGCTGTCTTACCCTCCATGAACGGCAAACCAATCAAATTTGGAAAATTGGCAAAATTTCCAGGGGTGATCCGAGATCAACACCTCACCTGGAGCAAACATGTAGAATATGTAGAAAACAGACATCAAAAGACTAACATATTGCAGGCAGTTTCAGGCACATCTTGGCGTACCTTGAGAGACACTCAGCCGGACCTCTACAAACACTTATCAGATCAAAATTAGACTATGGTTGTGAGGCCTTTCACTCAGTATCAAATACTGTCTTGAGCCGCCTCAATACTGTCTTGAGAAGTGACGTTTTTCCTGCCTTTTTGAACATAGGAGCTGAAGAGCTACATGTGCTATTAGGGGAAGAACTAGTTGTGTGTAGTTGACAGCGAAGAGGACTTCTGTTGAAAATCTGAAGATTTTGTTATAGTGTGTCTGCAGCCAAAATACAGGATTTATGGCTATGATGTAATAGAGGTAGTATTCTTAGAATTATTAACAATAATAACTATTGTATTTTCCACAAAGTTATATCCAGACATGAGTGAGTGGGTATGGTTTTACGCCGCTTTTAGCAATATTCCAGCAATATCACGGTGGAGGACACCAGAAATGGGCTTCACATATTGTACCCATGTCGGGAATCGAACCCAGGTCTTCAGCATGACGAGTGAACGCTTTAACCACTAGGCTACCCGACCGCCCCTCCAGACATGAATTTACACACTTTGTGAAACTGCTAATATCTCAGTAGCTTAAAACGTTTACTGGAGCCTTGATAGATGCTCTGATAATTTGAAGCCATTCAGTAATATGGAAATGAATACAGCTAGGAATTGTTTTGAATCATTTTATTGTTTATATTTGCTGCAGTATATTCATTAATAAATTACCACCACAGGACAACAGCTGGCAAGGATGGATATATCTGGCATGAGTCCAACTCGTAGTTTCAACAACCCTGACTCTGCAAGAGGGGAGGACTACCACCCGCAGTGAGTTGAAGTGATCCTATGGGAGAATCAATCCTCCCTTTCTCAGTGTAGACATTCGCTTCCTACATTTTGGGAAAAAATCAAACAAATTACCCGTGAAGATCTGGGTTAGAATAGGTTTTCAGCAACCCATATTTGCCATAAAAGCCGACTACTCTTGTCATAAGAGGCGACTCACAGGATCTGGTGATCAGGATTGCTGACTTGGCTGATGCATTTCATCGTATCCCATTTGCGTGGATTGATGCTCATGATGTCAATCACTGGATTGTCTGGTCCAGACTCGATTATTCACGAACTGCCGTCATATAGCTGGAATATTGCTGAGTTTGGTGTTTAGTAAACAAACAAACGAACAAAAAACAAATTCCCGAATGATACAGTGGCTGAGCAATGGACAACATGGCTGCAAATATGATCTTCCACCTTTACAGGACAATGAAGCAGTTTAGTGGTTAAAGCATTTCATCACCTTGCTGTTATAGCATTCACATGCCATGACACAGGTCAAGGTTTTAAAAAAGAACATACACGGGCTGGAACGAGTCCAAATCTACTACCCGGGTACCCACTGCCCCATTACCCACTGTAGGTGTCAAGAGATAGGTACAAAATGTCTGATTGGGAATAGTTTGACCATAGCCCTGGCGCAATGTTTTTAGATACGCATATAAAATGATCTGGTCATGCATACACTTAAGTTGAATGACATTTTATCCTTATTCAAACATGGATACCCTGGGTAGGGTCGGGTAATAGGGTGGTGGGTACCAGGGTAGTAAATTTGGACTCGTCCCAGCCCTATCCTGTTGGTACCTGGGTCCTTCTCAGTACCCACCCGACACGAGTACCTGAGTGACCCGTCCCAGCCCTAGAACATACTCGCTCGTTTCACTTTCAATAGTTGCTTGTGTTGTGTTTTGTCAGAGATGGGCCTATTAAGATCCAGAATCCTCACATAGCGACCATGGAAGAAGACTATCTCTACCATATTGCTCTTGGTGACAAGACACATGACCTTCATGAGATGTTCAATGATGTCAAGGTCAGTTATCAGAATTTTCAAAAGTTTTCAGACTAAGCATTCAGCTCAAGTTGTAACTTGTTTGACTGTTTATTAGGTATATAGAAGTAACTATATCACACAAGTGTGTTTTGGGATGGTAAATATCCTGTATTAGGAATAAACACTGCATTTACCAAGCATTATTAACTGCATTGAACTGGTGATCTTTCAGTTGGAAGAATTGATTGATGATTGTTCGTTGTTTAACGCCGCACACAGCAATATTCCAACTATATGACGGCGGTCTGTAAATAATTGAGTCTGGACCAGACAATCCAGTGATTGGCAACATGAGCATCAATCCACACAATTGGGATCTATGACAAGCATCAACCAAGTCAGCGAGCCTGACCACCTGATCCCATTAGTCGTCTCTTACGACAAGCATAGTCCCCTTTTACAGAAAGCATGGGTTGCTGAAGACCTATTCTGCCCTGGATCTTCACGGGTCTCAGTTTGAAGAAGAAAATTACATATTGTATTCACTGATGATATTCAGATACTATTATTTGTCCACTAAATATGGTTTCTATTTCAGAATATCCTTCAGAGTAGAAATTCAATTTGCTAATGTTTAGAGTGTTTGAAATCAATGCTACTTCTGTTGGCAGGCATGGATAGCCACTGCGTTCAGTCTCTACAAAGTTGTTTCCCTTAATTGTGCTAGGATCTGCTGATTATAGAGGTTTGAATTCCAGATTTGACCCAATTACCCGGTATGATCCCTGGTCTGTCAGCACCCTGCATGTGCTCATGGGTTTCACAAAAATGATAAGGATCTGTGTCACATTTATCTGACTAGCTGTGAAATGAATGATTAATTTTGAAGCACTACTAAACTCAACTGCTCCCTTGCTTCTCTTGTAGTTTGTATGCTTTGGAGGCTCACCGACCAGAATGCTGAAGTTTGCAGAATTTATGAAGGAGCAGCTTCGTATCAAAATACCTGCCGGGATGACACTATACAACATCGCCAATGGGTCTGACAGATATGTCATCTACAAGACAGGGCCAGTGTTGTCTGTTAGTGTGAGTATACTCTAAACTGTGACATATTCCATCGACAAGACAGGGCCTGTGTTGACAGTTATAGTGAGTATACTCTAAACTGTGACATATTCTATCGACAAGACAGGGCCTATGTTGACAGTTAGTGTGAGTATACTCTAGTCTGTGACTGATGTTACATGCAAGTCAAGGCCTGTGTTGTCTGTTAGTGTAAGTATTCTCTAGGCTATGCCAGGTGTAGTATACAGGACAAGGCTGAGGTGTCTGTTAGTGTGAGCATACTTTAGGCTGGGATAGATGTCATGTCTGTAAGTGTGAGTATACTCTAGGCTGGGACAGATGTCATGTCTGTAAGTGTGAGTATACTCTAGGCTGTGCCAGATGTCATGTCTGTAAGTGTGAGTATACTCTAGGCTGTGCCAGATGTCTTGTCTGTAAGTGTGAGTATACTCTAGGCTGTGCCAGATGTCATGCCTGTTAGTGTGAGTATACTCTAGGCTGTGCCAGATGTCATGTCTGTAAGTGTGAGTATACTCTAGGCTGGGACAGATGTCTTGTCTGTAAGTGTGAGTATACTCTAGGCTGAGACAGATGTCTTGTCTGTAAGTGTGAGTATACTCTAGGCTGGGACAGATGTCATGTCTGTAAGTGTGAGTATACTCTAGGCTGGGACAGATGTCATGTCTGTTAGTGTGAGTATACTCTAGGCTGGGACAGATGTCTTGTATGTTAGTGTGAGTATACTCTAGGCTGGGACAGATGTCTTGTCTGTAAGTGTGAGTATACTCTAGGCTGTGACAGATGTCCTGTCTGTAAGTGTGAGTATACTCTAGGCTGTGCCAGATGTCATGTCTGTAAGTGTGAGTATACTCTAGGCTGGGACAGATGTCTTGTCTGTAAGTGTGAGTATAATCTAGGCTGGGACAGATGTCATGTCTGTAAGTGTGAGTATACTCTAGGCTGTGCCAGATGTCATGTCTGTTAGTGTGAGTTTACTCTAGGCTGGGACAGATGTCTTGTATGTTAGTGTGAGTATACTCTAGGCTGGGACAGATGTCTTGTCTGTAAGTGTGAGTATACTCTAGGCTGTGACAGATGTCCTGTCTGTAAGTGTGAGTATACTCTAGGCTGTGCCAGATGTCATGTCTGTAAGTGTGAGTATACTCTAGGCTGGGACAGATGTCTTGTCTGTAAGTGTGAGTATACTCTAGGCTGGGACAGATGTCTTGTATGTTAGTGTGAGTATACTCTAGGCTGGGACAGATGTCTTGTCTGTAAGTGTGAGTATACTCTAGGCTGGGACAGATGTCTTGTCTGTAAGTGTGAGTATACTCTAGGCTGTGCCAGATGTCATGTCTGTTAGTGTGAGTATACTCTAGGCTGGGACAGATGTCTTGTATGTTAGTGTGAGTATACTCTAGGCTGGGACAGATGTCTTGTTTGTTAGTGTGAGTATACTCTAGGCTGTGCCAGATGTCATGTGTGTTGGTGTGTCTATACTCTAGGATGTGCCAGATGTCATACCTGTTAGTGTGAGTATGCTCTAGGCTGTGCCAGATGTCATGTCTGTAAGTGTGAGTATACTCTAGGCTGGGCCAGATGTCATGTGTGTTGGTGTGTCTATACTCTAGGCTGTGCCAGATGACATGCCTGTTAGTGTGAGTATACTCTAGGCTGTGCCAGATGTCATGTCTGTAAGTGTGAGTATACTCTAGGCTGTGCCAGATGTCATGTCTGTAAGTGTGAGTATACTCTAGGCTGTGCCAGATGTCATGTCTGTAAGTGTGAGTATACTCTAGGCTGTGCCAGATGTCATGCCTGTTAGTGTGAGTATACTCTAGGCTTTGCCAGATGTCATGTCTGTAAGTGTGAGTATACTCTAGGCTGTGCCAGATGTCATGTCTGTTGGTGTGTCTATACTCTAGGCTGTGTCAGATGTCATGTCTGTTAGTGTGTCTATACTCTAGGCTGTGCCAGATGTCATGTCTGTAAGTGTGAGTATACTCTAGGTTGTGCCAGATGTCATGAACAATGAGATGCATACCCCTTTATGTTTCCATGACAGCATGGTATAGGCATCCCGTCGCTCTCCATCATCATGCATGAGATACTGAAGCTGCTGCAGCATGCTGAGTGTTCCGGGGTGACGCTGTTCCGCATCGGCACCAGCGGAGGGCTCGGTCAGTACTCCACAATAACCTTAGACACAAAACTGTCTCACTGCTAAGATGATTGTAGTGCCCATTTCTACACAGCTCTCTTACTGCTAAGATGATTGTAGCGCCCATTTCTACACAGCTCTCTTACTGCTAAGATGATTGTAGTGCCTTTTCTACACAGCTCTATTACTGCTAAGATGATTGTAGTGCCATTTCTACACAGCTCTCTTACTGCTAAGATGATTGTAGCGCCCTTTTCTACACAGCTCTCTTACTGCTAAGATGATTGTAGTGCCCATTTCTACACAGCTCTCTTACTGCTAAGATGATTGTAGCGCCCATTTCTACACAGCTCTCTTACTGCTTAGATGGTTGTAGTGCCATTTCTACACAGCTCTCTTACTGCTAAGATGATTGTAGTGCCATTTCTACACAGCTCTCTTACTGCTCAGATGATTGTAGTGCCTTTTCTACACAGCTCTATTACTGCTAAGATGATTGCAGTGCCATTTCTACACAGCTCTCTTACTGCTAAGATGATTGTAGCGCCCTTTTCTACACAGCTCTATTACTGCTAAGATGATTGTAGTGCCCATTTCTACACAGCTCTCTTACTGCTAAGATGATTGTAGCGCCCATTTCTACACAGCTCTCTTACTGCTTAGATGGTTGTAGTGCCATTTCTACACAGCTCTCTTACTGCTAAGATGATTGTAGTGCCTTTTCTACACAGCTCTATTACTGCTTAGATGGTTGTAGTGCCATTTCTACACAGCTCTCTTACTGCTAAGATGATTGTTGTGCCATTTCTACACAGCTCTCTTACTGCTAAGATGATTGTAGTGCCTTTTCTACACAGCTCTATTACTGCTAAGATGATTGTAGTGCCCATTTCTACACAGCTCTCTTACTGCTAAGATGATTGTAGCGCCCATTTCTACACAGCTCTCTTACTGCTTAGATGGTTGTAGTGCCATTTCTACACAGCTCTCTTACTGCTAAGATGATTGTTGTGCCATTTCTACACAGCTCTCTTACTGCTAAGATGATTGTAGTGCCTTTTCTACACAGCTCTATTACTGCTAAGATGATTGTAGTGCCCATTTCTACACAGCTCTCTTACTGCTAAGATGATTGTAGCGCCCATTTCTACACAGCTCTCTTACTGCTTAGATGGTTGTAGTGCCATTTCTACACAGCTCTCTTACTGCTAAGATGATTGTAGTGCCATTTCTACACAGCTCTCTTACTGCTAAGATGATTGTAGTGCCTTTTCTACACAGCTCTATTACTGCTAAGATGATTGTAGTGCCATTTCTACACAGCTCTCTTACTGCTAAGATGATTGTAGCGCCCTTTTCTACACAGCTCTATTACTGCTAAGATGATTGTAGTGCCCATTTCTACACAGCTCTCTTACTGCTAAGATGATTGTAGCGCCCATTTCTACACAGCTCTCTTACTGCTTAGATGGTTGTAGTGCCATTTCTACACAGCTCTATTACTGCTAAGATGATTGTAGTGCCTTTTCTACACAGCTCTCTTACTGCTAAGATGATTGTAGTGCCATTTCTACACAGCTCTCTTACTGCTAAGATGATTGTAGCGCCCTTTTCTACACAGCTCTATTACTGTTAAGATGATTGTAGTGCCATTTCTACACAGCTCTCTTACTGCTGAGATGATTGTAGCGCCCATTTCTACACAGCTCTATTACTGCTTAGATGATTGTAGTGCCCATTTCTACACAGCTCTCTTTCTGCTAAGATGATTGTAGCGCCCATTTCTACACAGCTCTCTTACTGCTAAGATGATTGTAGTGCCATTTCTACACAGCTCTCTTACTGCTAAGATGATTGTAGTGCCTTTTCTACACAGCTCTATTACTGCTAAGATGATTGTAGTGCCATTTCTACACAGCTCTCTTACTGCTAAGATGATTGTAGCGCCCATTTCTACACAGCTCTCTTACTGCTTAGATGGTTGTAGTGCCATTTCTACACAGCTGTCTTACTGCTAATATGATTGTAGTGCCTTTTCTACACAGCTCTATTACTGCTAAGACGATTGTAGTGCCTTTTCTACATAGATGTCTTACTGCTAAGATTATTCTGTTACAATCTGAGAATTGCTGATTGTTGTCTCTCACATTCCAATGAAATGAACAACTGGTTGTTGTTAACATGTCTTCTAAACGGTCTATAATTGTACTCGCGAATAATTTCTATAAGTCGACAATGAATAAATGTAATCAGGATAATAATGTAATTAATATATTATTTCAGTGGACAATGCTCATTATCCAATAATATACAAATATTTTTTTATTTTTTGCTGTGGAATAATTAAGTTTTCGAAAATAGGATATGCGAGGATATATCTATATTATCTATTAACATTAATTACATCATAATTCTAGTAAAAAATAACAAAAATCAAATACAGTTTCCAATGTTTGAAGATGAAGTATCTCTGATAATAAGCAAAATCTCATCACACTAAAAAAATCTCATTGCATTTGGACCAGGGAAGATTTTTCTCTCAAACATAAAATTTCCAGGATCATCCCCGGATGGGATATAGATAAATATTGCTGACTGTGACAATAAAAACATTAATGCACCAGTACCACTGATGGCTGTGTATTGGTTGGCAGGTCTGGAAGCAGGGTCCGTTGTGATCACTAGTGAGGCTGTCGATGGCAACCTCAGGCAATACATGGAGGTGGTGAGGGCTCCTCAAGAATGAAGGTCGAGTATACGACTCAAAACAAGTTGACCGACTCCGTGGTCTAGTGGTAGAGCATCTGCCCGGAGAGAGGAAGGTCCGGGGTTCGATCCCCAGCCGCGTCATACCTAAAAGACGTTAAAAGATGGTACTAGTTGTTACCATGTCTGGCGCTCGGCATTAAGGGGCTTAAACAAGGACTGGTCGGCTCAGAGACAGTATTCTGTGTCTGAGTGGGGTATTCATGTTGAACTGCAGCATGGTATCTCAGTGGGCTGGCACTATAAAATCAGCATGAGTCCGGACTAGTACCCAGTACAAGCAGCCACACACACATGCATGCACGTCGCTGTATGAGTGTAATAATGTTGAACCTGGCATTAAACCCTGTTTCACTTCAAAGAAAGTTCAAAGAACACTCACAATTGGAAGGCTGTGTGTCGCAATACCCACGACAAATTAACTATAGTCATACGAAAATATTGGGTATTCTTTAACTTCTTTTGAGTAGTGTAGTTGACAATTGCCAATGTGGAGGGATGCAGTCATAGACGATAAGTCAAATAGCCCAAAATACAGCCTTATTTAAATAGCAAGCCAAGTCATATAACATCTTTTTGATTGGAAAGCTGGAACACCAATGTTCATATTTTAAAGGGTAAAAACGTCTGACAACCATTACTACTAAATAGACAATAATGTATCCAAGGGGAATAACTCTGTCCAATGTTTATCAAATGATAATGATGAGGTGAAATTGTGTTTAACGTCGAGTCCAAGATTATTGCACTTATATAGCGGCATGCATGCACGTGTGTGTGGCTGCTTGTACTAGTCCGAACTCATGCCGATTTATAGTGCTTATGAGCCCACTGAGATACCATGCCGTTGTTTAACATGAATACCCCACTCCGTCACAGTATACTAACTCCGAGCCGACCAGTCCTTGTTTTAGCCCCTTCATACTGAACGCCAGGCAGGGTAACAACAAGTACAATCTTTTAACGTCTTTTGTTATGACAAGGCAGGGGTTTGAACCCTGGACCTTCCTCTCTCCGGTCAGATGTTTTACCACTAGACCACAGAGACGGTCCAACCAGCCATGACCTTGCCATATCGGAAATTAATATTTCCAACAAAGAAGACTGTGGAAATTAATTTCAAAATGAGACATTACAAGTTACCCTTACCCAGCTCAAGTTCTGCTATAACAGATCCAATTTATGTAATAATATCAACTATGGTACTTGATGAATTAATGTTGAAAGTTAATTAACTTGGGAGAGATAATCTGTAGTTCCTCGGGAGAGATAATCTGTAGTTCCTCAGGAGAGATAATTTGTAGTTCTTCTGGAGAGATAATCTGTAGTTCCTCAGGAGAGATAACCTGTAGTTCTGCAGGAGAGATAATATGTAGTTCCTCAGAAGAGATAACCTGTAGTTCTTCAGGAGAGATAATCTGTAGTTCCTCAGGAGAGATAATCTGTAGTTCCTCAGGAGAGACAATTTGTAGTTCCTCAGGAGAGATAATCTAGTTCCTCGGGAGAGATAATCTGTAGTTCCTCCGGAGAGATAATCTGTATTTCCTCGGGAGAGATAATTTGTAGTTCCTCGGGAGAGATAATCTGTAGTTCCTCAGGAGAGATAATCTGTAGTTCCTCGGGAGAGATAATCTGTAGTTCCTTGGGAGAGATAATCTGTAGTTCCTCGGGAGAGATAATTTGTAGTTCCTCGGGAGAGATAATCTGTAGTACCTCGGGAGAGATAATCTGTAGTTCTTCAGGAGAGATAATCTGTAGTTCCTCGGGAGAGATAATTTGTAGTTCCTCAGGAGAGATAATCTGTAGTACCTCGGGAGAGATAATCTGTAGTTCTTCAGGAGAGATAACCTGTAGTTCCTCAGGAGAGATAATTTGTAGTTCCTCGGGAGAGATAATCTGTAGTACCTCGGGAGAGATAATCTGTAGTTCTTCAGGAGAGATAACCTGTAGTTCCTCGGGAGAGATAATCTGTAGTTCCTCAGGAGAGATAATCTGTAGTTCCTCGGGAGAGATAATCTGTAGTACCTCGGGAGAGATAATCTGTAGTTCTTCAGGAGAGATAACCTGTAGTTCCTCAGGAGAGATAATTTGTAGTTCCTCGGGAGAGATAATCTGTAGTACCTCGGGAGAGATAATCTGTAGTTCTTCGGGAGAGATAACCTGTAGTTCCTCGGGAGAGATAATTTGTAGTTCCTCAGGAGAGATAATCTGTAGTTCCTCGGGAGAGATAATCTGTAGTACCTTGGGAGAGATAATCTGTAGTTCTTCAATAGAGAGAACCTGTAGTTCCTCGAGAGAGATAATTTGTAGTTCCTCAGGAGAGATAACGTGTAGTTCCTCAGGAGAGATAATATGTAGTTCCTCGGGAGAGATGATATGTAGTTCCTCGGGAGAGATAATCTGTAGTTCCTCGGGAGAGATAACCTGTAGTTCCTCGGGAGAGATAATTTGTAGTTCCTCAGGAGAGATAACGTGTAGTTCCTCAGGAGAGATAATATGTAGTTCCTCGGGAGAGATGATATGTAGTTCCTCGGGAGAGATAATCTGTAGTTCCTCGGGAGAGATAATCTGTAGTTCCTCAGGAGAGATAATTTGTAGTTCCTCGGGAGAGATAATCTGTAGTTCTTCAGGACAGATAATCAGTAGTTTTACTTCTTTATAGGACATAGGTTATATAGGGGGCAAATAACTGACACCTTGATTCCAAACAAGTTTTGTGTGATGTGACATCCTGGGTTGCACAAAATACCTTGTGTATATGATATACATTGATTCTTACACATGTCTTGTATCAGTGAGAGAAAGGTATATCACATTTAGGCTCGGACACAAGTACTAAAAGGCATCAATACCGTGATGAAATACGACCTTGATCTTGCAGGCAATCATGGGCATGGTGGTTAAGCTTCCTTCCTTCCTGGACAAGGAACTGTGTCAGGAGCTGCTGGCCATGGCGTCGGAGGACGACCATTTCCAGACCATCATCGGAAAGACCATGTGCACGCATGACTTCTATGAAGGTAAGACAATCTGTGTTCATGTTTCTGTTGTTTGATGCTGCAATATCCCAGTTATGTGGCGCCGTTTTTCATAAAATAATCAGGTCTGGACCAGATGATCCTGTGATTGACATCATGAGAACTGATCTACACAATTGAGATAGGATGACATGCATCAACCAAGTCAACAAGCCTGACCACCCGATTCCATGAGACGCCTCTTATGACAAGAATGGGTTTGCTGTTCAAGACCAATTCTTTCCCCATCTTCTCTGAGCTGGAGGTTATACCCTATACTGAGTAGGATAGACCTATTACTGTATTCGACGTAATAAGCGCCCACAGCGATATTTGCTAATATATTGGCTAGTGAACAATCCCAATTGGCACCCTTCCGATTGATCACTGTACACAAGACTTATTTTTTCGTGTATAATACGCACTCGTGCACCGGTTATATGCACCCTTAATTATGGGCAATTAAATACTGGAAAAATATATCTGTCGTACATAAACATTTCAGGCTGTCTGCAAAAACCACAAAATTTATCTTTCAACTCTGTTTTTTTCACCAAAATAATATTCTAATCAGAGCCCCCTATTTCTATTTTTGAGAGCGCCCTGGGCACTTATTACGTCGAATACGGTAACGAATATCTATCACCACTCGACACGATCTGACTTCTGTGAAGGGTAGATCCTTTGACCATGATGTGTACTTTACAAAGGTAAACTCCTGTGTAGGCCAAGAACAGGTGATCTCATTAATTTAATAGTCTAAAAATGTAAGACTGTCTGAACTGAAAACTGAGAGTGTCAACCATTGTGTCATTAGCCATAAGTCTCAGGGTGCCGTTGTAAAAAACAATCTTAGCACTACGACTGTCGTAAATCTATGTTAGGGTATGGTAGTTACGATCTCCTTAGCGCTAAGATTGCTTTGTACAACGGCAACGAAGGTGAAACTAATGTAAATTGTACAGGCTGCGGCTATGTGGGTGAAGCCAGAATGATGGGGCTTATTACGGAAGTCACTTTAATATTATTGATGTGAATCAGGAGTCCTTGTCCTTACTCCATTGTTGAAAAGTAAAGATCCCCAGGTTCTAACAACAGAAAACTTCAAGGATCCCAGGGCCCCGTTCCACAAAGTATTGACTATGTATGACTGTTGTAAATCTATGTCAAACGCATGCCAGTTTATCACCTTAGCTATATCCCAATGTAAGTTTTCATGTGTTCAGTAACTCAAGTGTCTTATTTCCTAGGTCAAGCTCGTCTGGACGGAGCGTTCTGTGACTACACCCAGGCAGACAAGATGGCGTTCCTCAGACGTATCCATGACAAGGGTATCCGCAATATTGAGATGGAGTCGCTCTGCTTTGCTGCCTACTGCCACAGGGCAAACATAAGAGGTAAACATCATTTTTACAGTCTAGTTATACGACATGGTTCTTTCCCACCATCAGAGGTGAACTATCATTGTATCATCTTCCCGAGGCAAGGGCGTTAACTGATTATAAAAGTCCAGTTTCCACCCTTGCTGAACAAGGCTGGAATTTCTGGGTTCAATCGTAGCGCCACCAGTGGCTATTAAGAGTTCTGTCCCTTCTCTGTCCCTCCTATTGACCAGTTACAAGATTCCATCACTCATACTGCTTGCATTTGCTCAACCAAATGGTGACGCCCAGTCAAGACTTTTCTTTAATCGATTATCAAGATCTATATAGTAATAAATCAGTTCTTACCCTGCTAAGTGCATCAGATCACTTGAGCACCTTGATCAAAAACATGAAAATATTTGCAAAATATCTATCGACGCCCAGTTGACGGTAAACATGCTTTGCATATCCTGCAGTCAACAGACATCTGCACGCTGAAAACCATGTTGTTGACGAACCGGATGTGTAGTTCGTTATGTGATTTTGATTGGACTATGCATAGACTCGTTAATCCAGCCAAACTGTAACTCCGCAATTCCAGCCTAGTTCGGGGGGAGACTGGACTTTTATAGTCAGTTAACTCCCTTGCCTCGAGAACATGTCATTGTATATACTGTTGTTATACAGTCTGGTTATTCCCCACCATCAGAATGGAGTGCCATTGTACATGTTTTATACAATCTTGTTATTCTCTGTGATGTGACGCCTATGTACTTTCAAATTGGTCTAGAAGTTGATCAGGGGGAGGGGGAGGGGGCTTATTGAAGCAGGACACTTTATGTGTGTTTTAAAATGAATGTAATATTCTAATTTGAGCAATTTACATGTTTGTTTTCATTCCCCATTTGAGATGAACAGCAGGTTGATAAGGAGAGACAATTTGACAAGTAACTTTCAATTCACTCCCTATATGCTTAAAAATATCAATTGTCTGTCTTGACAAGTGGTTTGTTGTGTACAAGGCCCGTGAAGATCCAGGGTAGAATGATAGGTCTTCAGCAACCCATGCTTGCCGTAAGAGGCGACTAACGGGATCAGTTGCTAAGACCCGCAGACTTGTAGGGCTTCAACAAGTACTCAAGTACTCCGGGCCGGGTCGGTTTTACTGGGACTCGAGTCCGTTATCAAGGACTCGAGTACTCGATAAGGGGAGATCACTCTGTTTCAATGTTCAATTGTTCATCAATATATTGATTAAAGCTTCAAAAAATAATGTTTGAATAATGTATTCTTTGTAGAAAGTAGATGTACATTAGAACAATTGAGAATGTCACATAAAATAGACGTAATTATAGTTTTTCCTTCCCGACTTTAAGAAATTGAATGTATCAACCCGAAGGCGATTATTGCTTCTTTGCTCCGACTCAAATGCCAAGTGTATTCCCTTACACAGATTAACAACTGATTAGCTGATATATGTGTGTTATTTCAGTGCTTACAAATAAAGCGACAGGTCAACAGTTTGGTACAGTTTGAAAACGTGACCAACTCATGAATGAATGAACTTATAGCACTACATTTCCATATTTAGCGGCCTCAGTCTTGCAGCCCAGCAGCTGTGTATACGTGTATGTCATGTGATGCACATTATCGATTTTCTTCCTGCTAATTATTGTTCCTGCTTGTTGGCAGGTGTCGAATGAAACACTGATCGTCAGAAAAAAAAACTTGGTTTGTGTTCAATATGTATTGTAGAATTTGTAGATGTGGCGTAATGTTTTTGAAGGTCGTGATTAAGATTAGTGCAGTTACAAGCAAACATTAACACTGAACACTTCCATACACTTTGACAGATAAACAAGTTCCGTGGACACTCTCTATTTACATTTCAGTGCAGTTCAATTATACTTGTAACATGTTTTAATACTTTTAGATGGCAATTTTGATCTAATGAACCAATATTCTTAAAGGACGTCCTATTTTCGGGTACTCGAGTACGAGTCGAGTTTCACCCCTCGGGTACTCGAGTCCAAAAATTTTGACTCATGGAAGCCCTACTGACTTGGTTGATGCATGTCATCGTATCCCAATTGTGTGGATCGATGCTCATGTTGTCAATCACTGGATTGTTTGGTCCAGACTCGATTACTTACAGACCACCGTCATATAGCTGGAATATTGCTCAGTGCGG
The DNA here is from genome assembly GCF_023055435.1 of Haliotis rufescens. NCBI lineage: Eukaryota > Metazoa > Mollusca > Gastropoda > Lepetellida > Haliotidae > Haliotis > Haliotis rufescens. The sequence continues at coordinate 42,308,165 of NW_025964112.1, read as the reverse complement.
CGTTAAACAACAAACAAACAAACAAACTAAGCAGGGACAAGTACAAATTTACTAACTTGGTACCTGATCCCCTGTTACCCAGCCCTCCCCGGGTACCCACTGTAAGTCGCTGGAGCCCTCGCAAAACTATTTAGATTCACATGTGATACAATGCATACATTGAAGTTGATTGAAGTTTTATCGAAATGCGAACATTAGCGACTTTACAGTGTAACCATGGAGTTCTATTGTTGTTGTCATTTACCAATATATAATGTGACTAACGTGGTCCGGGTAGTCCTTTGGGTACCGATGATCTTAGGTTCGAATCCCAGTTCGCCCCGAGTATGTTTCTAGGTTTGGCAGCACCATACCCATGCTTATGGGTTTCACCAAAGTGGTAAACGTCTGAGACCTGAATCACTTCGGGCTTTCCCCCCACATTAAGCTGTCATGCCGTGATATAACTGGAATATTGTTCAAAGTGGCGTTAAACCCAACTCACACACTCACTCTTTTGGTACTAGATCCTACTCAGGGCCTACTCGACCCGAGTACCTGAGTTACCCATCCCAGCCCTATTGTGTACACAGAAGATTCATCGGCCTGGAAAGTCACAGTGTCCATAATAATCTAATATTATTAATTTCAATGTTACATATCACCATTATGTTTGTTTTGGAGTGTATTATTTACACTCAATCTCATTAAAACCAGATCTTAGTTCTCGCTACTGCTAAACAAAGATCTAAGGACATCCCATTATGGGTCACATCAGACCGACCTTGCGCAAACTTTGACCGACCAATGGAATGACCAATCAGAAGGCAGCTTTCTCGTGCTTTACGGCGCAAATTTCAAATTGGTGACTACACTTCGAAACATATTTTGACAAATTCTCGATTACAAATTTGAAACCTGAACAAAAAAACCATTCTGGAATGGCTAATAGATGGTCTAGATTGTAAGGATTCAGTCGTTAAACCCGTAACTATCGTTAGGAATACCCCATGTTAGAGTTTTCGAGATTGCATGATTAGAAATTACATTCCAACTGTCACTTTCATAATCTGGCAAGCGACGCACTGATTGGTCGGAAGAAAGGTCGTTCAGACGTGACCCCTGATGGGATGTCTTCAGATCTTTGTTTTGCGGTGTCGAGAACTAAGGTCTGATTTTAATGAGATTGATTTACACTGAAAATTACACCAGTATACTAGTAAGTAGTTACTGTATTCTGTGTGATGTAGGAGGTTCAGGTAACCGTGTCCTCTAAGGCGCCGAATTCATTGTGTAGAGTTGCGTTCCTTAACAATGTCAGACACTGGGTTTTCAACTCCCAGTTTGCCCTGATTATGTTTCTAAGTTTGCCAGCACCAAACTCGTGCTCGTGGGTTTCACCAAAGTGGTTAACACCTGAGACCTACATCAAAGCCAGCTCTCCTCCCACATTAAGCTGACACACCGTGATATAACTGTAATACTGTTAAAGGGGCATTAACCCAACTCACTCCTCCATGTGATGTGACGTTCCAGGTGCTGTGATTTGTGTGACACTGCTGGACAGCCTGAACGGAGACCAGATCACCACGCCCCACAACGTCATGGAGGAATGGAACAACCGGCCCCAGCAGGTTGTAGCCAGACTCATCAAGAAGAAACTTGGCATCAGTGATGAGTGACACTCTATAAGACCAAGTTACTATTTAGTGTTGGATAATTCTCCTCTACAGGGAGAGGAGGTGCTTTTCAGATCAGGGCCTCGATCCACAAAGCGATCATAGCACTAGCACTCCCCTGCTTACAACAGTAGTAGCACTAATCTCGCTTTGTGGAAGAACATAATTTCCAATCTTGCCTCAAAGTGGTTGAAGCATGGGATAAATAAACTTTTTGGTGAAGTTCAGGGAGACCGATGAACACAATTCTTTAACAATCCATTACTTGGAGAGATATAAACATTTTTAATGAAACTATAATAATAATAATAATTCAGCTCCCATCATCTCCCTTTTGAAAATGTCTGAAAATAACAGTTATTTTGGTGTGTCTCATTACATGCCACATTTCCGGTGCATTATTACTTGTATTTGCCTATGTGTAAGGAGTGCTTTATACTATATGTAGTATTATATATGTGTAGTTGTGATTCGTCACAATCCACGATTGTTGGCCGGAAAAACGATAATATTTTTCGGAGTATTTTTAGAAAATCTTTGATTATATTTTTACATGGAAGATGATTTTTTCCGAGGACTACTGATTTTAAAAATGTGATTTTCACATCCCTGATACATGTGCAATGACCACATACTGTTGGCTTTTCCTATTCCTATTCAATTTGCTTAGTCTCAAACACATCGTGTTTGCTTCCCGCCAAAACTCTACAGCAAATGAATTTTTTGGGTATGAAACCAGGCTATAATTTAGGAGTATGCATTTATCATCAGCTGAATTGGTCTATTTTGCTATTTTCAAATATTTTGATTTCTCGTGTTTCACACTTTGCATCGAGTCTCCAATGATGGCAGCTGGCAATTTAATCAACTAAAATATTGACATTCAAATTTACTGTTCGCCAGCAGTGTCTTTCCATGCATACTGTTATTCTGTCACTATCTGCAACAGCTGTCCATATTTTGTATTTTGTCAATTCACAAATTCTTGTCAACAGATATTGGTGTCAGACATTTCATTATGTTGCATATAATCAGACTCTGTACTAGTATTTTTTGCTGTTATTGTTTTTCGGATTTGCAAACCGGTACTATTTAGTGTTGGATAATTCTCCTCTACAGGGAGAGGAGGTGCTTTTCAGATCAGGGCCTCGATCCACAAAGCGATCATAGCACTAGCACTCCCCTGCTTACAACAGTAGTAGCACTAATCTCGCTTTGTGGAAGAACATAATTTCCAATCTTGCCTCAAAGTGGTTGAAGCATGGGATAAATAAACTTTTTGGTGAAGTTCAGGGAGACCGATGAACACAATTCTTTAACAATCCATTACTTGGAGAGATATAAACATTTTTAATGAAACTATAATAATAATAATAATTCAGCTCCCATCATCTCCCTTTTGAAAATGTCTGAAAATAACGGTTATTTTTGTGTGTCTCATTACATGCCACATTTCCGGTGCATTATTACTTGTATTTGCCTGTGTGTAAGGAATGCTTTATACTATATGTAGTATTATATATGTGTAGTTGTGATTCGTCACAATCCACGATTGTTGGCCGGAAACACGATAATATTTTTCGGAGTATTTTTAGAAAATCTTTGATTATATTTTTACATGGAAGATGATTTTTTCCGAGGACTACTGATTTTAAAAATGTGATTTTCACATCCCTGATACATGTGCAATGACCACATACTGTTGGCTTTTCCTATTCCTATTCAATTTGCTTAGTCTCAAACACATCGTGTTTGCTTCCCGCCAAAACTCTATCTGAAAGTGTAACAGGTTTGTTTCAGGTTCAGTATTGTAATTACAAGGGTATTATTCACTCCAGGCTTTGCTAAAAACCACTCTATAATTTGCATCATAACCTTCTGAAACTAGCTCTCTGCTGCTGTATTACAGTCTGTACAAAAGCTAGGGATGTTTATCTTCATTTATCCAGTATATTATATCGCCTATTATGATAAATACCCTGGACCCATACACTTCCATGGCTTTGATTTGAGCTTGATTTGAATGGTGTGCCTCTAAAAAAAAACCATCAAATAAAATATCTCTCTTAAGCTGGGAAATTGTTTTCTATGTTAGTGATAGAAGAGACATGAAATGCTGGCAAATTGGCATTGGGTAATAACCATAAAATAATTTAAACTTATTACACTGAATAATCGCAGGTGCATCTGATAATGAGAAACACTTCAATTTGGAGAAAAGTACACACTTATGTTCTGGAACCATGTTTTACAATGCAAACCCTTCGAATAATGTACATATTATACATTGTAGAGAAACAAAACACACCAAAGCCATAATGTATTTCAAACTTTAATCCAGAAATGTGACAAATGCTCAGAGACTTGCTGTATATTAACAAATGAATGGACCAATCAAAGTGCTGGTCAGTTTTATGAGAGGTCACTGAATACCCATTCTAACTGGATGAACAAGGTAAAAACTATACAGTGCAGGTTGTCATCACTATACAGTATGGGGAGTGGGGACATACTCGGGAGTATTTTACAATGTGTATCATAACATCTGTCTGCAGTATATCTGTAGCCAGCGGGCAATACACAACATATCACACCAGTGTATAAGGTACATCAGGACTGGGAACATCACTCTTCAATGTACAACGATGGTTGGAAATATATGGTGCATCCAACAATGTGTCTCAAACATCAATATGCTAGATCATACAAGTGTAGTCGTACATGTTTGCAGTTTTTACCATTTTGCACACATGTGCCATTAGCAGGCTGAACAGAGGGCCATATGAAAAATATATATGATTTAATGCTTATATTTTCGTAAGACTATGTTAAGGCATAGAAGTTACAACAAATACAGCTATCATCATGGCCCAGTGCTTGTTATCTAGTGATGGTACATTCATTTTCAGCTCACCAAATTCTGTGCAAACTGCTCATACCACATTTTACCTTAGATTGATCCTTGCTCTGAACCTTACTGAGAACCTTTAATGTATCATAACCATACATCCCAATAACCAGTGCTCTCTGTGCAACAAGCACAGTTCTTGCAGCAATAGTTTATTTCAGCTGCTTCATATTCCAAGATTCAACACTGAAAAGATCTCGAAATGACCCATAATTTGAATCTTCCCTGTAATATTTTCTGCACATGAATTTTCTTATTTCAAACTCGGACTTCTAAAGTGAAGATCATACTACATACATGGAGTTACAATCATGTTATTAATACAAGTACTTTTCTATGATACAGATTTATTTAGAAATTCTATGATGGTCACAAGGGTTGTGCAAGTCTCCTCCTGTATTCTGATGGTGGACCTTGTACTGCTGAACAAAGCAATATGATCCTTGTCCAATCATTACAGCATATGACTTAAAAACTAGGAAAGTACAAGAATGGGGGTTGTCAAAAATGCACCATACAGTAACATTACCATAATCATATACAGTATTAAATGATTAGCACATTAAATACACAAGCATCAAAGTTGTGAAAAATATATTACACACACATTTAGCCAGCACCCGGCTAGGCTAGGAGATGAATATTCACAGACATGGAAACTAATGATCTATTGCGCACTGTTCTAATAGCAGTGCGATGGCTTCAGTTCAAACATACAACTCCCATCTTTACATACATATATATTCCACGGGATGATCATTGTTGAGGCGCATATGTTGAAATAAATAGCTTGATCCACTCATCCTTATCACATACAAAAAGACAATTCATTAAATTACAAGATTTTTTTCTAACTTTTCTTAAGGGAATGAGGCAGCATTTTATTTTGGTAGTGAAATTGAGCTATTCTGGAATGGCATTTAGCAAGTTACAGAGAAGAAAGTTGCAACAAACAGCTGTCATGGTTGTTAGTCTCAAGAGGGGCAGACTTGGGCAAACATCTTATTACTTATTCATTGTGGCCCTTTGCCACGAATACACTATTTTTAATCATATTCCTTCTGAACAGGGATAATTACATCAACAGTAATCTGATACATGAAGTGCAGTGACCAGCTTTCAATGCTAAGTTGCAGTCAAACCTGGTAGATATAGCCAGCTACGGTCATACAATTGTACACTAATGGAAGAAAATAAGGGAAAAGGCATAAAGGGATGCCTTGAAAAGCCTCTCTCCGAGCTGTGCCAGCATAAAGTGGGAGGGAAGCCAAAATGATGCCTGTTGCAGAGCTTTTCCACTAAGTGAAACCCATGAGCATTGCTATGATGCTGACAGACCAATGATAACCGGGATGATTATGTAATTCAAACCAACAATCAGTGGATCCTTGCACAGCTAAGGGACTTAACTCTACACAGCAAGTTATGTCAGACTATGACCACTTGGCTACCTGTGCCCTAAGGCACAAGGGAGCACCGGATATTAAGTTCACTCGGTCTTACTTTGTTAATCATGCTGATCTGCCATTTATACTGAAAGCAGCAGACACCCTAATCCTGCAATATTGAGATGTGTTCCCTTATTTCCTACCTTAGGCATATACCTATAAATTACAATCTTGGAAGTTTAGGTAATCCAGATTGGTTTCAGATATACATCAAGTTGGACAAGACGAAACGGGAATGAACATCTGACATAAATGTCAATTGGGATTACCATCGCTTTGAAAAATATTTCAGTTATACCATAGTGTGTCAGCGTATGTGTACGAAGCAAGCCCCAAGTGATGCTGGTCTTATACGTTTATGACTTGATGAATACGGGTATGGTGTTACAAAACTAAGAATTGTAATCGGGACGAATCTGGGGTTCAAATAAATGATCTCAGGGATGCAGCACTGCAGAGTGACTTGCTGCTGCTTAGAAGACAGGGCCATCTGTGTCACTTCCTGTAATCAGAGGCTGGTTGGACATCTTTTGTTTCGACTTATACTCATACCTTAGGCAAAATCCAAAGGCTTTCTTGAAATTTAGAAATCTATCATTTCTTCATGAAAAAATTGTTTCTGAGGCTTTAAAGAAACTAGGAATATTCCTTGTTGGTTTCATAAACATACTGTAACAATATTGACCCATAATGGTAATAAAACAGGACTTTCAATTGAGCAAAGACATATTTGTTTCCGCATTTGAGTAAAACAAGGACATGCATCAGGACTTGTAAGCATAAATTTGGACCACAAATGTCTGCAGCTCATCTACAAGTAGAGTGATATATTTTCATTTTATTGTTATCATTATATTAATATGTTTTCAATTTTTAAACCCAAATCTGATTCATTCTTCTTTAAGATGACAGCTAACCTGAACTATTTATTCATAAAATAGTGGAGTTAGTTCATTTAATCCTTAACTGAAAACACCTTAAATTTACCATGACAAAAGTAGGTTTCTTTTCAAGTTAAAAAGTGTTCTATCCAGGTGACAAAAATTACATTTCAAGGTATTAAAAGTGAAACACAAGTTTTCATGGAGGCGACTTTGCTGAGGCAGATACTGCAACAAAACTATGAAAATACAACAGTGTTCAAAACAAAGCATACAGGTCCCTTTCATATCCCAAATGTTAAAAGAACATTTTATGGGGGTCCCTAGAGCATGTGATGAAAACTATGTCAGAAAACCTTAAGGACCCTAGGCACCCCCTTATTTTTTAACACTGCATAATGAATATATAATTTCTAGCTTTAACAGTAGTTATATGCCTTATGAGGGGTTGGGTTGAGGTATGTAGTGAAGTAAATAATAACGAATGCTCAAAAGACATGATTCATGTTGTACACATTAAGGCTTACCATTCCATTGTCAACATTCACAGATCTGGGCTGAAGATGAAGGTGACAGAACAATGAGTAAAAACTCCGTACCACAGCATACCATCAATAGCAGGAGTTGGGTTGAAATCATGGAACATGAGACATGGCCGATGGATGATGGTACAAGTATACATGACATGCTACATCATGCAATGTTATTTCTTTGGTACTCATAAACATCTAAAACAACTCTTCGTCCAGAGAAACATATTATTACATGAAATAGATCGGTCCAAGATTACAACACTCCCTTAAAATAATGTTCTTGAATCAATAAGAAAACAAGAAATTAAACAGTTTTGCTTGATTCAGTAATTATCCGTATTCAGGCCAGGTGTGAGTAATGAAATTTCACAAGATTTTCTCATCAAATTAAGTTCATTAATCAGTTGGCAGAAGAGTTTAACATCTTTTCCAAATGGCAAATTTCATGAACATGCTAATAAGTATGATGACATGAACTGAATGAAATTCAAACAAAATAAATGAAACATAACATATCAGTAACAACTACATGGTAACCAAATGAGAATCAGTTTTTCCAATATATGTAAAATTGGTAGAATATGTTTGCTTTAAGCATACAATTCATGAAGAAACAAATCATCAGATCATGCTTACTGCCTTAAACACATAAATACACTTATCAGAGGTATTAAAGGAGCTCCCCAAGAATAATGACACTGCCATTCCTCATTGTAATTTGCTTACTTTTGATTGGTACATAGGTGCCATTTTAACACATTAATGAGAGTAACTGAACTCATCTTTGGGGTAGAGTGCCTTCAACCAAAACAGTAGTTATTACAATGACATTCATCATCTACAAAACAAATTACATTTACCGTATTCGATGTAATAAGCGCCCAACTCTAATAAGCGCCCACGGCGATATTTGCCGATATATTGGCCAGTGAACAATCCTAATTAGTACCCATTCCGATTACTCAATGTACACAAGACTTATTTATTCGTGTATAATTTGTGCTCGCTTGTTATATGCACCCTTAATTATGGGCAATTAAATTCTGGAAATATCAAATATCTGCCATGTAAAATACACACATTCTATTCTTTTGTATCATTTCCGGCTGTCAGCATAAACCACAAAAATTATGATCTTTCAACTTTTTTTTTCACAAAAATTATATTTAATAAGAGCCCTCTATTTCTAATTTTGAGAACGCCCTGGGTGCCTATTACGTCGAATACGGTAGTCTCAATCATCCTGATAGTGAGTTGCCCCATCAACCCCTCAGAAAACAAAGAACCTCCATTTCCGAGTGAGGGAATGAAATGAACTTCACTCCTTGAACCCATGTGGGGAAATCAACCCAGAACTTAGATGTGACGAGCAAATGTTGTTAACACTAGAATACCACGCATACACCTCTATTTTTTTACCAATATGGATTCCCTGACCCATTACATCTGACCAATGGCCCATCATTTTCACAGGACAGGTCACTTGACCAATTTTTTTGTTTGTTGTTTAACACCGCACTCAGCAATAATCCAGCTATATGACGGTGGTCACTTGACCAATAAGTATATCAAAGAAATCTGAAGCTCTGTTTGTTTGTGTTATTTAACGTTGCACTCAGCAATATTCCAGCTATATGACAGCGGTCGGTAAATAATTAAGCCTGGAGAAGACAATCCAGTAATTGACATCATGAGCATTGATCCAGGCAATTGTGATATGATGACATGCATGAACCAAGACAGCAAGACTGACCACCTGATCCGGTTAGTGGCTATTACGACAAGCATAGACGCCTGTTACGGCAAGTATAGTCTGTAGTCGGTACTGCTGATCATGGAAATATCAGGATCCAAGGCAGCTCTTTCCTTCAGCTGGGTTGTTACAGTTAATTACCAAAAAGCCCTGCCTGCTGCTCAACTCCATAAGTAGACACCTGCCCTCCTGACCAAAATGTATCAACAGCACTGGGCATTCCCAATTGGATTGTCAGAGATTGGAAATATCTTCAATACTTCCGCTTCCTGAAGAGCTCCTTTAAAAAAATATGAATGATTCCAAAGTGGTTAGAGGATGATCAACACAATGCCCAAATTAACCACAGATTACAAAAATATCATGCATGTTCTCTTTTACAGAAACACATTCAAAGAACCAAAAACATTTTCGTCAAAATGACTTGTATTTCTTTCGCACTGCTAAATATTCTATACATTCTCTTGACACTATACTTAACAGTTTGAGGTAAAAGAGAATTATTATCAATCTGAGGTAACAGTCAACATAGCCACTGATTTCAAAAACCAATGAAACCAGAACATCCCATGAAGGCTATTGCAATTAACACGATCACAGTCAGGCTTTCTACAGCTGGATTTTAACTAAATATACCTATGATAAACAGCTAAATGAAATTATCATGCTAGGTTGAGGGGAAAAGATATGCCAATACATTATATTATTTAAATGCATCCCTTCTATACATCAACACACAAGGTTGAACTGTGTACAAATGAATGTTTGCGTCTTTCAAAGTTAAGATAAAAGTCCTGTACTCAAAATCCTTACAAGAGCCACATAAAACCATATGCAGTGCATTGTGACCCATGTATCACAAAATGGTCAATAAAAAAGTCAAAAAGTCCCCTCGATTCATTACACCACATTTAGGACAAACAGAATTTTCAAAATTAACCTATAATGAGATAAGAATGAAAGGTCTTGCTTAAAGAATAACAATGTAATGAAACACAATTTGAGAACCATCAATATATTGAGTTATCTGTACCTTAAGACAAGCAGAGTGCCGAAATTAGACCAATATGCCAATATGGGTTCTACCAGATCAATAAAGGTAAATCGTCTTTGATGATATAGAGAGAAAAAGGATTTCAAGTTTTCATTGTGTGTTGTGTTCACTATTTTTTTTAGATGAATGTCAAAATGTTCCGCCAAGGTAACATTTACATGTACAAAAAGCATTTCAAAATGGTGAATTTACTCAAAATCCAACAATAATTCGACTTGACAATATTTCACATTACATTCGAGCAATTACTGCAATCACACAGACATACAATCCCTGCCTGAACAGGTAATTCAGCATTTAATTCATGGACTTCAGAATCAATGTTAGGATACAAATGACAGAACTTGGCAATGTGGAGTATTGCCAAGAATTACCCACCACAGTAGCACTTTTCTGCCCACTGGCAAAGATCATAGAGAACAGAAACACGCCCAATAACCTGCACTCAACTACACTTGACAAATATGCATGGTCAACATGAAGACTAGCTGCAGAGTATGACACTCATCAGATACACAAACCACTGTAATAATGTACAGTGTTGTGGAAAAATAATATTGGTGGGGTAAACATTAAATCATAGTTGGGTAAATATTTACTCCTGGTTGGGTAAACATTTACTCCTGGTTGTGTAAACATTTATTCCTAGTGGGTAAACATCTGTCTTGGTTGTGTAAACTCCTCGTCAGGTAAACATTTACTCTTGGTCAGGTAAACATTTACATCTGGTCGGGTAAACATTACTTCCTGGTTGGGTAAACATTTACTCCTGATTGGGAAAACATTTTTTCCTGGTAGGATAAACATTTCTTCCTGGTAGGATAAACATTTCTTCCTGGTTGGGTAAACATTTCTTCCTGGTCGGGTAAACATTTCTTCCTGGTCGGGTAAACATTTCTTCCTGGTCAGGAAAATATTTTCTCCTGGTTGGGTAAACATTATTCCTGGTCAGGAAAACATTTACTCCTGGTTGGGTAAGCAAGTAATAATGAAGATTTACTTACAAGCATGTTCTCAGGTTTAGCATGGTTGTATGCTGCTGTTAGCAACATCACAGCGGTGGACACCAGAGATGGGCTTCACACACTAAACTAACGTTGGAAATAAACCCCGGCCTTCGATTTGACAAATGAACACTTCAACCACTAGGCTACCCCACCAACCTAAAAGGAATTTACAACGAAGGTAATCTTCGTAACTTACTGAAGATAACATTCCACAATGAGTGATACAGATGACTTCCAGTACACTATGTGAATTTCAACAATGATTATTACAGCAGTTTGTGTAATGTCATATATAATAAAATATTGTAAGAAGACCATCCATTTTCACATTCACATTACCAAGTCACCCTTCTAAACTCTAGCAATGAGTTACCAATCTGTACAAACCACAGAACATGTCTCGCAAATTCACAAAGCCATGGCATATGTATTCAAATTTCTACATAGATTCCATTGCAGAAATCCATCCCAATATCGTAATAGCACAAGAGGCCATCTACAGAGTATGAAAGTTACCCAACACTTACAATGTACAATGAAAATAAATAGACAATATAACACATATTTTCAACAGGGCGATATATAGGGCAGCAGCCTTCATAAGGCTACCCAAGGGATGGGAGGCAGAAATTGTTCTTACAAATACAAGGGAGATTACCTGGGATTTTCCAATGGATAATTCCCTGCAATTCTCAAAACTTCCACAAATCCTAAAACAATAGCATGTAGACAGTATTTTTACATGAATGATTTCAGCTTCATATTTTCTGGACATATCCATGTGTAACAAGTATTTTCAAAATTCCAAGTAATCTGTTATAACAAAACCTCTTGAAATATTTCTTGGAGTATTCCCCGACATGTAATCTATGGACTTCAAAATGGAAATATTTACCCACAGATTTACAGTCTGGTTTCTATGTAGATGAACTTCATCTAATAAAAACAGTGCACACTAACATTTCCGCATCATACTCTTATTTTCTAAATCAGCTGTCTCTCATTCTAATTGAATTTAATACTGTCCAAAGATTAATTTTCTCCACATGGAGCTTAGATGGTTCTCCAAACTAAAAACTAACTGTTCAACAAGAGGTATACTCAAGCTGCATGGAATAAAAGAGACCAAAGGAACAAAGATATTTCAATTTTAGCCATTACGGTGGATAATCATATGAACCTTATTAAAACAAATCCGGTTACAAAAAGTTGGAACTACAAACATAATAAAATAATACAAATAGATTCCACCTCATGAAAGAAAAGAACAGTTACTGAAGTCCATACATTACAATTTTGGGAGCTTACATAAGGGAGGTAACTTTTGTTTCAAACACAACTGTCTAAATTGAGACAAGACGTCCATTGAAAATCAATTCAAGAGTTCCTTTCCGTGCATAACTGTATTGAAATAAGGGACATCATCAGTCTACACATTTGAGTATGTCTTTTGCTGAAACTTCAAGAGATGTATGGAAATGGCAAAATGGTTAACCCACTAGTATCATTATTTCTCAATTGACACCTTTTTGATTGACAAATTACATCAGCTGATAGATAGATCTAGACATAAAAGTTGGCACCAAATGATGAATCGTGAACCAATGGACAGAACTATTAAGAATGACAAAATTTTGGAACGTTAACATCTACCACTGTGGGACATTCACTTTCTGTGAATAATATGAAAAATCATTGCAAAAACAGTATGTGTATATATATATATATATATATATATGTGCCATGCCACTTTATGCATAGGTCTCCTAACTCTTCAAAACATTGATTCACTGTTCTAATTGCATTAACTCTCTTCAAAACTATTCAGTTTACAACAACATCCTCATCAGACACGGTATGCAACAAGTTCATTCCTGCCAGTCATTAGGCATTGTAATCTGTTCAACATGTCTTCAGACACTTCTACTCAGTCACATCCAAATGATACTGTCAAACAAAGAGGGGATGAGAAATGAATGAAACTGTGGATAACATGAACAATTTGAAATGAAAGTGAGACTGAATGATAATGGACACAAGAACATGTCTGCCATCCAAACCCTATGACTGTTTGACTCGTTTGCGAGGTGGCCCCAGGGGTGGGCTCTGCTGGCTTGCCAGAGCACGGAAAGCTTCGGCAATTAAGTGCGGGTGGGTTGAGATCATGGCTTTCCATCCTTGAGTTTCCATCACATCAGTTGCATGGCTGGAGAAAAACAATATCACATGAAGTAAAAATCATGGGTAAAAGGACATGATTTCTCAAAATGCACATAGCAAAGATATACAACATGAAGAAAGGAAACACAACCATAATAATCATAGTATAGGCTTACAATCACACATTACATCGCCTTTGATTGACTCTTTTTTTTTAAAGAAAAATATTCCCCAAATGTAAAATCCCTCATCCCCCCATTACTTCAAAGGGAGATAATTCATGAGCACAGTACCACTAGAAAACACAACTTTCTACTGTTGATCAGTTTAGAAACAGCAACATAGAGAATACACGTCACTGTAACCTGTTATCAGAGTTGTTCTTATTCAACATATATTATGCATATACTGAGGCGAATACCATTCGTATCACGAATATAGGGTAATGAATACGAATATTTAATCATGAATACAATAACATGTCACCAGTTGATGTATTATTTGTTATATTCAGTGAAGCAATAACAACATGAATTATTTGACATGGTTTGTTAATAATTAATATATTATACATTTATATACTGCACTTATCCAGGTACTAGTATCTGCTCAAATGCAACAATGACCAGTGACCACAATACTGTCAAATTAAATATTATAAGTGGGTTGTCTTTGAAGAAATCTATGCACATAATATGTTCTTAAGGGTATTTTTAGGTACAGGGTATGTAAATGCGTATGATTGCATATTCTTAAAATTTGATTCTAGTGGCCATGAATAACAAATTCATTCATGAATGTATACGGTTCGATTCCCCGAATATGCGAGTGAATCGTAACAGCCCTAGTGTATATATATATATATATATATATATATATATATATATATATATATATATATATATATAAAAAAAAGAATGTATTCTTGATGGATTAGTGAAGAGCAGGAAAGAGAGAGTAAAGATGGTCTTATGAAGTCCCTTAGTCCTAGGCTTGAATACCATGAAGAGCCCATGATGGATCATAAGATCGTTGAGGGAAAAATAAATAAATTCTCATACTGCTGATAAACAAAATGGACTTACCTATTTACAAAATCTATTGCATGTGTCTTGAGTTGGTCTGCACTATGCAGATCAGCTAACACCAGAATCTCACAGACATTTTCTATTGTTAAGTTTGAACACAGGGCCTCTTCACACATCACTTTTAACCTCTCAAGAGCATACTGGAATGAAAACAACACACAATCTTAGCAATACCATGGTAATATCCTTACATCATGGTCACAACATCATTGATACAAGGTAAGTGAGTTAGCCTGTGTTTGGTTTAATGTCACTTGGAACAGTATTCCAGTTATCACGGCGAATCAGCTTGATGTGGGAGGAAAGCCTGAAGCGTTGCAGCACTTAACGTTTACCAGTTTGGAGAAACCACAGAGCATGGGTATGGTGTTGACAAACCAAGAGACAATTGGTCAAACCCTGATACGAACCACAACCATAGGTTTCTGGTGTGAACAAGGGACGCAACTCTGCACAAGGAATTCAGCACCTTAGACTTCTGGGCCACCCATGCCTCCATTTGTACTTTTATCAGTGTTTGAAATTAAGGGGGTTCTTGATTTTCACATATTCCAGTTAAGCACATCAATTCTAATGGGAGCCTGTAAGTTCACATGGTTGACAGAATGAGCAATGATTCCGCTACAGGGGTTGAAAAATTATTAAAAATGTTACTTGACCAAGGGCAAGTATGACCAACATTCTCACTTGCCCTATTTTAAAATGTACTAGCCCAAAATCAAGCTAATAAATTTGAACATCCATCAATAAACGTTCTCTTACGATTGCAAGCGTGTATGTTTGGGTCCTTGAAACAAATGGTGCACTTCATGACTTTCGCTGTGTCATCATACGCAACCCAAGGAAACTGGTCTTTCCACCCAGCGATGAATGTTCGTTTTCGTTTACATTCGTCATACTTCTTATTCTTTGCCGATATACAACTTTCGGAATTTCCCTCTGCCTTCGTCCCCACCGCCAAAGAAACTTAAAATAGACCGCTGAGACATGATCGGCCATGTGCGGTACTGGCAATATAAATTGTTATTGCAGATACCCCTCTGGGTGCTAATGAGGCAAAGGGAGACTACTCTGTCCTTTACTAGCTTACTTATTTGAAACAACAGATTTACTTACAGTGATCCCTCGCTATTGCACTCTTCAATATAGCGCTAACTCGGTTATTGTGTGCAGTAACACATGGTTCCCAAAACTTATATACACTTTTAGTAAACTCAAGTCACTGACACGATGTCATTTCCCCATCGCAAAAACATTACCACCTGCACGCAACACAGGAAATACCAATCAACAAATTCCGAAATTAAATCCTATTATTACTATCTGGTTATAAAAAAACACGTTTGTACCTTGACATATGTTTGTAGCATATTTTATTAATTTTATTTAAAATTTCATTCAATACAGTTTAGATCAATTTTGCCGAAATCGTGCGTAAAGGGGTCGATAGATCGCACAACTCGCCGTTATTTACAGCAACCACGGTCAGGTTATCGCTATTGACGACTCGAATGAACTTTAGTTGACAACGAAAAGAAACACCTATTAAATAAATGCCATACTTTCACTCGTTAAAAGTCCCGTTTGTTGTAGTTCGACAAAATTATATTTCATCAAAGCTAGGCCTAACGGAGCATCTAAAGTCGGAAAATGTTTCAACCTCGCGTTACAATTTCCAAGAAATTCCATTTCCAAGAAACATGTGCCATATATGGAAGTGTTACTACGATTTAACAATGAAACAAGCCTGGTTCTCGTTGTTGACCTGCCTGACATCGAAATGTATTAATCCCATTGGTTGACTGGCGTAGCTGTATGCAAATTACATTGTCAGTTTGCTAACAAAATATTAGCCAATCAAATACCGTAACATGATCACATGATTACATTCGCGTAAAACCTGACCCAGTTCATTTTGGGTGCTCTACTTGTCCACGGGCATGCTAGAAAACGTATATTACACGCCCGACATCTAAACCTTACTTGGCACGGGCGTCGGGCAATGGTATTTTTCAACCCCTGCGCTATCTCACAAATTCGTGATGTGACATCTTATGTGGAAGGTGAGTGAGTGAGTATGGTTTTATGCTGCTTTTAGCAATATTCCAGCAATATCACGGCTGGGGACACCACAAATGGGCTTCACACATTGTATCCATGTTGGGAATCGAACCCGGGTTTTGGGCGTGACGAGCGAACGCTTTAAACACTAGGCCACCCGACCGCCCCCTTGTGGAAGGTGAGTAAAGGGATGCAGTTCCTGGATGTTTACCACTGTGGTGAAACCCACGAAAATTGGTATGACACACCAAGGATCATAATCAGTGATAAGCAGGACAAATCCCAGATTCTAACCCACATCATAGAATACTCCTTGCACATCCAAGGGACAGTGAAATGTGACTGTTGGGCATCTGTGGCCTGACTTATCATCTTAGATACAGTAAATACAGTACCTTGTCAGCTGCTGCTAGAAGATCATCTGCCATTTTGTCAAGGTTTGGAGCTTTGCCTGTGTATATAAATCTCAGCATCTCCCTCATCACTTCATGGTCCACGTCAGTAATGTCTACCCGGTTCTGAAAACACAACGGATATGAATACTGCATACTACTGTTTGCAAACACTGATGGGTTGTCTTGCATATGAAGATATGGATATTTTAGTATTATTTTGAAAATTTCTATAGTTAATGCTGCTAACACCTCAGTTAGCAATACTGTAGCTGTACGGCGGTGGCCTGTAATAATGCGGTGATAATTCAGGGATTGATAGTGTGACCAGTGATCCAAACTGTTGCGGTACAATGGTACACATTCAATCAAGTCACCAAGCCAAACCACCCGATCCATTAAATCGCCTCTTAGGTTGCTGGGGACCTATTCAAACCCCGAATCCCCATGGGTCGGAAGTAAGTAGACCAAGTAAGGATGAGTAAACAAAGGAATGTCAGCAAGATACATGCATTGTCTGGTCAGCTGCTATATCCACCACCAGAGTTTGCCTAACAATTACCTTCCTAGTTAAGTAATTTGCGCATTAAAAAAATGAATGAATGAGTGAGTATTGTAAACACTGCTTCTAGCAATATTCCAGCAATATCATGGCAGGTGACACCAGAAATGGGCTTCACACATTGTACCAAGGTCTTAGGGGTGACGAGCGAAAACTTTATCCACGAGGCAACCCCACCATGCCCCATTTTAAATTAGCTCAGTAGACAAGGAAATATTCTTCTTATGCAGCCCTCCTAACTACACCATTCTAGCTGTACGCATACAAATGAAGATAAATAAATAGGGATGCAGTCAAGACCCAAGTATCTCCTTCCTTGTATTGAAATAATCATGATGAAAGTTATCCAGTTTCTACTGGATGAGATTCAACTACTTTTGTCCCTAGCAAAACCAAATACAATATGAAGTAAAAGTTTAAACAATGTTTCTCGGGCGTTTTTGTATTCCTGACTCATTTTGAAGTAACACAATTCATATTTCAATCAGGTTAGTTTGGTACCTTATACAAACATGGAAACAAGAGAACAAGATCTAGGCTTTGTGTATATTGAATGGAAATAGTAAGAAGGGGCATTTGGCTGGGACTGCCAAATGCCCAAGCAAACACTTATCCCTCCACAACAGTATGCAGTTATCCCACGGAAGGACAGCGGGTTGGATAAACTGCATATCCCCATTTGCGATTCAGTGGGCCAGAGCATGGACTAGACTAGACTAGACTGCCATTGTGTATCCGACCCCAGGGTGTGTTCAACATCACTGTCACCACAATGCCTGATCACAGGTAAGGCTGGATCTGAAATCATGCTGCAACTAGAAGTACTCAAAAGATCGGGAACCGTAGTTGCCCTCACGAAACATAGTACCCTTGATACGACTTACAGCCGAGAGCAATTCCCTAAAATATTCTGTCTTCAGCAGGCCAATCTTCTTCACCAATGGTGGTCATGAGAGACAACGGTAGGAAGGACAGATGAAAGTCAGAGTCAACAGACATGAGTGATCTATCATCTATCTTGAGTCTTAGCTCTGTTGGCATCAAGGGGAGGCGCCAAAGTGGGGAATGAAATCCCATGCAATTTAAACTGGGATGGGGTGATGGTGGTTTGGGGGGTGATGGTGGTTTGGGAAGTGAACCCTTCAGGGCTACCTGCTTCAACAGAGCACGGATGCCGTTGAACAAGTTATTAATGGGAACAGTGTCAGAAGGTGTAGTAAGCTTGCGATCAAAGTTCTAAGTATTTCTTGACATGATCCTTGATTTTAAGGTCATCCATGAGGCACAGGTGGCACAAGTTCAGAGTGGCAGTTCCTCAGCCTTAGAATTAGTAATACTGGGCGCCAAGGCATAAGAGGAGGCCCTCTGTGAAGAGAGTGCTTGCATGAAAACCCTTTTGTGTGACGATGAGCGATATATTGAATGCCTTGCGGGAGAGTCTGAGGTACAATCAACCCGAGGCGCCTGCACAAGCGTTGCGGACAACAACAGAAGCAGAAGGGTACCCTGAAGAGACAAGTTGTAACTGCAGCGCCAAACTGACGACCATATCAGTATGAGTATCCTGATAAGGGAGCACCAGAGGTGATCTATCCTGAGTTGAAAACGGCAAATTCGAAGTCTTTGAGGGCTGGGCCTGAGGTGATGACGTCTGAATAGGTGGCACCTGAGGTGGCAAAGGCAACAGCACCTGAAGAGATTGCTCTTGGCGCAAGTAAATACGGAGCAGGCCAGGCGGAGGGCACCTGATAATGCTGTTGATAAGCAGGTGATATCCCATCATCCAAGGCTGGTAACCCTGTAGCTGGTGACGTGCTTGGAGATATGCCTGTCGAGGTGCCTGTGCCAGGTGAGGCGCTGAAGAAGAAGGCAGCACCTGGTGAGATGTCCGAAGTGTAGGCACCTGCTGAGGAGACTCCAGGTCAACGGACTCGAAGGGATGTGATGAAGTCTGACGCTGTAGTTATTGATGTGCCCTTTTGTGTAGTGTAGCCTGGTAAACATTGAAAAGGTTGGGGGATAAGTGGGCACAATTGGTATAACGCTGACCTAAGGTGCAGGAGAACCAGCAGTCTGGGCAGAGGCTGTGGGGGTCCTGGGCTGAACTCCTCCCACAACAATCCACACACTTTTGGAGAGGACGAACAAGTTCATCGTCAATTCCTGACACCGGACCCAAGATGACCAGAAAAAGAGAAACAACTATGGACGGAAATCATGGGAAGTCATTAAACAAAACCCAACCAGCTCGTGTTAAAACGAGGGAGGTAGAAACAAAACAGAAACTAAAACGGAGCTTCACATGCCCTAGGGAGCAATGGTGGGGAAAGAACGTGTGTAGAAGGTTAGTAGCCATTTAATCATATTTATTGAAAAATAACAGCAAGGGACCCTAATAATGATGTACTAAGGATGATAGATCAAATTCAAACCTAAATAAGAAAACTAATCCAATTGTAAATGTGGATTGGAAGCACAACCATGTCCGTTCACCACGGGCAATGATGAAAAAAGTGACAATTAGTACAGGAGCATTCTGAGAGCAAGGTGGTTGAAGGGTTTGTTCCAGTGATTAATTTACATTGTTTTACGCTGTTATATGATCAAAGCAAGAAGGAATATTGCATACTGTTGTGGAGGTATAAGTAGAAAAACAACACTGGTTACAAAAATAGACTAATTAAGAGGTGCTCATTGGTCAGATGCATTTCAGATATTGCAAGATCATAAATCAAACCCTAATTGAGGAAAAAGAGGAACACACTGCTCAGGTAATATTGGCTATGTCAAATGTACCTATAACTACCAAGAGAGACAAAAGTTAGGAACGGAAAAATATAATCTTCATAACTACCTGTTTTCTTTCTTCCATTTCATGTTCGAACATTGCACTAAATACTGGTGACCTCGCTGCAAGAGACAAATTATGCATAAGAACAAATAAACATCACCATGATCAGTGACGTGGCAGCACTACCAACAATCTGATCCTGACATTTCAGTGTCCAAAACAATTATGAAACAATTAGAAAACCAAGTCAGTGGTGAGACAAGGTCTGTGAAATGGGGTTCAGCGGCGTGTTCAAGATTATTGCACTAATATACAACATGCATCTTCGGCTGCTTGTCCTAGTCTCGACTAATGCCGGTTTTATAGTGCTAGCCCACGGATATACCAAATATACCAAATTTCGATAACTGGTAGTCTAGATCACGTACTTTGTGTACCCCCCTGGCAAATGTAAATTGGCATGGCTCCCATGGCCGAAAGCTAAGAATACACAATGCCATGTAGAAATCGTGACTGAATGAATGTTGATGCAATATCTATGACAACTATGGAAGAATATCACGGCCTAAGTCAATCCCTGCCTGTTCTGTCCCAGCATCACCTCAAGCAAATGCTTACTCACTTTCATGCTTTCAATAATTTGGACCAAGACCATTTGGTTCCAACAGGCCTCATATCTGAACATTGGTATCATTATTCAACCGTTTCAAATTGGGAGTCACTGAACTCAAACATGTTTACTTTGATGAAATCTATGATTATTGGCATTATATGGTAGACAATCTGACAAACTGAAATTTGCACCTATGACAACTTCATGGTACTAAGGGACACAACTCTGCACAGACATTGTTCTATCTTAGACAACCTGTGTCCCATTAAGAATTGGAAGCAAGTATCCCAAAGAACTGGAAGTACAATTCAAATTATCTTTCACCAGAGCTCATAGACGCAGGGTTAGAAACTAACAGTTTTTGTCCACTAGTCCTTATAATGATAACATATAGCAAAACCCTTAAAATGAGCCAATTTCTACTAGTGCTTAGGATACCTTTACTATTGGGCAGTTTGGTAAGGACTACAGGACTAATGCCAATTTCTAACGCTGTAGACATGAAAACAAACTCACCTGCGAGTATTGCTTTGTGAGCAAGGAATTCCCTCCCCGCAACACAAAGTGTGACATCACTTGATGATGACCTTTCAAACAATGCCCCTAAGTCGTCACTGAGTCGACACTCTGGTACTTTCACTGGTGTACAGTTGGACTGTCCTGATACATTCACTGTGTCACCCACGACACTCACCTGAGCAGAAAAACACACAGTTGTTATCCACAAACATTACTTAATATTTATTCCATGAACACTAACCCATAGCTAACATTTACTTTTCAAGACCCTTAGTTATCCTTCAAGATCTTGTTTAGTAGGATAATCTGACTTTTGCACATGGCTCACTGTTCCTTTTGTTGCCTACTTTACCAACAAAGCAAATCGTGAAGATGAATACACATGTATATGAGTGAGTGAGTTGGGTTAATACCACTTCGAGTTAAATAACAGTATTTTCAACACGTGGGAGGAAAGCATTAAGTCATGAAGGTTTACTCTTTCGTGAAACCCATAAGCTTCACGGTGCTGACAAGTTATGAATCAGAAATAGGGCAAATTTGGGATAATCATAGTTTTCTGGCGTCCCAGAGGGAACTGTGCACAGCATGTAGCAGGACCTTAGACGACTTGGACAACCATGCTGCCAATTATATGAGTGATATATGTTCACAGAGTGAAAATCCTGATAATAAACTGCCTGTAGCATGCTTCATGTCTTGAACAAGCTGAAGATACTGTGTGTATTGCAATTAAATATTTAGAAGAGAAAAAACTTACTTCACAAAATATTGTTAACTTGTCGTCCGGTAAAAGACCATTGGCTTCATCCATTAGAAAATCTCGACGGATGAACTTTTTAAATCCCCAGTCTTTCCCTTGGACAAAACGGTATGCTCTTTGGCTTTCTACAATGAAAATGTGACAAATTATCACCTGGGTTAGTGCAAAAATATCAAACAGTACCAAGCAAGACACCAACACCGAGACTCCTCACCATTAACCACTGGTCTTAGTCTAGTGAATTGTTTTGGTACGCAGATAAACCAACATTAGTATGATGAGTTCAGGTTAAGTTTGTTGTGGCTCTTTGTGATCCAGCCAACCCTATTTTTAGACAAAAATTAACAGAACAAAAAGAAGAAAGATTTTGACCTAACCTTGTATCAAACCTGCATTTCTTTGTAGTTCTGATTAAATTTTGATTCAATTACTTTTGTGGGAAACAAAAAAGTACCATCATAACAAACAAACATTTTGAAAAAAATATCCTGAAATCATAAATAAATTTCAACTCTAATTTTTGGACTTATTCCCTTGTAGTTTATAATTCTATTTTCCATGTAATATTTATTGGGGGGGCCTCCTGCACCAATAAAACAAAAATGAAATTTATCTAGCCTCATACATAGCTCATGAGTGAGTACCAAGAGCACTATGTAGAGCAAACATGATGTAAATCGATGAAATGAATTAGTAGTGCAAATGTTCTTGGACAAGGCTGCCACAAAAAGCAAAATTACCTGTTACAGCTATATTACTCACAATAAGGCAGGTGACAACAGACCAACAATGTCAACAGTCTTATGAGTCTACTAGTCTGATATGGCTTTTAACATCATCTTCAGTAGATTTTAGTGTTATATGGACTACCATAGCTCAGCTTACTAGACCGAATAGACCTTAACTAGAGTCGGGACTCGGACTAGTGGCTGGAGATGCAGTCTGTGTTCAGCTGTGTTCAGCTGTGATTATGGCCATCACCTGCGACAATAGTGGCTCCATGTGATAAGCATGAGTGGGGTTTAAAGACACTTTTAACAATATTTCACTTGTGTGACAGCTTGTCAGTTTAATGTGAGAATAATGCCCAAAGCGATTTTTTTTGTCAATGTTCATGACAATGAATGGAAACAAAGAGCACAGAAGAGTGCTGATAGACCAATTACCCTGACAATCATTTGGGGAGAATCTTGGATTCAAACCAACTAACGCCCAACCCTTGTCCAACTCCCCACTGTCTGTCTGTCTGTCCCAATCCTGTTAGTCGTCACAAGCAGTGTTTCTGAAGACCTACTCTAACCCGGATGGATATGTGTGAAACATATGACATACCTTGTTAAGACATTTAGACTACTTATTGATACACAAAATGGACAATTATTTTTAAACACAATACTACTTACCCATAGCTTTTGTTTCTTCTCTTTTTGCATTCAGTATTGAAAATTTGAACTTTGCTCGAACTTCACTTTTGTTGCAAGAGACTAATAATAAGTAAAGTGAGAGGTATTCTTTACTCTCTTCATCCAGACCCTTTGGATTCACACGTAAACACCTGCAAAAAGAATAAAAATGTCCAGGGTTGTTAGGAGTGCATGAACATCATCAACACCAGACCAACATGTCAGATAAACATCAAACAAGAAACTATATCAATGATCAGTGATTCAATCTATACTACTCAAAAGAAGTTAAGGACCACCCAATTCTTTCACATTACTATACTTTATTTGTTTGTTGTTTAACACTGCACTCAGCAATATTCCAGCCATATGACGGCGGTCCGTAAATAATCATGTCTGGACCAGACAATCCAGTGATTGACATCACACAATTGGGACATGATGTCATGCATCAACCAGGTCTGCGAGCCTGACCACCCGATCCCATCAGTCACCCCTTACCACAAGCATAGTTGCTTTTTACAGCAAGCATGGCTTGCCGAAGACCTATTCTACTCTGGATCTTTACGGGTCACATTACTATGGTAAATCAGTCATGGCATGACAACTTAACTTAGTAATATGAAAGAGTTGGGTGGTCCTGAACTTCTTTTGAGTAGTGTACTTTGAAAATCAAGGTCAATCATTACTTAGGGCAAAACAACTAGGATTCAGTCATAACAAATCAAAGTGTATAGTTAATGAAATTAACCATAAAATGTACAATACTAATAATACCAGAGACATCAATTTTGGACCAGACAATACAGCGATCGACATCATGAGCATCGATGACTATGTCATTATGACATGCATCAAGCAAGTCAACAAGCCTGACCACCCGATCCCATTAGTCACCTCTTATGACAAGCAAGGCTTGCTGAAGTCCAATTCTAACCTGGAATCTTCAGGGACTCTAGGACCAGGTAAAAATGGCACACACCAAAACATAATCATGCTAATCAATATTGATGTTTTGTTCATCCTTGATAAGTTCATATGATGAATGATCATGATGATGTCTGTTTGGGTAACTAACAACCCATCAAACAGCCAGCAACCAGTCCCAGAGAAATTCTGTGGAATAATTACCAAAATTCTGCAGTAAAAATATGACCATTTCCCCCTCAAAAATGACACAAACTCATATTTTGAAAACTTCAATCCATATCCGACACAAAATAATTTCACAAACTGTCGTTATAAACAGTTATCATTGGAAAAGACATAAAATTATAAAAATAAATATGCATAGTCAGCTGATAGTGACACTGATACTTATTATTGGTTAGATGTAAACATTGTTTATGTAGTCATAATACCCCAAAAAGCTTAACAAGTGAGAATTATTTATTGCAAATTTCGTTTTATTGCCGTATTCATAATTTGTATGTTTGAATAACATGTTAAATGTCTAGGCATCATTCAAGTGCAAAATTCGATAGAAAAACATGAAAATAATGAAAATTAATTAGTGTACTGATTGAAAAAGAAGAAGAGGTAAATTGCACGATTTTCTGCAAATCTTTTCGAAGAATCGCAGAATTGTGGGACTGAGCAACATATGGCACATCTACAAATACAACCATGATTACTTGTAACAAAGGGGGATCCTGGAGGTTTGCTTCTATAGTATTTCAGTCTTGGGATCCCCTGAAGGTTAATCTCTTCAGAGATAGATCCGTGTAAATCTGGGGGGACTAGTTTTTCTCTCCAAAAATCTAGTTATTTGACATTAACTAAAAGTCCGAAAACAGCTAGATTTGACCAATGGTGTCTACCCTTGCTTTTAACGTAACTGTTTCAATGACTTCCATCAACTGATTATTAGTACACAAGTCAAACACCCTTACCATTTCAGTTTATCATTGGCCCCTGCTGAGAAAGTGGAACTTTTGAGGACCTCTCCCATTTCTTCTCTACAAAAGCTGAAGTTGTTGATGGTCCATATATAGGAAAATTTGATCACTTTTACCTGTAAACAGTAACAGTGACATGATATTAAACAGAAGACAGAAGAAACATGAGTCACAACCAGCCTTGAGTCAACAGAGTATCAAAAACTAATCAAAATGTTGTAATTGTATGTTGTTTAACCCGCACTCAGCAATATTCCAGCTATAGGATGGCGGTCCGTAAATAATCATGTCTGGACCAGACAATCCAGTGATTGACATCACACAATTTGGATATGATGTCATGCATCAACCAAGTCAGTGAGCCTGACAACCCGATCCCGTTAGTCGCCTCTGACGACAAGCATAGTCGCCTTTTAAGGCAAGCATCGGTTGCTGAAGACCTATTCTACCCCGGATCTTCACGTGTCACTAATTCATTTATCCACTGTTTATCAATGATTATTTCAAATCGATTCAATGTCAAAAAACCTAAGTTGAAAACTGATCTGCTTTTGACAAAAGAACTCTCAATATACCATGAGGTCTATCATCTAATGAAATATATTCGCTGTTATATACCTGGAATATTGCTGAGTGCAGTGTTAAACAAAATGTAAAAAAATAAAAATATTAGCAAATGCTGTTCATATGTCTTACTTGTGTGTAGCACCAGTTTTCTGCAACAGGACATGACACTTCTGGTGGTGGAGGGGTCGGCACCCGACAAACCGCCATGCGGGAGTTGTCGGGCGACGAGGACGTCCCGCGGTCCAGCTGGTCCGCCAGTTTGATGCCTTAGTGAGCCACAACGATGATTGTGTCAGGCCGGTGTATAAAACTGGGTTCAGGAAACAGCACTGAAAGTAGGATGTACTAAATATTATCATATTATCTCACATAATTGCTGTCATATCATCAAAGATTCAAACAAATAACAGCTAGTCATTTACATTGACAAGTAAATGACAACAAAAACTTTTCACAATCATTATATAACATTCTGGCATACAACGAAAGATAAATAAAACTAGACAGGCTAGACGATTTAATGTTCTTAAGTGGCATTTTAGAAGCTGTAGCATCAACTATGGTATTCATGATCAAAATTTTGTTTTGTTTGTTTGTTTGTTGTTTAACATGTTTAACGCCGCACTCAGCAATATTCCAGCTATGTGACGGCGGTCTGTAAATAATCGAGTCTGGACCAGACAATCCAGTGATTGACATCATAATCATCGATCCACACCGTTGGGATATGATGACATGCATCAACCATGTCTGACCACCCAATCCCATTAGTCGCCCCTTACCACAAGCATAGTTGCTTTTTATGGAGAGCTGTATTGCGCTAAATATTGCAATACATATAAGGCCCAAATTATATATATTTCTACTGTTAGAATGGTACTTCTTAAATTAATAATCCAGACTTCTGATTGCGAGATTGGTAGTATGAATTAATGAGACTACCTATTATGTCATCAATATGGAATGTTGATGTGAACAGCTTGAAGCGTGTGCTATTTGTATAGTTTAGATAGGAACCCAGTCTATCTTAATGCCTCGAGATAGTAGATATAATAAATATAATTATATATTAATTCTTCCGCGACATTACTGGAAAATATCCACATGCATGGGGTGTATTGCTGACAGTATGCTGATGGTATACCTGTTATATTGAACAACCCTAGTAACTAGCACTACAAATTTCACAACAAACTGTCACGGCATCATAAAACTGCTGCTGAATTTATTATTTTGATGTTCTTGAAATAAGCACTAGGTACAATATTGTACAAGGCATACATTTTGTACATCTTTAAAATCCTCAGGATGTCATGAAGTTTATGTGCAAATCTATATTCATGGCAGCAGGGATAGACACAGCCACTAGTCCATTAGTCCGAGACTAGTGAAAATCCACAGGGACTTGTTATTTTGTACCAAAATCTTGCTATTTTACATGAACCACTGCTGCAAACTAATCATGCTAATTGGTTATGACCAATGGTGTTGACCCCTATTGAACACACAAATTAACAGGTCGTCTAGTGCATAACAACATGAGGGATATCTGCAAATCTGCCTTCATGTATATTCATGGCAGAGATATGTCAATGTGACACAAATTGACAGGTTGTGCAATAAACAGTTACATCACGTACATGTTTTTATCAATGAAAAATATGAAAGTTACCAGAACAAACTGTGTCAGTGAATGCACTACATGTTCAGCAGTAGGTGAACTCCAAAACTGTGACTTCATCACGTATTCAGTATGTGAACTGGAATACTAATCATGGACATACTTCATGACTCAACAAAAGTCATCAGGAGATGACATCGACCCCCCGAGCTGGTGCAATTTGGTAATACCCTACTTTTGGTTCATCGCCATTGGATACGTTCAGTTCAGTGTAGAAAAAAATAATGATGTTCACTATTTTTCAATATCCCTAATCATCATAAAGCACCAATTCACCACCAGACTGATCTGTATAGCAAGTTTCAAACAGAAATATTCAAAGGAACAGCTAGATATGCGTATAAGGTCAGCCATCAGGTGTTCATCCCAAACACTGCCTAATCTCCAAACTAGGCTAACATTATCATGCAACATGTAGCATCATGGGTTGTTTCTATCCATAAATCCTTGCACAAAGTGTTAATAAACAAACAAGCACACCAATTCCTGTATTGGTGCTTTATATTCTACTCCTATATGAAATATTGTTTAAATATTTTCTCATCAAAATTACATGATTCACGAGAAGTGTCCCAATTAAAAGATTTAAGCAGACATAGAGAAGGGGCGAAATTTTGCCTAACCAAACGGGCTATGGACTATATGTTTCAGCAAGCCTTTCGTAATTCAAACTGGCCACGGGCCAATAGTTAAATCGACCCCTGTGACTTCATGACACACTTGGGCAGTTAGTAGTTAGACATAAGCATTGTGTTAAAAAAGGATACTCCAACATTTATTCTAATAATAATAATAATAATAAGAAGAAGAATAAGAAGTGTACAATCAATGTTTTCCTTGTAGTTACAACATGTACAAAACTAGTGTCACATGCAAAGAGGGAAATCAATTGTGGATTGTTTAGGGCATGTGTTAGTTTAGATCTTCTTGCCTTCAAGCATAGCTTGATAGCTTCCTTTAATATGTTTAATGCAGAAACATTCTTGTTAAGTGTCAGGGAATTGAATCCCCGAACTTCGAATATCAAGCTTGTGTTTAAAAGACAACAAAATTGAATGATTATGCTCATGATAGCAAACAGAAAGTTATGACGGGGGCAGGTGGTAATGAGATATTTAAATATGGGTTAAGATTAATTAAGAAATAAATGACGGGGTGGGGGTGTTTATCATACAATAAACCACTGCAGGGAGAATAGACCATGAGGGACGCAGACTCAAGTGGTTTATTCATCATGCAGTGTTTTATTGTAAAATAAACAATTTCCATAAATGAGGTTTCGTTCTTCATTGTTCTTTGCAATTTATAGTGTACCTATCTCATATTAGTCCGTCTAGGAAGGCATTGCTTATTACCGTAATATACT
The DNA here is from genome assembly GCF_023055435.1 of Haliotis rufescens. Taxonomy (NCBI): domain Eukaryota; kingdom Metazoa; phylum Mollusca; class Gastropoda; order Lepetellida; family Haliotidae; genus Haliotis; species Haliotis rufescens. Next base: position 42,279,059 of record NW_025964112.1, on the reverse strand, counting down.
ACAGAGATAGACATGATAGCGTCAACACAGTAGAAAAAACAATGGCAAAACCTGGCAATTCTAACAGTTCTTGGTACTCTATTCAGGTTTGGCATGGAGGTACTGAAAATGCTTTTTGAATTACCAGTCTTCGAAAATACAGGGGTCCCTAGGTCCTTGAGGTTTGCTCATATAGTAGTATTTTAACATTAGGTTAATGACAAGGACCCCTTGACCCCTATTTCGAACACACTGACTACACAGCGCTATTTTGGTAAACAGCAGTCTGTATAAGTGTATTGCATTACATACTACAGTACAACTACTACCACAATACTGAACAGCATTTCAGTTATATTATGGCATGTCAGCTTGTCATCGGAAGGCCTAAAGTGAGGCAGGTCATATTACCACCACAGTCATGATATAGGATAAGTTACTCTGGTAACTTTAGACATGTCTTTAACATATTTATCTTGTTTTTAAATACGAAAATATAACATTCAGTACTTGACACTGACCAAATTTGTCAGTGGTCCAAAGGATCAGCACCAAACCAATTTACTGGTCCTGTTGGATCTCTACAAGACACAATGGTGCTTAGAGTTCAGACTCAATCTATCTCTGATTTCGAAAGTTGTACAAACTTAAATTACTTCGTCCCCAAAATAACACTAGACCACCAGATCACCATTTATTTAATCGTACTGGTCCTTAAGAAAATATGCTAGACTCAGACCAGCGTTAGTGCCGAGCATTGATATTTCCTGAATTATGAGAGCCTTAACAAGACAGTTACCATATAAAGAACTTGATTTGTTGACTAATTATAAACCAAAACATTAAACCATCCAGAGAATATAATGAGCAATTTGACAATATAATGATGAAGTAAATACTGCAATATCTATTCTTTTCAAAAGTTGGTAAACTGGTAATACCACATACCTCTGGTATTCACGGTACATTTCACTTTTGTCAAGCTGCCTCTCCAACTCAGTTTGGGATTTGTAATAGATTGGTAACGACAACAATGCCTAAGATGAGTACAAGGAAGAGATTTTCTTATAACATTCCAAATCAACAGTGCAACACCACAACCTAACACTACCGTGTACTGAATGGGAACTAAAGAACTGGGTTTTCAAAAGGAAAACTGTTGACAAGCAGTATGGAGCAGGGGTTTTCCCCTGACCACATGCACTGTCCCTGATTGGGCAAGAGTTGATGATGTAGGGCAGGAAGAAGCCATTTAAAGATTAACAACTATATTTATCAAGACTTTGATGAAGCAGTTCAAAATAGTGCTGACTACCATCACCATGATCTAATAGGACTTTATTATCATATCATTATTAGTGTCTGAAATAATTTTGACAAGCCAGAGGGTCTCCAGGGTTAGAACTAAACTGAAAAGCTTTACTAGTCTGGGTCAAGATAAAATGCCCTTGTAATGTTAAAACAAAGGGGAATTATGAAAACTTGGACCAATCCACTCAAATTTGTACTAGTCAAGCGCTATGTGTGTGGTTATGTTTATGTATCATGTGTGTGGTTGTTATGTTTATGTCTTGTGTGTGGTTATGTTTATGTATCACGTGTGTGGTTATGTTTATGTATCATGTGTGTGGTTATGTTTATGTATCATGTGTGTGGTTATGTTTATGTATCACGTGTGGTCATGTTTATTTATTGTGTGTGGTTATGTTCAGGCATCATGTGAGTGGTTGTTATGTTTATGTATCATGTGTGTGGTTATGTTTATGTATCACGTGTGTGGTTATGTTTATTTATTATGCGTGTGGTTATGTTTATGTAGGTGAGGTGAGGTGAAATTGGGTTTAATGTCGCGTCCAAGGTTATTGCACTTATATAGCGACGTGCATGCACGCGTGTGTGTGGCTGCTTGTACTAGTCCGGACTGATGCTGATTTATAGTGCTAGCTCACTGAGACACCATGCCACAGTTTTAACATGAATACCCCACTCAGACACAGTATACTGACTCCGAGCCGACCGGACGCTCTACCACAAGACCACGGAGGCGGCTTATGTTTATGTACCATGTGTGTGTTTATGTTATGTATCATGTGTGTGGTTGTTATGTTTATGTATCATGTGTGTGGTAACAACCAGGTTGTTATGTTTAACTATCGTGTGTGGTGATGTTTATGTATCATGTGTGTGGTTATGTTTATGTATCACGTGTGTGGTTATGTTTATTTATTGTATGTGGTTATGTTCAGGCATCATGTGAGGGGTTGTTATGTTTATGTATCATGTGTGTGGTTATGTTTATGTACCATGTGTGTGGTAATGTTTATGTATCACGTGTGTGGTTATGTTTATGTATCACATGTGATTATGTTTATGTATCACGTGTGTGGTTATGTTTATGTATCATGTGTGTGGTTATGTTTATTTATTATGTGTGTGGTTATGTTTATGCATCATGTGTGTGATTATGCTATGTATCATGTGAGTGGTTGTTATGTTTATGTATCGTGTGTGGTTATGTTTATGTATCATGTGTGTGGTTATGTTTATGTATCATGTGTGTGGTTATGTTTATGTATCACGTGTGTGGTTATGTTTATTTATTATGTGTGTGGTTATGTTTATGCATCATGTGTGTGGTTATGTTTATGCATCGTGTGTGGTTATGTTTATGAATCATGTGTGGTTATGTTTATGTGTATGTATCATGTGTGTGGTAACAACCAGGTTGTAATGTTTAAGTATGATGTGTGTGGTTGTTATTTTTATGTATCATGTGTGGTTGTGTTTATGTGTCACATGTGTGGTTATGTTTATGTATCACATGTGGTTATGTTTATTTATTGTGTGTGGTTATGTTCAGGCATCATGTGAGTGGTTGTTATGTTTATGTATCATGTGAGTGGTTGTTATGTTTATGTATCACGTGTGTGGTTATGTTCATGTATCATGTGTGTGGTTATGTTTATGTATCATGTGTGTAGTTATGTTCATGCATCATGTGAGTGGTTATGTTTATGTATCATGTGTGTGGTTATGTTTATTTATTATGTGAGTGGTTGTTATGTTTATGTATCGTGTGTGGTTATGTTTATGCATCATGTGTGTGGTTATGCGAAGTATCATGTGAGTGGTTGTTATGTTAATGTATCATGTGTGTGGTTGTTATGTTTATGTATGTGTGTGGTTGTTATGTTTATATATCATGTGTGTGGTTGTTATGTTTATTTATCATGTGTGTGGTTGTTATGTTTATGTATTATGTGTGTGGTTATCATATGTTATTACTAATCAGGCAGGCGGTCGGGTAGCCTAGTGGGTTAAAGCGATCGCTCGTCACGCCGCAGACCCGGGTTCGATTCCCGACATGGGTACAATTTGTGAAGCCCATTTCTGATGTCCCCCGCCGTAATATTGCTGGAATATTGCTAAAAGCGGCGTAAAATCATACTCACTCACTCATCAGGCTAGTAAATGTTCGGGATCCAGGGTAGAATAGGTCTTCAGCAACCCATGCTTGCCGTAAAAGGCCACTACGCTTGTCATAAGAGGCGACTAACATGATCCGGTGGTCAGGCTCGCTGACTTGGTTGATGCATGTCATCATATCCGAAGTGCATGGGTCAATGCTCATGATGTCAATCACTGGATTATTTACAGACTGCCGTCATATAGCTGGAATATTGCCGAGTGTGGCGTTAAACAACAAACAAAGAAAGTAAGTGTTCATTCCTAACACTGAAGGTTCTTTAACTCTTCCCTATATCATACAGTGATAGAAATTCACACTAACCCAACTCAACTCGAGTGAGATCAAACCATCTTGAATTTTATTCTCCATGGGAAATTGGGAATGTCCTTATGTCAACACTAATCAGGCTAGCAAACATTTCAGGTTTGGGGGAAATATGTAAATGCATGTACTATTAGTTTATGAAAAGATTAGATTACTAACAAAGAAATTTTGATGTCTTGATTTTCACAGATTTCAAACTTTATACATTTGTGAATGAAATATTATTACAATGAGTTTACATACTAATTTTTACAATGAATTATATTTTAACGTGTAATTGTTAGTGCAGTGAGTGACTTCTTTATACATGCATTCATATTGCCTCCATAGTAATGTTTGAATTTGGCACTATAAAAGAGATTTGAAAACACCTATCTCAGACAAAGTTAACTAAACTTAATGCATACCAGCGAACATCCTTAACAGGAAACAAAACAAAGCGATGTGTATGTTCACACTAAAACACATTTACCATGTTTACTCGACATGCTGTATGGGGAAAAATAACAAACCCATGTTCTGGCAATTTATCAAATGTACTTTGCTCCATCATGAATATATTTTTTGAGGTCACCTGGAACTGCAACAATACAGAAAGTCTGTATTGCATAAGTGAATCTGATTGTACACCATTTTTAGCAATATTCAAGCAATATCATCACAGAGGACACCAGAAAATGGGCTTCACATGCTGTACCATGGTTGGGGAATCAAACCCGGCCATTCAGTGTGATGAGCATAGACTTTAACCACTAGGCTAGACCACCATCTAAAAGTCAGTACAATGTTTTGGACCCATAAAACAATTTGATACAGTAGAAAAAAAAGAATTGCCAAAAACTGTTGGGAAAATGCCATGACATAAAGACCATTTGAGCACACTTAAGCATGCTAAGAGACGGCAGGCAAAGTTTAAAATAATATAGACTCCAAAAGGTACTGGACTGTCAGGGATTTATCAAGACATGCTCAGAGGCCAATAATCACCCCCAAGTCTGCAGCAAATGTCATTAAAAAACCCTCAATTCATGCATACATATTTGTAGGACTCAGATCTATGGCGGAACTCTAATCCATGGCATATTCTCAGATCCATGGCAGATCATCATTGATATATGATGTTTGCAATGATCTGTTACCTTGTCCAGCTCCAGCTAGCTCTATTCTGAAATCAGCATGGGGAATTTTTATTTTATTTTTAGAGTCAAGAAGGATATTGTGTTATATAAGATTTCAGAGACTAAATGTTAGTCTATCTGTTACCCTGAATGGACAATTAGTTTAAATGTTATATGACACCATGCTTGAGCTGACGTCATGACGTCATGTAGGTTCAATGTCTATTACCGATAGATGCAGCGATCAGTCGAAAATGATGGAGCATGACACCACAGAAAATGAAGGGGGAGTAAGAGTAAGAACCAATATCTGCCCCATATGTGAAATCTGAGTATACGCCAATTTCTTCCCTATTTGTGGAACCAGCCACGGATCAGAGTCATACACACATATATATACAAATATAACAAATGGTAATCATGAATGTAAACAAAATCACTGCTCTTACACACCACACATAGATACACTCATGAGTAATATGCAGTCTATAAAAGATATTTCCATTTTAACATTTAACATGTTTTTAGGAATAAGAATGTGAAAACTGCATAACATGATGAATATGACAATACCCTGCTCTTTACAGAAATAATATAATTGCCCAATCCTGCAAAACAGCATTGACCAGAAAAGTTTTCAACATCCTTAATTTAATTTCACAATATATCTTGACACATAATATGCAGCGCCTATAATGCGAAGTGTAATCAGAATTTGCACCTGTCCGTAATCATTTAATAGTCTGCATAATAAAAAAATCTGCCCTACCTACACAGCTTCACACAACTGGGATGCACTGACCGAAACAGACATTATTAATGAGGGCCAGATTATAACCAATGATGAACAGATTTCTAACACTTCTATCCTACATATATCACAAAATATGCAAAGACAGTTTTATTTACTAATATAGAACCAGTCTATTCTTCAGGTTTTATTCTAATTTGGGAAGTTTTACAAACTTTCGCTGCAGACTCAAAGTTTCAGATCAGTTCATTTTCTTGGTCATTGACTGATTGTCATCCAAAGTGTGCCAAAGATATTTTTCAAATGAGTTAAAGATATATTATAGGAGAATGTCTTTTCAAATGTTGAAACCATGAAAATGTCTTCAGGCCATTTGTTTTTCACATATTCACTAAGCCTTGGAACCATATACTGACACTGGAATGCCTAGATAATGCAACATTATAGTGGGATTAAACTAGTCCCAGAGGATAATATTATTCTGTCAATGTATCCGAAAATTCAGATGCTTTCCATGATCTATTTTGGCACTGATGAAAAAGAAGAAGAAGAAATTGATCTAGGTCTTGACGGAAACGTAAAACTTTGAACTAGATTTACTGACACCTACTTGACATAGTCTTGAAATGCATCTTTATCCTGCTTGGCAATCAAACTTGAGGTTTTTTTCTTTATTAAAATACATATGTCAAGTACATGAAATTAACCAAATAGAGTGAATATGGTCAATAATTTGGATCAATAGTCCTGACAACATTGTTTTGGCACATGTGTGGACACATACTGATTATGTCCAATCCATTCAGTCATGTGTCCCAACATGTGAATGTCAAGTACTCAGTTTCACATCATTATCAAGTAGGTAATTAGAAATGTAGAACACTAAAATCTTTTGAATAAAAACTAATACGAGCATTTTAATGATTTACACTTTTGTACACACTCAACAAATTAAGTAAAACCAATCACTGACAGCTGTGGTCTAAACATGTTGAGTCTCATAACGTATCATTTTCCCTTTTGAGGTGAGGATCCACTGCGACACTTTGTTCCAATTATTGAGTGATTCCTCAAAGTATACAGAGAATATTAAGAAGAGAAGGGTTTCAAAATGATGTACTTTATGGGGGGACAGGTCAATGCGCCCTAAATGTTTGACCTCCTACGAGGAAATGAGTGACATCGTCTGCATGTGCGAACTGACAAAAATAGAATGATCTACATCCGCTTTACAAAACAGCTGACATGAACGATGCAAATCGTTAGATTGTGAAATAAAAATTCACCTGTAATACAATAGGAAATAAATTAATGACCTACGATGCCTAATTCTAACGAAAATTTACAAAAGGTTTTGTAAACAAACAATAGAGTGCAAATGACTGCACCGAAAGCACTAAGCAGAGAAATGGGCCGAATTTGACAAAGTGCTCTCTCGTGAAAATGCGGACACTCGATTCTCACCTCACTGAAAAAAGGGTGCTGGCTTCGCTTATGGCATCATTTCTGTTTTACTATATCCCTTCTATTAATGAAAGAGTATTCCAGGGGTTTCCAACATGAATTTTGGCACATAAACCACTGTTCATGAACTTATCTTCCTGTCCAGATTCCTGAACATGCGCAGACGATTCGTGGTACAGTTTCCCAAACGAGGTTATGACCTTTTAGTCTCTAACCAAAGTTTAACTTTGATCGCTTTTCTTGAAAAACGAGAAGTAATATTTATGTATAATGATAATATCTGTTAACGAATCATATGTTTTAGTAGCTAAAATAATTTCACCCTTGAATACAGCTTCTTCTCAAATGGCAAGTTTAAAATTCTTATCAAGGTGAAGGTCAAACTAATAATGTTCTGTGTATAACTTGCTCAAAACACACGGCCCAAATGTCAAATAAACGCCGGTGGTCTCATGGTCCTGTCTATTATAAACGTACTAGACGATATCACGGAAATAGTTTAGTGTAGTGCGTCACATAATATAATCAATTTAGATGAGCTACATATTCTATGTTATTATTTGATTAGACGGGTCTAGTAATTCGAAATCTTGTATATAGATCTAGATCGATTATATCGCGATTGTTATTAGTTATTTTTTACATAGGCCCAGATGTGTTTCATCGTGTAAGTCAAGCATTTCAAAGATAGTTTCACAGGGATGAACACTCACACACACACACACACACACACACACACACACACACAGTCGAGTCCAAATTAACTACCCGGGTACCCACACCCCTAATACCCTACCCTACCCGGGTACCCGCTGTTGGTGTCAAAAGATAGGTACAAAATTTCCGATTGGGAATAGTTTGACAGTAGCCCTGGCAAAATTTATTCAGATACACGTATAAAACGATGCGGTCATGCATACACTGAAGTTGACTGAAGTTTTAGCTTTGTTCAAACATTTATAAGTCATGAAGAAATGCGAACATTAGAAACTTAAAATTGTCGTGTAACCATGTAGTTATATAATGATTTTATGTCATGAAACAATATATCACGTGACTAACCACGGGTCCGGGTAGTCCTGCGGGTACCCGGCCGGGTCCTACTCAGTACCCACCCGACCCGAGTACCCGAGTACCCGAGTTACCCGTCCCAGCCCTAACACACACACACACACACCTAATGGTGCTGATATATTTTTTTCATGCAACAATCATTTAGTCATATGAAAACGAATTATTGACCAAAAAAGACAGATGATAAATAGGGGTGCCTTTTGTCATCACGAGTTAACAAGCTATAGATGCGTTAAAAGTTCCGCATTTGTTGAAGAGAAGTGAAATGGGGTTTAACCTGGAGTTCAAGATTATTGCACTTACACAGGGACGTGCATATTTGACCGTAACCGGACAATGCTTTTGTATTTGAACCAGCTGCACCATGGGGTAAAGCCCCAAGTGATACTTTGACATTAACCACTGCATGGATAAAAACACGAGTAGTAGGAGTATGGTCCAGGCCAACCAAGAATCATTATCGTACGCACTGTGTCTCTGCATTGTAAGCATGTTTGTGTAGTTTATCTTTGTGGTCAAACCTACCTCGAAAATATCATTCCAAGGCCGTCCCCAACTTGTATTTTCAAGATACAAATAAATCCCGCAACTGCACCCCAACCCCCAATGCCGCCCCGGCTGGGTACGGCACTGCATTCTATATTTGTAGTTTGTATGGCATCGGTTTTGATTTCAGTAGAATAATTCATCTTGGATATTACTGATACATCCCAATGGTGATGCTGTTTAATCTGAACGTGGAAGGTTATAAATCTATAACAATAAACCTAAGGTCAACTATATCTGAGTACACACTTTTTAATAGTTTCATATGTCACAACATATAAAAACATAATCATGCTGCTTTGGTTGACATTTACAGAAGGAGTTGTAAGTGTATTTACAATGCTACCGATAGTTGTTGTGTTGCGATGTGTGTCTCTGTGTGTGCGTGTTGTTTAAAGCCGCACTCAGCAATATCCCAGCCATAAGGCGACGGCCTGTATATATTCGAGAGTGGACCAGAAAAAAACACAGCTCGTATAATTTTGTGTAAAAAAAACCCTCAGCCTCCATCTGCTTGAAAAAAACACCAAATATCAACACAGAGTATTTCGTAAGGAATAAACTTCGAGTCGAGACATGTGCATGATAGACAGTATGCCTGTAACACATACCTATTAAAGATCATTTCAAATCTTCCCTTCCATTTCAAGATGCCATATCATGCAAGTGACTGTGTCGTATCCTTGGACAAGATTATCGACTCCACTTGTCCCGCTGTGATATGACTGAAACAGTTGTTGACTGTGATGTGAAATGCCCATTAAGCATCTTACTTGGAAAAAAATACAACATAACATACTTATATTATCAAAAGAAATGTATTATATACCAACATCATTACACGTTATGTCGTGAATGAGGACAAAAGAGTAGGTAAAGCGTCCACAGTTTTGAGGATAGGGTCTATTGTTCGGCATTCTACCAACCATCAAGACTGAAATCATGAAGCTCCCTTTAATCCTTCAGAATGTCACAATTGTATTTCCCTTTAATCCTTCAGAATGTCACAATTGTAGTTCCCTTTAGTCCTTCAGAATATCACAATTTTAGTTCCCTTTAATTCATCAGAATGTCACAATTGTAGTTCCCTTTAATCCTTCAGAATGTCACAATTGTAGTTCCCTTTAATCCTTCATAATGTCACAATTGTAGTTCCCTTTAATCCTTCAGAATGTCACAATTGTAGTTCCCTTTAATCCTCCAGAATGTCACAATTGTATTTCCCTTTAATCCTCCAGAATGTCACAATTGTAGTTCCCTTTAATCCTTCAGAATGTCACAATTGTAGTTCCCTTTAATCCTCCAGAATGCCACAATTGTATTTCCCTTTAATCCTTCAGAATGTCACAATTGTAGTTCCCTTTAATCCTTCAGAATGTCACAACTGTAGTTCCCTTTAATCCAAACTCGACGATGTGAAGATGTAATACGTCTGATCACAAGAAATGGGATTCAACACCATTCTTTTCAGAGGGCCTGTGCACAGGAGCATTTAACTAATAATAATAACAAACTCGCAGGCGAGGCCGAAGGTTGAAAGTGTGTTTGTTATTATTTGAGCACATAATGCCATTTGGAAAATGGTCAAATGTAACAAATGTTGTATTTGGGACAACACTTTCTTAGTAAAGTACAGATTATCGTACTTATTTGGGTTGAGCCCCGTTCGGGATTCAAACCTACGCTGCCAGAGTGAGGCACCTAATCGCCAGCACACAAAGTCAGCGATCTAATCCTCACAGCCACCGATCGAGGCTTTCACAAAAATGAAAGTCCGACAACTGGTACTCTAGATCACGTACTTTGTGTACCCCTCTGACAAGTGTACCGCTCCCATGGCCGAAAGCTATGAACACACAATGTCATTTAGAAAGTGGTCAAATGTACCAAATGTTGTATTTGGGATAACACTTTCTAAGTAAAGTATAAATTCTAGTACTTTTGTGGGTTGAGTCCCGTCCGGGACTCGACTTTGTGTGCTGGCGGTTAGGTGTTACATTTGTTATTATTAGTAGTAACATGGTCCTGTGACCTGAGCGAACTAATCCTTGTCATCTGAGCGACCTAGTTGTTGCCTTAATTTGATGGTCAAGGTGATCCCACAAGAGTACTGCAGGTGAGATATACGTCTGGTGACTTGGTTGGTCAAGGCAAGATGCTGTATTGGGTCTTGTGTTATCTTGTTGAAACAGGGTCTGTCCTGTTCTGTTGCAAGAACGGAAGTACAACAGAGTAGGGAGACTGATCAATGTGAAGCTGCCCAACGATGTTTCCTTCCAAAATCAGCCACTGTGTCTTGACTTGGCTACAGATGCTGAATTGACAGGTGTAATGGTGCCGCGTTGCAGGGTTAATGGTGCTGCATTGAAAAGGCTACAGATGCTGCCACCTCCAAACTGTTCGACATCTGTCAGGAAAGGCTTGAATCTGCTCTCTCCTGTGAACATGACTTTGCCAGTTTCTGTTCTACCAGTGCTGCAGTGTCAGCGTTACGTCTCGTAGTGGTCTGCAAGCTCTGATATTGTACTGACGCAGTCTTCTGGACACTGTCCAGCGACTGACAGGATGATTGTCTCAGCTGATCACGTCACAGTAATAAAATCATTCCTCAGATGGAGGTTTACCCATGTAGCGTTTCCTGGGTGGCGGTGACGGGATGTCTGCCACTCCTAGACCTGTCTGTCTTCCGCCAAGTCTGCATAATTCAGGCCATGCGCCTGATGACAATCATTCGTCAACAGCCAAAACACCTTGTGACGTGGTCATGCGTTGCTTATTAATGTATCATAACAACAGCTTGTTCTTTCTGTTGTAGCGTTAATCTTAGCATGCTACTGTCCTAAGGTTTGGGTGTGAATGCACAGTTGGCATACATCGTTCCTGAGAAAAAAATATCTCAGCCTCAAAAATAAAGAAGAAAAAAACATAACTCTATCCAAAAAGAGGCGCGAAGGGCGAACGCTTTAACCACTATACCACCCCACCGCCCCACATGTATAGTGAGTGCGCCAGGTACACACGTCGAACGGTCTTTTTCGTTCCCAAGGGCAATAACTCCTCTTTTTGAAATTGATATAAGCGACGGTCCAAACCTGTCGCTTACGATCTGGTTCCCGGATCACTGTACCCTGCGCCCACTCGCCCTGCGACAACATAGAGATGAGCCAAGCTAAAACCTTACCCTGTTGCACCTTCATTCCAAAACGATCGTTTATAACTGAATATTTTTTAACTAACACGTAGTTTGTTGTGATTATTAGTTTAGAATATCAACATTTGTGTTGCGTGTTCAACTAAAACACGAATCCCCACGATGGAAGATAGCGGGGAAACAAAATAAAAACGTTCTTTTCCCACGGCATTTTCCAAGTGTGAGTGTATGAGGGATTCTGTCAGTCTGGGCAAAGACGTATATAGATCTTTGTATATACGTCTTTCGTCTGGGGTAACATCATTCGTCACCACTCGCCCTCCACATTCGGCTTGTCCCGGAATATAACACTAGTTGGTCACGAATGGACCGGCCGGGTCAGCGCACCTCGCGGGTAAATGAGGGGAAGATAAATTGACAAAGCTCGCCCATTTAACGAGTGCCTTTGGTGGATCTCATTTCGCACGGGGTGTTATGTTGACCATTTAACGAACGCATCTCACGAATGTATTTCACATGAATTATTTTCCCTTCCGTAATGCTATATAGCCTTAAATGGAGAAATTCTAGATTTAAATGTAGTTGGCTGTGTCTATCAAAATTAAAGATTTTCAGAGACAAAGCGTTTAAAGTCTCAATGGGCAGCTGTTTATATATATATAATGTGTCTAACCCCGTACACCAAACATTGAATCCGATCTTTTCGGATATCTATACGTTATTGGTCACAATAACAAGAACAGCGAAGGTAATAACCCCCAACGAGCAATAAAACGGTGAAATTGTATATTTGGTCCTGGTGAAAATTAATCTGGTTCCTTGTGAAAATTAATCTGGGACCTAATTTACCCAGGAAGCAAAAAAACTAATAACATTTATTGAGCTATTTGTCATATAATGGACAGTCGATGCAATAAATCAAGCCGATAAACTTGGTATCACGATCCGATGCATATGCAAATTAGGCAATCAAGCCGTAATACACTTCGTAAGGTCCATACATTAACCGGATGCCTACTTGCTCCTTAAAGGGGCACTGACCTAAAGCAATTCCCCCGGGACTGGTTGTTGCCTTTGTTATTGTTTTCCCCCTGAGTACCCGGATGATATAGCAGAAACCTAGACTAGACTAGACAATTCGTAAGCGCATTTGTCACTTTTATTGATAGTATAAGGGCGTATGGTCACATCTATCAACAAAAGGAAATACAGTTTTGGAAATAATAAGGAAATGTAGGTATTTTTGTGGGTAGCATCGGATATGGTGACGAACTTTTGATAAGTCACTTGCTTGGTTGCAACACACAAAAATATTTCTCCTGAGCATTTCTTTTTTTATCGTGTTTGTAATTTTTACAGTCACTTAGGAAAGTTATTAAAAGCCTGAATATTCAGTTATTTTACAAACTGACTGGAAAATATGTCCATCTGTATTATAATAATAACGAATTCCAAACATTTTTCTGTTTAATATCATCACCAAGAGACTGAAAATGTTACGATGAAAAGTACATTTCTATATTGTTTGGCTTCTAATCCTACATAATAATCTAATGTGATGTTTATAGGCCCTTTTGATCGTCTTAATCAGTTTTAATCAATCTGTTAAAGAAATGGACAGATTTTTCAGTCAAAATGACTGAAATATTTACACATTTAATAAATTGTCTGAGAGAATCACATTTTACAAATTGACTTTAAGAATTTCCTAACCAAGACGTAGAGGAACAGGAATGAATCTGTCCAATCCTACAGCAAATGAAGGAAAACAAAATGCAAATATCAGAAACTAATTCGATGTCACGTGTCTCTGTAACAATCAAATATTTTTAAAAATATATTTCGTTTCGGGATATTATAACCCGAACACTGGGGTTCCTATACTATTTAACGCCCGGGAACGTCCGGGAGGTTTCATCAGACGTCCGGACACGTCCGGGAGTTTAAAAATACAGTGCAGTCAATAAAACATGTCTTTCTCAGTTTGGTAAGATCGTGAGAATATCAACTGGCGTAAGTGTTTGCCATCTGCAGCGGCCAGAAAATGAAAGTACCAGTAACCGGAAGTTTGATGAAAACTCCCGGACGTTTCCGGACGTCTGATGAAACCTCCCGGACGCTCCCACCAGATGCTCCCCGACGATGCCCGGACGCTATAGTACCGGACGTTTTACACGCAGTGAACCATTCCTGGGCCACGCATGAACTTTTGAAAACGTCTGTGTTTCAGTATTAGTTATGGAATAGTATACAGAATATGACACTATAAAAGAACATTATTTTAAGCAAATTTACATTGTATCCTTCAAAGCCTACGTTACGAATTCCTCGTCAGTTCGAATAAAATCAAATCGTATTTGCTTCGCAGATTCACCATTTAAAAAGAATAGGGGTGTATGTAATTTGTTTCCAGCTGTATGTTATTTTGTATAATTAATACAAGAACACAATTATATAGAGTACACTTTATTATTTAGTATCATTCTCCCGGACGTTTCCGGACGCCCCGGGCGTTATTTAGTAGGACCGGTGTTCGTTTCTCATCTGATCACTGAGATTGTTTCAGGTGTTTCACATAGGTGTCATGTCTGAAAGGTCGGCTGAGAAAGCCCACGTGACAACTATTTTCATAACGTCCACGGTTCCTAAAAAAATCCATTGAGTTAGATAACAATGAGCAATCAATGAATATATTATCGGTTAACCCTTTGAACAAAGTATGTTGTTTTTACATCGGCACTTCACGCCATGATATGAGTGCATTCCCTTTGTTTTAGTAAACCTAGACATGTAAACACTCACTTTTGACATATCCACTGTGCAAGATAACAGTGATTAATCAATCAATGTATTTTCTGTTAATCCTTTGATGACTAGGAACGATCCGTTGATTTACAAAAAGGTTAATCAACTGATCATTCATCTCTTGCTGGGCTGCCACGTGCATATTATACATAACACACATTTCACCTCACTTGAAACCTGGATTTAGATTGAATAATTACCCCAGACACAATAAATGTCAAATGGGAACCTTTGTCAGGTATTCTGAGCGGTGCTACCACTAATTATACCTGTAATAAATTCATTAACTGAGCATCAAGTGAATGACGACAGGTACACACAAGTGTAGGGTTATACGAGAAAACGTGGATGACAACAAGGGAGTAGTAATCGTATTATCGACGCAATCCGAAATCGCTTTCACTGCATGGATATTTTTTTTTTTTAAACTATAACAATCATATAACTATTTCCAAATGACGGCATCCGATGAGCTTCTTTTTGTCTGTTTGTTTAGGCTGAAGAAATTAATTAACATGCGCCCTTTGTCGAAATCTTTATAGATCACGGTTAACCAATCAGTGTTCAAAAATGAATAAAACAATTATTGCCTCCAAGTTTATTCAGCTGTGCTTGCAGACGGTAGCCCAGTCTTTGTCACGCTCAGTTGCGTTGCGTATCATCCGGGTACTCACGAGGAAAAAACAATAACAAAAGCAACCACCAGTCCCGGGGAATTGCTTTAGATCAGTGTCCCTTTAAATCTTTTGCATACAGTTCCCAAAAGGTTTTCGGATGTATGGCGCTTGTTGTGAATAGGGCGGTTTTCCTGTATCATACATATCAAATATTAGGAATAAAAAGCATGTATTATGCTCGCCAAAGACTCGCATAGTACAATTTTCATTCCAAATATGTATATATACGGTACGAAAACACACTGGATGATAATATTTATATATTTCTGTCACCTTAATGGATTGATGATCTTTCCTGTCTTAATACGAAACATGCAATCCAAAGTACGGACGACCTTGGAGATTCTAGTTAGGCCGGATAAAAAAAGGAATTCTTGTTTCCAGAGACGATAACATATATTGCATGGTCTCTATTGTTTCTTATCACTCTTACTAATCAAACTTTAGGTCTAAATTCAATATTTTATCGTCGATTTCCCAACCACTCTAACCTAATTTCATAATTGTACCTAATGAAAACAGTGATGGGAGAAGTTGAGAGTATGTTTATTTGGTTTTCATTAGAGACTAAATCACGCACGCCATTGCTGGCGGTTTAAACAAAATGTGCAACTTCAGAATGAAAATTTACTCCAAAACTGCATAACCGGAATTTAGCCGCGTATGAATACAATATTGTGAGTGAATAGCCCCGTTTATCAGAGAGTGTCTAAGGATTTGCATCTATGTTTGTCTTCTGAAACACCCACGCATCGGGAACCCCCCGAATAAATGTATTTGAGAAGTCTGACAATAATGTATTGATCAAGCAGACATTGCATCGATGGATGAGGCTGAAAGGAAGTTCCTGTTCGGTGACCACATGTGTATATTCCTCCTATCGTAATACCATGTTTATCGGATTGGTTTGTGGTATCGACAACAGTGTCCATTGTATGCTAAATGCACCAATCGCGAAAGGCATTGTTATAAAAACTGCAACCGATCGCAAATATGCGAATGGTCTCTTCTTAACATCAGAGGCCAGCTCCATTGCCATTTACACCGGAGAACAACATATACAAATTAGAATAAAGTATAACCGACTCCATAGACGTTTCCAAACTAATTCGAACACAGGCACATCCCGATTATTCCTATTTTTTATTACGACTGAAACGGGTGTTTAAGCATGTTAAGAATCCTAGCTTTGACGTCTACTTAAGACTATATCCATATATAGACTCGGTCACAAATATCTTGTGCTTTCTATATCAGTCAATGGTGGCAGCGTAACAACAAGTATCATCTTTTAACGTCTTTTGGTATGACCTGAGACCATCGGTATATGGTCTCTGGTATGACGCGGCCGGGGATAAAACCCCCGACCTTAGAATTCAAGTGCAGAATTCTGTATGTATGCAGTGGTGACTTGAATGTGTAGGTACAATTCGGACTTTAAGTCTAGTTATTTAACGATATGTCAGCATTTGTTTGTTTAAAGCATCAAAATGATCACATTCCGTATCTGTTTGTAAGTATACAAAACCATCATCCAGAAATGTCATTTAAAACTGAAACTTTCGTCCCGAATGTACCAAAGTGACCGTATAAAACTAACCCGTACAGTCCACGCATCTAGCCAACACCTGCACACCTGCATGGTGTAATTATCCGGTCCACAACCTGCGTTGATCACACCTGTAATTGGCATTCACTGTCATAAACTAATTAAGACTATATGCCTGTTTTTACAACTGATTGGGCATTGTTCTTTCAAAGGGAATGACGTACGTGCCAAATACTCACCACGAAATAGATTGGCTCTGTTGAAGGGGAAAATGATCAAGATGTGGAGAAAGGCCAAGATGTGGAGAAAGGCCAAGATGTGGAGAAAGGCCAGGATGTGGAGAAAGGCCAAGATGTGGAGAAAGGCCAAGATGTGGAGAAAGGCCAGGATGTGGAGAAAGGCCAAGATGTGGAGAAAGGCCAGGATGTGGAGAAAGGCCAGGATGTGGAGAAAGGCCAAGATGTGGAGAAAGGAAAAGAAGGGGAGAAAGGAAAAGATGTGAAGAAAGGCCAAGATGTGAAAAAGGCCAAGATGTGGAGAAAGGCCAGGATGTGGAGAAAAGCCAGGATGTGGAGAAAGGCCAAGATGTGGAGAAAGGCCAAGATGTGGAGAAAAGGCCAAGATGTGGAGAAAGGCCAAGATGTGGAGAAAGGCCAGGATGTGGAGAAAGGCCAGGATGTGGAGAAAGGCCAGGATGTGGAGAAAGGCCAGGATGTGGAGAAAGGCCAAGATGTGGAGAAAGGCCAGGATGTGGAGAAAGGCCAGGATGTGGAGAAAGGCCAAGATGTGGAGAAAGGCCAAGATGTGGAGAAAGGCCAGGATGTGGAGAAAGGCCAGGATGTGGAGAAAGGCCAAGATGTGGAGAAAGGCCAGGATGTGGAGAAAGGCCAGGATGTGGAGAAAGGCCAAGATGTGGAGAAAGGCCAAGATGTGGAGAAAGGCCAGGATGTGGAGAAAGGCCAGGATGTGGAGAAAGGCCAAGATGTGGAGAAAGGAAAAGAAGGGGAGAAAGGAAAAGATGTGAAGAAAGGTCAAGTCGTGCGAGACTGCGACACTGTCTCTGTGTATTAGGCATATCATTAACTGCAAGATTGATATATAAACTGACGAGCAAAAGAAACTATACCTCACATTTGATTTTATCATAAGTTTGATTTTCAGTTCGCGATATAATGTCCCAAAAGAACTGCACTGGCGCTAAGTAGAATACTTCTACGTGTTTTGTTTTTTTTCAAAATTATAATTTAAATTAAAACGTATAAAAATTTATTTTTTTTAAATCGCATAATACACTGTACATTTCTTACCCTATTATTCAATGACCAATTTATTTTTACACAGAATTACCAAGCAACTGATTATTTTTCGGAAACTGTTCTTGGAATCAGTGATGATTAAAAAGATACAATCAAATTTAACAACAGTTCTTTCCATTTTTAATTACGTAAAAGACTGTGCGCTGTAATGAACTATAGAAGCACATGTTGCATGTTTGACAGTACTCTGTCTATTTAAGGAACCTCTAAATCCACGAACAACCCCTAGTAGCCGCCTGAAGTGACATATACCTGACGTTAACTGAATCTATATATACCGTGATGTTAACTCTGTGTGATACCTGAAGCAATATATACCGTTATGTTAACTCTGTGTAACACCTGAATCGATATATACCGTGATGTTAACTCTGTGTAACACCTGAATCGATATATACCGTGATGTTAACTCCGTGTGACACCTGAAGCAGTCTATACCGTGATGTTAACTCTGTGTAACACCTGAAGTGATATATACCGTGATGTTAACTCTGTGTGACACGTGAAGCAATATATACCGTGATGTTAACTCTGTGTGACACCTAAAGCGATATATACCGTGATGTTAACTCCGTGTGACACCTGAAGCGATATATACCTGATGTTAACTCTGTGTGACACCTGAAGCAATATATACCGTTATGTTAACTCTGTGTGACACCTAAAGCGATATATACCGTGATGTTAACTCTGTGTGACACGTGAAGCAATATATACCGTGATGTTAACTCCGTGTGACACCTGAAGCAATCTATACCGTTATGTTCACTCTGTGTAACACCTGAAGTGATATATACCGTGATGTTAACTCTGTGTAACACCTGAAGCGATATATACCGTAATGTTAACTCTGTGTAACACCTAAAGCGATATATACCGTGATGTTAACTCTGTGTGACACCTAAAGCGATATATACCGTGATGTTAACTCTGTGTAACACCTGAATCGATATATACCGTGATGTTAACTCTGTGTGACACCTAAAGCGATCTATACCGTGATGTTAACTCTGTGTGACACCTGAAGCAATATATACCGTGTTGTTAACTCTGTGTGACACCTAAAGCGATCTATACCGTGATGTTTACTCCGTGTGAAACCTGAAGCAATCTATACCGTGATGTTAACTCTGTGTAACACCTGAAGTGATATATACCGTGATGTTAATTCTGTGTGATACCTGAATCAATATATACCGTGATGTTAACTCTGTGTGACACCTTAAGCGATATATACCATTATGTTAACTCTGTGACACGTGAAGCAATATATACCGTTATGTTAACTCTATGTGACACCTAAAGCGATATATACGTGATGTTAACTCTGTGTGACACCTAAAGCGATTTGGGGGCACGGGTGGCCCAGTCGTCTAAGGCGCCGCGATTCGCTGTGCAGAGTTGCGTCCCTTGGGCACGCCAGAAACCTATGATTGTAGGTTCGAATCCCGGTTCGCCCCGATTATGCTTCTAGGTTTGTTAGCACCATACCCGTGCTCGTGGGTTTCACCGAAGTGGTAAACGTCTGAGACCTGCATCACTTCGGGCTTTCCTCTCACATTATGCTGACACGCCGTGATATAACTGGAAAACTGTTAAAAGCGGCGTTAAACCAAACTCACTCACACTCACTCACCTAAAGCGATCTATACCGTGATGTTAACTCCTTGTGACACCTGAAGCAATCTATACCGTGAAGTTAACTCTGTGTAACACCTGAAGTGATATATACTGTTAAGTTAACTCTGTGTAACACCTGAAGCGATATATACCGTGATGTTAACTCTGTGTGACACGTGAAGCAATATATACCGTGATGTTAACTCTGTGACACGTGAAGCAATATATACCGTTATGATAACTCTGTGTAACACCTAAAGCGATATATACCGTGATGTTAACTCTGTGTGATACCTGAAGCAATATATACCGTGATGTTAACTCTGTGTAACACCTGAATCGATATATACCGTGATGTTAACTCCGTGTGACACCTGAAGCAGTCTATACCGTGATGTTAACTCTGTGTAACACCTGAAGTGATATATACCGTGATGTTAACTCTGTGTAACACCTGAAGCGATATATACCGTTATGTTAACTCTGTGTGACACCTAAAGCGATATATACCGTGATGTTAACTCTGTGTGATACCTGAAGCAATATATACCGTGATGTTAACTCCGTGTGACACCTGAAGCAATCTATACCGTTATGTTCACTCTGTGTAACACCTGAAGTGATATATACTGTGATGTTAACTCTGTGTAACACCTGAAGCGATATATACCGTAATGTTAACTCTGTGTAACACCTAAAGCGATATATACCGTTATGTTAACTCTGTGTGACACCTAAAGCGATATATACCGTGATGTTAACTCTGTGTGATACCTGAAGCAATATATACCGTGATGTTAACTCCGTGTGACACCTGAAGCAGTCTATACCGTTATGTTCACTCTGTGTAACACCTGAAGTGATATATACCGTGATGTTAACTCTGTGTAACAAATGAAGCAATATACACCGTGATGTTAACTCTGTGTGACACCTAAAGCGATATATACCGTAATGTTAACTCTGTGTGACACCTAAAGCGATATATACCGTGATGTTAACTCTGTGTGACACCTGAAGCGATATATACCGTAATGTTAACTCTGTGTGACTGCTGAAGCGATATATACCTGATGTTAACTCCATCTGACACCTGAAGCGATATATACATGATGTTAACTCTGTGTGACACCTGAAGCGATATATACCTGATGTTAATTCTGTGTGACTCCTGAAGCGATATATACCTGATGTTAACTCCATCTGACACCTGAAGCGATATATACATGATGTTAACTCTGTGTGACACATGAAGCGATAGAGTGTATTGAACGAATGGGAGTAGCAGTACTTTCTGATAGAGTGTATTGAACGAATGAGTGTAGAAGCACTTTTTCATAGAGTGTATTGAACGAATGAGTGTAGGAACTTTTTCATAGAGTGTATTGAACGAATGAGTGTAGCAGTACTTTCTGATAGCGTATTGAACGAATGAGTGTAGCAGTACCTTCTGATTGAGTAGATTGAACGAATGAGTGTTGCAGTACTTTTTCATAGAGTGTATTGGACGAATGAGTGTAGAAGCACTTTTTGATAGTGTATTGAACGAATGAGTGTAGGAACTTTTTGATAGAGTGTATTGAACGAATGAGTGTAGCAGTACTGTCTGATAGAGAGGATTGAACGAATGAGTGTAGCAGTACTTTCTGATAGAGTGGATTGAACGAATGAGTATAGCAGTACTTTTTGATAGAGTGTATTGAACGAATGAGTGTAGCAGTACTTTCTGATAGAGTGTATTGAACGAATGAGTGTAGAAGCACTTTCTGATAGAGTGTATTGAACGAATGAGTGTTGCAGTATTTTCTGATAGAGTGTATTGAACGAATGAGTGTAGAAGCACTTTTTTATAGTGTATTAAATGGATGAGTGCAGCAGTACTTTCTGATAGAGCGGATTGAACGAATGAGTGTAGCAGTACTTTTTGATAGAGTGTTTTGAACGAATGAGTGTAGAAGTACTTTCTGATAGAGTGTATTGAACGAATGAGCGTAGCAGTACTTTCTGATTGAGTGTATTGAACGAATGTGTACAAGCACTTTCTGATAGAGTGTATTGAACGAATGAGTGTTGCAGTACTTTCTGATAGTGTATTGAACGAATGAGAGTAGAAGCCCTTTATGATAGTGTATTGAACGAATGAGTGTACAAGCACTTTCTGATAGAGAGGATTGAACGAATGAGTGCTGCAGTACTTTCTGATAGTGTATTGAACGAATGAGTGTAGAAGCACTTTTTGATAGTGTATTGAACGAATGAGTGTAGAAGCACTTTTTGATAGTGTATTGAACGAATGAGTGTAGAAGCACTTTCTGATAGAGCGTATTGAACGAATGAGTGTAGCAGTACTTTCTGATAGAGTGTATTGAACGAATGAGTGTAGCAGTACTTTTTGAGAGTGTATTGAACGAATACATAGAGTGATATAAACATTCATTGATGATTGGTCAGTTGACTTAATATGACGTCACATGCTCTATTGTTGAGAACAATATGATATGACATCCTCGATTATTAATGACGCCTTAAATTGCAAGAATGGCCTCTTTAAAGTGACAATCCGACACACAGGGGAAAGCCACTTAAAATCTCACTCATCTATTTAGGATATTAACATTGTGACAGCGAGGGTTATAGCTGCATAGTATTGTATCTTACACTGCGGTCTAAGCCATTTTGGACCAGACATCCAGTGATTGACATCATGAGTATTGATCTACGCAATTGGGATACGACGACATGAATCAACCAAGTCAGTGAGCCTGACCAGACGATCCCGTTAAACCTCTTACGACAAAAATGGGTTGCTAAATTCTAACCCGGATTTTCACGGATGTTGTGGTCTAAGCATTATGTTCAAGACCCAAAGAAGTGGATTTGTAATTGCCAATTGTATTTTTGGTGATGAGATCCTGTATGTATCGGTACTTATAAAATCGATACCTCACTCGAATGAAATAGTGAGTGAGTGAGTGAGCTTGGTTTATCGCTGCTTTTAACAGTATTCCAGTTAATAACGGTCTGTCAGCTTAATGTGGGAGGAAAGCCCGAAGTGATGCAGGTCTCAGACGTTTACCACTTTGGTCAAACCCATGAACACGGGTGTGGTGCTGACAGACCTAGAAACATAATCGGGGCAAACCGGTATTTGAACCCACGATCATAGGTTCCTGGTGGGCCCAAGAGACACAACTCTGCAGAGCGAATTGCGGCGCCTTGGACGACAGGGATACCCGTACCAACTGAAATAACACTTTATACTTTCCATCTGCTTTAACACAAGAAAATACAAATTTATTCTTTATACTTGATTTCACGTTCTCAAAAATAACCACACATAGATACACACATGACAAAGAGTAAAACGCATGAAAAACCCGTTTCTTATATTATGGCAACGACAGTTAAAAGAGTCAGTTAACATTTATAGAAAAAAATATCCAAGACGGCCAATTGCATAATACCTCATGAAGGAAATTGAAAGCTCTTCCAACATCAAAGTACAGAAATGTGTTTTCCGATAGCAATCCTCGACTGCTAATGAACGCGGGCGCGCCCAGAGGCCAACAACCAGCATTTCTTTCAGAAGCCAAGACATACGGTAGAAAAAATCAGACCTGTTCGTGGATGAAGTATCCCAACAAAGTCATTATCTATTGATGATTTCATTAGACATCTAGATCGATTCAAGGGACGCTGTATTAGCTGTGCGTGTACGGAGTATACCACTGCAACCAGTCTAAACAAACCGATCATATTACACGCCAATTAATAATTGAATACACGCAGTGCATTCTGCTTATCGAACTCATCGTAAATTACTAAACTTGTTGAAACTTGGCGTTGAACATGTTTTGATTTGCGTGGTATACATGTATGTATCGGGTTGTGTGTGTGTGTGTGTGTGAGAGAGAGAGAGAGAGAGAGAGAGAGAGAGAGAGAGAGAGAGAGAGAGAGAGAGAGAGAGAGAGAGAGAGAGAGAGAGAGAGAGATTTAAATGTTTACAATGCTACCGATAGTTGTTGTGTTGCAATGTGTGCCTCTGTGTGCGCGTGTGGTGGTGTGTGCGTGTTGTTTAAAGCCGCACTCAGCAATATCCCAGCTATAAGGCGACGGTCTGTATATATTAGAGAGTGGAAAATCCAGAGTTTGACACCCGAATAAACAAGCCACCGTGCCTGAGAACCCGAGAGGGGTGGGTGGTGGGTCTACAGCGCCATATTTCGCTGTGCCGTTTTGCGTCCATTAGGCGGATCCAATGATTGTGGTTTGAATCACAGATTCGCTGCGATAATGATCATGAGGTTGACATCACCATGCCCGTGCTCGCGAGTTTCACCAAAGTTATAAACTTCCAAGACCAGCATCAGTTCGGGCTTTCCTCCCACATCAAGCGGACAGGCCCTGACATAACTGAAATACTGTTCTTGCGGCGTAAAACAAAATTCACTCACTCTCAGGGGAGCCTCTCTGAATAGAAAAAATCAAGAAATCCTCACACTCCAATGCAAAGGATGACTCTACTTCGATTCGTGAAACCGTGTGGAAGGCTAAGAAGGCTCGTAGTTATCCCCAAACCTCATTCAAAAGGAATGCATGCATATATATGCATACGTGCAAACAATTATACATGTCCTCGTAATGCTGTCAGCCGACTTGACTTTTTTCTTATGCATTTAAGGTGAATTGTCTTTCTGTAGTGTATTTATCATCTCATAGTATAGCGAAAATATGTATACACAATACGCATTTCACATGTATTGTCTGACTGATTTCGTTTCTGACTAAGTATTGATTTTCACACGAACCTAATAAATCTATAGGTTCGCGTGATTATAATGCATACGTGGTGTTGAACATGTTTGCAACAGTGGCCACGTGTTCCGACTCGCACGGAGTCAGGAAACTAATACCAACGTTTATTATGAAATGTCAATCTGGCTCTCAGACAGGCTGATCATTATTTAACCTATAAATTATGAAAAGCGGATTCTAAATTTTAAATCACTCACGGAATAAGTGTAGATTTCACGATCGACAAAAAAACCAATGTGTCGGGATGACCTTGAATTTATTTGTATAAATATGTTATAAAAGAACTTGAGAAAATTAAAATATACAGTTCAAAATATCTTTCTGCCTTCATGGCGCGTCTGTGAACCATGTGTCTGTAGGGCTGGTGGGTATGGTTTAAGTGTTTGCTGGTCGCCGTAATACGTGCTGGGTTCGAATCTTCACATGCATTTACCGAGTGAAGGTCGTGTCGGGTGTCCCCCGCCGTAATATTGTTGGGATATAGCAAAATGCAGCGTAAAACCCTACTAACTCATGGCTAGATGACAGCAGACTCCATCAATGAGTGGAAATGGGAGTTAACTTTAACATTAGCGTTCAAGATTATTGCAATTATACAGCGACGTGCACGCACGCGCGTGTGTGTGTGTGTGTGTGTGTGTGTGTGCTTGTACTATATAGTCCGGGCCATCCCAAGTCAATCACTCAGTCTAAACAGTATTGGAGTGAGTATGGTTTTACGCCGCTTTTAGCAGTATTCCAGCAATATCACTACGGGGGACACCAGAAATGGGCTTCACACATCGAACCCGGGTTTTCGGCGTGATGAGCGAACGCTTTAATCACTAGGCTACCACACCGCCCCTCAACAGTATTGGAAAACAAACGGAATTGTCCTATGCGTACATATACAAATATATATCATGGATTGGAAATACAGCCATGATTTATATTGAGGATGTATTCACGTAGAACACTTGTTCCCTATAACTGTTTCGTTATAACAGGGAAGGCCACATAAGGGGCAGGAACATACAATAAATTAACAAAGCGATTGAGATTTGCCCAGATCAACTGATTCGGCGTGCAGCGACAGCGGCACATAACTCTGGACGTCCGTGTCATTACATCGCAGTAAAGACGATAATATCAGTTTCAGAGAGTGAGTTGGTAACTGAGTGGAGTGAAACTGGTATTGGGGGCACGGGTGGCCCAGTCGTCTAAGGCGCCGCGATTCACTGTGCAGAGTTGCGTCCCTTGGGCACGCCAGAAACCTATGATTGTGGGTTCGAATCCCGGTTCGCCCCGATTATGTTTCTAGGTTTGTCAGCACCATACCCGTGCTCGTGGGTTTCACCGAAGTGGTAAACGTCTGAGACCTGCATCACCTCGGGCTTTCCTCCCACATTAAGCTGACACGCCGTGATATAACTGGAATAGTGTTAAAAGCGGCGTTAAACTCACTCACATTTGCAAATAACATGCATGTTTCCACATGAGTGAGGGGCGGTCGGGTAGCCTAGTGGTTAAAGCGTTCGCTCGTCACGCC
This sequence comes from Haliotis rufescens, assembly GCF_023055435.1. NCBI lineage: Eukaryota > Metazoa > Mollusca > Gastropoda > Lepetellida > Haliotidae > Haliotis > Haliotis rufescens. The sequence goes on along the minus strand of NW_025964112.1, from coordinate 42,252,873 downwards.
GAAGACCCGGGTTCGATTCCCGACATGGGCACAATGTGTGAAGCCCATTTCTGGTGTCCCCCGCCGTGATATTGCTGGAATATTGCTAAAAGCGGCGTAAAACCATACTCACTCACTCCACATGAGTGAACGGCATCGGTTTTATGATAGTATGTAAGTCTTGTTTAACGCCGCATTCAGTAACATTCCAGCAACATGACGGCGATTTGTAAATAGTCGACCTGCTCTAGACAATCCAGTGATTGAGATCATGAGCAACTGGGTCATGTGCCTGACCACCCCATCCCGTTAATCGCCTCTAACGACAAGCATCGGTTAATTTGCAGAATATCAATTCTTGTCCGAAATCTCCACGGGGCCGTGTTTTAAGGGAAACCTGACCGTGTCACCGAACAGATTTGATTTCCTGCCTTCACTCACCGATGCGTCTGGTCCTGAACGGACCGCCATAACAAATTGGAATAATGCCAACTGCAAACAACACTCAGCTAAACATCTGAGGTAGTTAATTTTGTATGTTGAGATACAGAAACGGTCTTAGAGCTTTGAACCTGGTCATTCAATCAGTTCTTGAATATTGTGGCTATAAACAACATTCACTCACTTTAATGATCGAGCTCATTCTAACAATGATGCACCGATTTTCAACGTCCACACAAAGAAAAATAAGCAATGAAGCATTAAACCTATACAGCGCCCTATTTAATAGATTTAAATTACGTACAAATACCAATTGTTCTGAAAGGTTAATTTGTTTACAGAAAACGTAGCTACACATAAAATATATGATATTTTTACGACCCAATTTAGCCGTCGGCCTCTTAGGATACAGGACTTAAATATATTTTATGTGCAGCTACGAAATCTTGTGTTGTTTTCAAGAGCAACACAACCAGAACTTCATACTATTTCAGCACGTCACGTTTACATTTCCGTTTGTTTCACACCATAAAATCTAAAACGGGGTTTTCCGACAGTTTATTCTGCACGTGGCGGAAACAAACGTCACACTCTGTGTATTGTGATGTCATTTCCACCTACGCACTAAACCTATCCCAAGATTACAAATGATCACGCTGTGTCGACTACCGTTATACTACCCTATAGATCCCGTCCACTCACATGCACAGCCGCGTGTAAGCCCAACGTGCAGGACCGAGTGCACTGGACACGATGCCACGCGCACTACTGATGATTCTTTTACGAGAGCTTCGATATATTATTTGTCAGTCGTTAATCACATTTTTCAAACGGGCTGGTACAATTTCACTATTGTACACAGACGGTATTCTATACATTGGCGGTGTGTGTGTGTGTTTGAGCGCGTGCGTACGCATCTCCTTTCAGACACCTTACATGGTAACTGAGCTCTCGGACAAGTCACCTTTTGCCTTGAGAAAAATGTGCTCCCGCCATTTTCAAAATCCTGGATCCGTCTCTGCTGTGAACACTTGTACTAATGTCGACGGTAGAGATATAATTATCTTAGCAAGGTTAATTTACGTAACTGACGTTGCAGCCGATCCTGCCAAGATAAATGACAAATATCCCCGTGTTTTTCCTACACGAAGGCGGGCAAACAAGTGCCCTTTTGTACTTTGTGATACATATCTAAATCCAGCTTTCTCTAAAATACAATAGCTTATAGTGTCAAAAGGGATTCGGTCGCAGGTCATTCCTGAACAAAAGCAACGGCACATGTATTTATAACACCATTGGAAGAAAGGATCCAGCTTTGTATTGAGTCGTCTTGTAATGGAAATCACTAGGCCAGACGGGCGACTTGTGAGTGAGAGATAGCAAGAGTGAGTTGGGTTTAACGCCGCTTTTAACAGTATTCCAGTTATATCACGGCGAGTCAGCTTAATGTGGGAGGAAAGCCCGAAGTGATGCAGGTCTCAGACGTTTACAATCATAGGTTTCTGGCGTGCCCAAGGGACGCAACTCTGCACAGCGAATCGCGGCGCCTTAGACGACTGGGCCACCCGTGCCCCTGAGAGATAGCAAGAAGTGAGTGAGGGAGAGTGAAGGAGGGAGCGAGCTATATTCCAGTAATATCATTGCAGGGGACATCACAAAGGTCTTCACAGGTTGTGTCTATGTAGGGACTGCAACCCTGGTCCATGGTGTGTCCAGCCAACCAGGTTACTTTACAGTCCAGTTTTATTTGAGACCTCTTAATTAGTTTTTATTAGCCTATAAAGATCCTTCATACAAAACCTCACATTGAGAAGAAATAATAATTAGTTAGTTATTTTTTTGTTCGATGACATGATTATTTCAGTTACATGAACGCATTTTCAAATATAATGTAGTAGTAGTAGTAGTAGTAGTAGTAGTAGTAGTAGTAGTAGTAATGAATAATGACAAACTTAAAAATTGGGTCACAGGTCAAGTCCCAAAGGCTTCAGAATTAATCTTCCGGAGGCAATGGCCTTAACTGACAACAACAGTGGAAACTGGCCTTTTATAGTCAGTTAATGCCTTTGCCTGGGAAACATGTGAGAATTCGGTCCTCTCGAATATCCCTATGCCCACAGGCTTGCATTCTCTGTCAGGAGGTTTTAGCCAACTAATATACTGTCTAAATGCAAGAAATACCAGAAAGATATCAGGATACCTAAATAGTTTGTTTGTTTGTTTGTTGTTTGTTGTTTAACCCCGCACTCAGCAATATTCCAGCTATATAAGGGCGGTCTGTAAATAATCTAGTCTGGACCAGACAATCCAGTGATTGACATCATAAGCATCGATCCACACAATTGGGACACATGACATGCATCAACCAAGTCAGCGATCCTGACCACCCTATCCTGTTAGTATCCTCTTATGACAAGCATAGTCGCCTTTTGTGGCAAGAATGGGTTGCTGAAGACCTATTCTACCCCGGATCTTCATGGGTCATACCTTAATAGTGAAATGATACAGTGAATCATGGTATAACAAGAAAGCGTGCGAGAGAAAGACCATGTGCAGTATGCACACAACTGAAGTCATGACACTTAAGATTGAACACCTTTTCATCACCTGCCCCGGTGGCTCAGTGGGTTACAAAACTAAACATGATATGTGAGACTGCAGGTTGATTCACATCATGGAATTTCCATGTGACAAAAATTGTGACTTTTAACCAATCAAAAATCAACATAACAGATTCATATCAAAAGGCCAGTTTATAAAATGAAACGGTAAAACCTTGGTCTTACAAATGAATTAAAGCTTGGGCACACAGTAGTGGTAACACAAAAGGGTTAAAAGCATATGTCCATTAGCTTGACAGGATTTGCTAGTTTTGGGTTTGAATCCTAGATTCACCTCACTTATAACCTTGGCTTAACATTCCATCCCTGTGCATGTGGGTTTCACTAAAGTGTACAGAGACTTCTTGTCATCTGGGGCTTCAACCTTAATCTGAACAAGTCATACCAGTGCCCCTGTATCAATTAGTGGCAGACAATTCACAACATACACTCACGCCCTCTGCCCATTCATAGTTACAATATGACCGAAATACTGACTTGGAATATAGATCACCCACTCATTCAAAATCTAGGTGCAATATTGCAGTTGTAAGTCAGGTCACACAGCTAAACAATTTCTGACTCAGCAAGGGAGGATTCCAAAATATCTAAACCCTCTCTCAGTGATGGGGGCATGGGGGAAAAGAGGGGTACAACATACTACATTTGGCTTTCAAAAGCGTGTGGGGGAAGGAAGGGGATAGAGACCCCCTGGACCCCCCTCTGTATCTGCCTATGACGAGAGTTTTCTTGCCTCATCCTTCCTGTCTTTGGGGTACAGAGGCACATTTCAACAAAGTCACTTGCCCAAGGAGACACCACATGTGCTACATCTGCTTCAGTGTGGGGCAGGACCGAAGCCCTAGAAACTCTCAGGAGCCAAGCTGCCAACTGGGGTCGCCCATCCAACTAATCTCCCCCAAGGTTGCCTAACTTCACCTGATCTGTGACATCTGTGCCATACATGTGTCCATGTGCCACCACTCTATGTTAAGTGTAGCAGGTGAACTGAATGTCATCACATTTCATTTTTCCTTCTCTTACAAACCTAGAGATGCGACTAATAAAACAAGGCTGTTGGCCAACCCAGTTTGATAAGCAGTGAGATGCAAAATATCAATAGGTTGCTTGGTTGTAGTATGCCTTACCTGAGATTAAAGAATAATAATTTATTATTTTAGTCTTCTTATCATGGTGTCATTAAGTCAATCTTCAGTCAATAGAAGATGATCTGGAGAATCTCCCTCCCTACCCCCCACCCCCTGCACACACCTTTTGAAATCCAAATGTAGTATGTAGAAGGCAGTAAAATTATCTGAGAGAGGATTTTTATATTTTGGACCCCTCCCTTTTAAAAATGCTGGATCCACTCTTGCAAATGATATTAAAACACTAGGAAAATAATTCCCAATATCCGACTTGTAATTTATTGCTTTTGATCAATGTGAATGCAAGCTGCATAAACATTTTTTCCAATCAGTGAATTCACTTCTCTCCCAGGGATGGCTCATACCCTATGCAGAGTTGTATCCCTTGATTGTGCAAGGATCTGCAGATCAAGGGTTCAAATCCCTGATTAAGATCCTTGGGTTTCACTAAATGGTCAACATCTGTGTCACTCTAGGCTGGGGCGATAGGGTTGTGGGTAGCCTAGTGGTTGGATTCCCCACATGGGAAAAATGTATGAAGCCAATTTCTGGTGTCCCAAGACATATAGTGCTGGAATATTGCTTTAAGCAGCGTAAAACCATACTCACTCACTTACATTCTTTTCCTCCTTTTCCTCACAAAAAGCTGATACGTCACTATGATGGAACGAGAATACTGTTACAACACAAACTAACTGACTGACTGATGGACTGTAACCACTTTGTGTGTTATCACAGCAGTAACACTTTGTCATCATGAAAATTGCTTCACATTGGGACCGCCTCCGTGGTCTAATGGTAGGGCGTCCGCCCGGAGAGCAGAAGGCCGGGGTTCGATCCCCAGCCACGTCATACCAAAAGACGTTAAAAGATGGTACTTGTTGTTACCCTGTCTGGCGCTCGGCATTAAGGGGCTAAAACAAGGACTGGTCGGCTCGGAGTCAGTATACTGTGTCCGAGTGGGGTATTCATGGTAAACTGCGGCATGGTGTCTCAGTGTGCTAGCACTATAAATTGGCATCAGTCCGGACTAGTACAAGCAGCCACACACACACACACATACATGTGCATGCATGTCGCTATATAAGTGCAATAATCTTGGGACGCGACGTTAAACCCCATTTCACCTCACCTCACCTGCTTCACATTGAAAATTAGTAACTGAGTATACTGGTATACATTTGCTCATGAAGTACCACATTGACATGTGGATTAGATAATAAATACATACCAAAAAAACCTAACAAATATTAAAATAACAGTGAATTTTTTAATAATAATTAATTCAAGGAAATCGACTTACAAGAGAACAAAGTCTACTCAGAAGTCGATTTACTGAACAAAATGGTTGTGAATATTTATGGGGACATTTTTATGGACTTGTGTGCTCAGTCTCCTCAACAAAAAAATATCCCCCAAAATATTCATGATCTCTGCCTGAGAATATTTTTTTCATTATTCATTTACGTTTCTGTAAATATATACTCAACATCCTCTACAGTAATGTGCAATTGTACAGTGGTAAAAGAGTGAGTGAGTAAATGAGTTGGGTTTAACGCCCCTTTTAACAGTATTCCAGATATATCACGGTGTGTCAGCTTAATGCGGGAGGAAACCCCGAAATGATGCAGGTCTCAGATCACTTCGGTGAAACCCACGGGCACGGGTATGGTGCTGACAAACCTAGAAACATAATCGAAGCAAACCTGGATTCGAACCCACAATAATAGGTTTCTGGCGTGCCCAAGGGATGCAACTCTGCACAGCGAATCGCGGCACCTTAGACAACTGGGCCACCGGTGTCCCCCAGTGGTAAAAGAAGGAGGTGCAGTTGTGAAGCAGTATTTCTTGTAAATCATGGCATATCATCTTCAATCCCATTGAAACCCGATCTTTCACTCTGACACGATCCCTTTCTGCCTGAAGATCTGAGGACACCTCCAGGGAAGGTGGTACCAGGCGTGTCATCAGCGAACCTGGAATGCCCAATCTAAAGGAAGGATGTATGGGATCTTGGACCAATCAGGTGTCAGCTCTCTCATTTATTTGGCTTCATTTCTTTATCTCAGTTCAGAAACTTAGATTTGAAAAAAGGAAAATCCACACAGAACACTACATTGTCTTTGAAGGTTATTCCTCAGGGTGTTTTGTTTATCTGTTGTTTAACACAGCACTCAGCAATATTCCAGCTATATGAGGGCGGTCTGTAAATAATTGAGTCTGGACCAGACAATCCAGTGATTGACATCATGAGCATTGATCTATGCAACTGGGACACGATGACATGCATCACAGGAGTCCGTATCTAAAAATAGACGCCCTCATGCATATTCATGACCATCTCCACACGCGAGCCCGAAGGGCGAGCTCGCGTGTGGAGATGGTCATGAATATGCATGAGGGCGTCTATTTTTAGATACGGACTCCTGTGCATGCATCAACCAAGTCAGCGAGCCTGATCACCCGGAAAAGTTCACCTGATGCTACCTTCTTCGCAAGCGTCCTCAGATCTTCATGCAGAGAAGTATCGTAACAGAGTAAAAGATCTGATCTGATCAGCGGATCCTGGTGTGGCAAAGTGAGATTCTGCCGCAGCACCCTCAATGAACACTCCATCACTCGCTACGGATGGAGCAATATATGCAATTGTATAATATGTCAAGACAACCACAACACAAATCCAAGTACATTTACATTTGTATATGCGAACCTCTACACCATTTACCAAGAAGTCAAACAGAATAGTGCATATTGAAAGGCAAAAGAACGTAATTTTGAGTGATATTTGACTGAATGTATGGAAAAATCGAACAGATGTTTTGATGTACAGAGAAGGATAGAAATGTGTTTTGTGACCTGAGCTGGTTCCACAAATTATCTTAGTGCTAAGATGATCGCAACTCCCTAGCTTTAACAAAGACTTACGACTTAGTGCTAAGATCATTTTATGAAACGGGGCACTATTCAGCATTGGTTTCCCACACTATGACCTTTGACATCCATGCTTTGTACAGTTTTGAGCAAATATTAATTTATTTTCAACGCTTTGGTAAGATATAGGGGAGGCTCATCTGTAGAAGAAAACATACCTCTCTATTTAAAAAAACTAATAAAAGTACATAGTATACAGTATATCGCCATCAAAAGGCGAGTTTTTCGTACCTACAATTAGTGTGGTATGTAGGGGGTTGCCCTATACACAGGGTAGAAGATCTCACATTTTTTCCTAGCTGTATCACTTTCAGGTTCCTCTAGCGACGTCAACCAGTGTTTGTTACCCGTCACGATGATGTTTGACAGTAAAACTTTGCATTTCGCCAAATATAAGTGTTCCACAAACTTTTTTTTTATATAAATACCAAGTGCATCGGATTTCCTTGTTCATACTATATATTTTTCTGCAAATATAGTTTAAATGATCCTTGCCTTGATCTAGATTGCTGAGCCAGTCAACAAGGTGAAAAAAAATCAATATCCATCACTAGAGAGCCAGTAGCTTCAATTTTATCAAAATCAATGTTTACTCTGATGTACAAAACCTCTCTGAGGACACCTCCATTGAAGGTCCTGTCAGGTGAACCCTGAATGACCTTTGACCTGCCAATCTAAAAGGAGGTGTGTGGGTTCTTGAACCGATCAGATGTCAGCTTTCTAAAACAATTTGGCTTAATTTCTTTACAACCTCGATTGTGAAATTTCAATCTTACCAGAAGAAAACCAACACAGAACACAAATATTCCTGTGATTGTACTCCCTTTTGGTTGTAAATGCCACGGAGCTCAGAAACACAGGGTGTATGAAATACCCACAACAACATAATAGCACCACCTTGATTATTTCCACTCCGAACTGCCCATTGTTTTCAAATGTGCCTCTCTGAAAGCTTTTCTTGCTTTAACAGATAATTATGAATCCTCACCATTAACTGGCAGGTCATCTTCCTGAGGCAAGGGAGTGAACTGACTATAAAAATCAATTTTCCACCCTGCCGAACCAGGCTGGAATTATGTAGTTGGGTTTTGACTTGAATAACGACTCTGTGCAAAATCCCATCAAAATTGTATAACAAAATTAACAATCAACAAGATTTCGGTCAAGAGCAAGATTTGCAAAGCTGTACTGCTAACTCAGCATCAACAGATATTTCCCAAATATTTTCATGTTTTTCATCAAGGTGCTCACCTTATCTGATGCACTTCGTGAAGTAAGACAATATAGATTTTGATAATCGATCAGATCGTCTTGACTGGATCACTTTTATTTTGCTTGAAGCAATCTGATTGGTCAATAGGAGGGACATAGAAGGGACATAACTCCTGAAAGCAACTGGTGGCGCTATGATTGAGCCAAGAAATTCCAGCCTAGTTCGGCAAGGTAGGAAACCAGACTTTTATAGTCGGTTAACTCCCTTGCTTTGGGAAGATGTTGGCAGGTTAGAAAGTTCACCCGAAACAACCTGCCATGGAGGGCTTGGGACATCTTCAAGAAAAGATACTGGATACTGGAGCATACTTCAAGCATAGATACTGGAGTAAAAGAATAAATTGAAAAAGGTTATAACTACAAGTCATCTCTTTGTTCACAACTGAATTCTGATGCATTGGCTTTCTGCTGAATCTCTATACTGCATTACCATATTCGTCATAATAAGAAATAGGGGGCTCTTATTAGAATATTATTTTGTCGAAAAAAACATAGTTGAAAGATAAATTCCGTGGTTTATGCTGACAGCCTGAAATGTTTATATACGAGAGATATATTGTTCCAGAAATTAATTGCCCATAATTTTTTAAGGGTGCATATAACACACGAGTGCGTATTATACGCGAATAAATAAGTATTGTGTACATTGATCAAATGGAAAGGGTGCTAATTGGGATTGTTCACGAGCCAATATATTAGCAAATATCGCCGTTGGCGCTTATTAGAGCAGGGCGCTTATTACGTTGAATATGGTATATCAGTAGTACATGTAAGCTCACAGTTTCTCTCTTTGTATTTGTTTGTTGTTTAACATCACACTCCAGCTGTATGACAGTGGTCTGTAAATAACTGAGTCTTGACCAGACAATCCAGTGATTGACATCACAAGCATCGATCCATGCAATTGGGATTGATAACATGCATCAACCATGTCAGTGAGCCTGATGGCCCGATCCCGTTAGTTGCCTGACAAATGTGGGATGCACTGTGACAACTTTGTGCATGTTATCCTAGAGAATCGAAAACGGGATTATGACCGTTTCCATGGTAGGGGTGTATAAGATTGAAGAATTGTATACGCTGTGCTTTGGCTAATCTGCAGTATATGAATAAGTGTTCATATATATCCAATGAGTCCTCTGGCGCATGTAGATTATGTACACGTCGATGCTGTTACTACTGTTTTATCCCAACAGAACCAGACACTGGGCATATATTCACCCAAACAGTTTCATCAGAAGGCACAGTTGCTGTGTCTAGGCAGCAGAATTGGTTTGACGGCGACCATGCTGAAATGAAGTAAAAGAATTGCAATAACAGCAAAATGTCAAAATTTCATTATTTATTGTGAAAAGTGTAACATGATCATCTCCCATATTAAATATTGAAATAATATATGTCATATTTCAGACTGTCATAATGCATTGCAGTGTTCACAATACATTGCAATACAATTTTTCTGTTTAGTTACTCTGTATATGAAATATATCATAACAGCTGGCCAGAGTAGATTGTTTTCTGCCAGCATCAGATATCTGACATTTATGATATTCCAACAATGTTTACAAAATGTTAACTACCTCTTTTTAATTTTTCCTGGCTTTATTTGATCTTTGGCGAATGTGTTGTCGTTGAGTATTAATATATAATAATATATTGTTTTGTTGGTTGTAGGGCACAGGTGGCCCAGTGGTCTGAGAAAGAGCTGCAAGTCACTTTGTAAAGTTGCCTTCCTTAGTCATGCCAGGAGCTGCTGGTAATGGTTCAAAACCCAGATTGGCTCTGATTATTATTCAAAGTGTTTACGTCACCTTTATAAACAATTATACCTTTTAAGGTCGTTTTCTCATCTGCTACCCCACTTTAAGATTCTGGAGTAGAACTAGTTCGAAATAACCTATGCTTGTCATAAAAGGTAACTTAAATTGATCAGGGGTCAGATTTGGTGATTTTGTTGCCTGCCCTGACAACCTGGGACATTGAGCATTGTATCAACCACTAGTTTGTGTGGTCCAGACTTGATTATTTAAAGGCTGCTGTGATATAGTAGATACAATTGAGTGTGGCATAAAACAACATTCATTATCGTATCCCCTTCTACACTTCCTTTTGGAATCCTCATATAGACTGGTTCCTGGCATGCCTTGTGCTCTGACATCTTGAATGATGGAATGAAGGAATCTTTTCATGATCAATTTCACTATGTTTCAAGGTTTGTCAGCACCATACCCGTGCTCGTGGGTTTCACCGAAGTGGTAAACGTCTGAGGCCTGCATCACTTCGGGCTTTCCTCCCACATTAAGCTGACACGTTGCGATATAATTGGAATACTGTCAAAAGCGGCGTTCAACCCAACTCACTCACTCACACCCTTTTAGCTTAATGATGTAATATGAGATCCCTAACCACCATCAGTAATCATCTCCTTCCGAAATATAAATGCATTTACCTTCAATCTTCTTTCCGGTGGTTTCTGGTATAATGGTCTTGGCACTGCAAACTGGAAATAAGGCATTATACACTGTAAGTCAGATTGCAGTATATTGTCAGACTCTAATAAAATAAATGTGTGATTCACTCTAACCGAATGAGGCTTAATAATTGATAATTTTATATGATTTGTGAACTTGATATGTTAGTCTTCAAACATGACCATCCTTACTGCGTATCTGCTCATACACATGAAAGGCCACTGTATAATCACAGCATACAGTACAGTTCTTCAGTTGTTTTTTACCATGTATTGTCTATGCATGGAGATCCTCACCTGGCCTTTCCTGAAGGGGTCCAGCGTGTTGAACATATTCTCCCAAGAATAGTTGGATCGCTCATTTCCCTGTCCTGCTGAAAAATGGTTACAGTCAAACCTCTTATATCTGGAGTTACATAACAGTTTTATGTACAAGATGATATACAGTAGAACCTCCTTTTTCTGGACAGTTACACAACAAAACGATGGTCTGAATAAGGTGATATACAGTGGAACCTCCTTTACCTGGACAGTTACACAACAAAACGTTGGTCTGAATAAGGAGATATACAGTGGAACCTCCTTTACCTGGACAGTTAGACAACAAAACGTTGGTCTGAATAAGGAGATATACAGTGGAACCTTTATCTCGACAGTTACACAACAAAATGTTGGTCTGAATAAGGTGATATACAGTGGAACCTCCTTCATCTGGACAGTTACACAACAAAACGTTGGTCTGAATAAGGTGATATACAGTGGAACCTCCTTAAACTCGACAGATACACAACAAAACATTTGTGTGAATAAGGTGATATGCAGTGGAACCTCCTTAAACTCAACAGTTACACAACAAAACGATGGTCTGAATAAGGTGATGTACAGTGGAACCTCCTTTATCTGGACATTTACACAACAAAACGTTGGTCTGAATAAGGTGATATACAGTGGAACCTCCTTAAACTCGACAGATACACAACAAAACGTTTGTCTGAATAAGGTGATATGCAGTGGAACCTCCTTTATCTGGACAGTTACACAACAAAACGATGGTCTGAATAAGGTGATATACAGTGGAACCTCCTTTATCTGGACAGTTTCACAACAAAACGTTGGTCTGAATAAGGTCATATACAGTGGAACCTCCTTTATCTGGACAGTTACACAACAAAACAGTCTGAATAAGGTGATATACAGGGGGACCTCCTTTATCTGAACAGTTAGACAACAAAACATTAATTGGCCTGAGTAAGGTGATATACAGTGGAACCTCCTTAAACTCGACAGATACACAACAAAATGTTTGTGTGAATAAGGTGATATGCAGTGGAACCTCCTTAAACTCAACAGTTACACAACAAAACGATGGTCTGAATAAGGTGATATGCAGTGGAACCTCCTTTATCTGGACAGTTACACAACAAAACGATGGTCTGAATAAGGTGATATGCAGTGGAACCTCCTTTATCTGGACAGTTACACAACAAAACGATGGTCTGAATAAGGTGATATACAGTGGAACCTCCTTTATCTGGACAGTTTCACAACAAAACGTTGGTCTGAATAAGGTAATATACAGTGGAACCTCCTTTATCTCGACAGTTACACAACAAAACGGTCTGAATAAGGTGATATACAGGGGGACCTCCTTTATCTGAACAGTTAGACAACAAAACATTAATTGGCCTGAGTAAAGAAGCTAAACAGTGGAACCTCCTTTATCTGGACAGTTACACAACAAAACGATGGTCTGAATAAGGTGATATACAGTGGAACCTCCTTTATCTGAACAGTTAGACAACAAAACATTGGCCTGAATAAGGTGATATACAGTGGAACCTCCTTTATCTGGACAGTTACACAACAAAACCTTGGTCTGAATAAGGTGATATACAGTGGAACCTCCTTTATCTGGACAGTTACACAACAAAACATTGGTCTGAATGAGGTGATATACAGTGGAACCTCCTTTATCTGGACAGTTACACAACAAAATGTTGGTCTGAATAAGGTGATATACAGTGGGACCTACTTTATCTGGACAGTTACACAACAAAACATTGGTCTGAATGAGGTGATATACAGTGGAACCTCCTTTATCTGGACAGTTACACAACAAAATGTTGGTCTGAATAAGGTGATATACAGTGGGACCTACTTTATCTGGACAGTTACACAACAAAGCATTGGTCTGAATAAGGTAATATACTTTGGAAACTCCTTTATCTGGACAGTTATGCTACAAAACATTGACCTGCAAAGCATCATATACAATGCAACATGCTTGATCTGGACAGTTACACTATATAACAGTGGAACCTCCTTTATCTGAACATCCAAGCAAATTTTCAGCATCATTTACCATATCTTGTCAAATATGATGTAAAAATTGTGAAAGTGTGTGACAATCAATAGATGAATATTTCACAAATTACCACAAAATTCTTTACTGTATAACTGGTTTGTACACATACCTGTGTGAGGGTGGGAGGGGAATGCATTACCCTCACGGGAACATGAATCTCGAACATCTTGTCTTGGAGGAACATTACGCCATGACTTGTGTCGGATACTACTCTCCCCGCTGTCCTGGGACCCGGCCTCGGAGAGTGTGTGTGGAGAGTACATCATGTAGCGAGAAGCACCAAAGTTTCCCTTGGTTGGTAGATTACCAGTGAAGGCACTTCTAAAGGCTTGGTTGTCACTACAACAGATATCATCAATGAATGTCTAAAGTTGTGCACAATAGGGAATGTTTCTTGTCTCCCAATCCAACATATTATGGGATGAAAAGACTAATGCTTAGTTTTGAAAATATATACCGGTAATTGGGATAGAAACAAACAACTTCATTTAAATTGAAAAGGAGCCCCAGTGAGATGGGATAGTCAGACCTGTTTAAAATCTAGACTTGCTTCATTTAGGGTTGTAGCATTTATGTAAGTGCTGGGCAGGAAAATAATAAGGTTCAGGGACTGATAGACAGACAAGGCCAAGCCTTTCATCGTTATTTAAGCCTGCAAACAGCCTGCAAATAATCAAGTCTGGACAAGACAAACCAGTGATTGATCTTGTGGACAACAATCCACACCACTGGGGTACAATGACATATTAATCAACCAAGCCTGACCATCTGTCAATTTAGTCGCCTCTTACAACAAGTATATAGTTTGGTGAGTAAGAATTATTCGAGAAATGGATGGATGGAAGGAACTAATGAGAAACCAACATAAAACGTTAAGAATAATCAGTCTCAATTATCTGCCCAACCAGAAGCCATTTGGCATAAAAGGCAGAAGAGTGATGAAAACGATATGAACAGATCACTGAAAGTCAGTGATGACACCAGGTGTTCGTGACAGGGGTAAGCATCTCCTGCTTCACTGGTAGCACCTGCCATTTTAAAAAAGAGGTAAATGATTGTTTGTTGCCTAACACCGCACCCAGCAATACTCCTGCCATACAACGGCAACCTGTAAACAACCTGGACCAGACAATCCAGTGATCAGTAAGTATCATGAGTACCAAGTCATTGCATTACGACACCACGCTGTTACCAAGCCGGACCACTCGATCCATTACAGTTAGCAGTCAGTAAGGAGGCGTGAAAACTCGCTGAAAGGTCATTGTAAGGGATAGCATCGCCTTTCATGTTGACAAGCAACGTGTCATATTTAGTACCGGTATATTCCTCTGAATGCCTACCATAATAAATTCTGGAATGACTTTACCAGGATGATGAATACACAAATGAATGAAAGCACATAAATCTCATGGAAATAGTATACTCGGAGCTGGAGATAAGCTGCGTATTTGTGTAAAATAAGCATTAAAAAAACTGAAATACGCAGACAAATAAAATCCTAGGCTATCAAATACGCAGGAAAAACTATAAATACGTTCTTGAAATAAAATTAACGCGTATATTACAACTATTAGTACAACTGTTAGAAAACATGATTGTGTATCAGCCGATTGCCAAATTCACTTACCTATAGTTACATTCGGAAAAGCTTGTGCAACAAACATACTGATAGATGCAAATTGTAATACCCAAATAACAAAATGCTTATTTAGTGCTCTGAAACTCACTCTGGTGGAGCTGGTGTCTCCTTCCTCTGTCTCCAGCAGCAGCAGTAGAGGAGGACAGTGAGACAGACCACCAGTACAAGAACAGTGGGGACGGTCACACCCACCACCACAAGCATCCTCACACCAGAACCAGCTGAAATCATTTCCAGTTTAACCAATACTATTTATGTTGTGATGCTACACATTAGTACATATATGGAATTTTCAATTATGTGGTGGACAAAAGATGTACAAAAAAATAATATCTATATCTAAACAAATATTCAAGATTGAGAAGACCTTGTCATATCTTATTACATAGTTGCATGTACACGTAAGAGTGAATATTATTCTGCCCTATTTTTTATCCCCGGGATGAAATTCTCTAGTGTCAGGATGATTCTCCCTTGTGAATTTACACCCATACCAGTGTGTTTAATCCTATCCTATACTATACTCTAGAGTAAAACTTCCCCCGGGATAATATTTAGGTAGGATATAATCCTTGCTTACAGGACACTGTGCAGTCCATAAAAAGGCAAATCTGTATCCTCTTAGTAAAATATGATATAGAATAAAAATAGACTATGTACATTTATCATACTGAAAGGTGAGATCAAATTTGACAGGATTCTAGGTTAAGAATTTATTGACAAACTGCAATATTGTCCTAAAACTTATCATTTGGATGAAAATTATTTTTAATTTTAATATATTGAATTGAAAATGTGGCTGTTAAAGAAATTGGTCCTATAAATACTCACCTTCATCAGTCTGATCCCTGAAAGTGTATCACAATATGTCTCTGTAAGTGTTATAAGATATTATCACTTATTTGTATTATTGTATGTGTATTATTATTCTGTAAACCTTGTTCTTGTTTCTTGTACTTTGTTCAACTTTTATGACACATCAAATAGAATTCATCGATGCTGAATTTTTTAAAGTACCTGTCATTATAGTTAACAACTTTTCTGTTATTTGTTATGCAGTTTCAGGGCTATTTCTTGTCCTTGCTTTAGATTGTTCACATGATGAAGGGGAAAAATGTAGCAATAAATGTTGCTACACATAATAGAGAAGTTCTTATCCGAAAAAGATTTTATGTCTTCATGTAACCCCAGCTCCTCAATGACTATCAAAGAGTTGACACTGTACAAATGTAATTGTTTTCTGTGACACAAGATAGTCGTAGCTCACCTTGTGTCTGGTACTCCACCAGGGCCAATGACACATTCAGCATCCACGGACAGACGCTGTACAATCTTCAGAACATCACAGGCGTCAGCCGAGTTAGGGACTGTTCGAAGGAAAAACATTTACTGAGAGAAAGAAAGAACATTTACTTTTAGAAGGCAAAACACCTACTTTTAGAAGAAAAAACATGTACCGTTAGAAGAAAACAACATTTACTTAAGAAGAAAAAACATTTATGGTAAGAATAAAAAAACCATTTAGTGTCAAAAGGAACAACAATAACAGTTAGTAGAACAAATAATTACTGTCAAACGAAAAAAATACAGTTAGGCTTAAAAAAGAAGAAAAAGAATTGGTTCTCAGGCAATGGCCTTTGAAAATATTGTGTGTTTTTTTTATTAGGTTTTCCAACTTATTGCCATGGAAACGTGAAAAATAAAAATATCTAAAATTCCTAAATAGCAAGAGGCACCAGTCCAGTATGTGTCTGGTAAACATGCAAAGTTTTTGTTGGAAAGTATTGAATGGGTTTTGAGTTATGCTCCGGAAACAAACTCTACCCTATAGAACCTAAGTCCAACTTGTTGCAATGGAAACGTAAAAAATAAAAATTTATATAATTCCTAAATAGCAAAAGGCACCAGTTCAGTATGTGCCTAGTAGACATGCAAAGTTTTGTAAGAAAGTATTTAACGTTTTTTGAGTTACACTCCGGAAACGAACAGCACCCTTTTAGAACCTAAGTCCAACTTGTTGCCATGGAAACGTAAAAAATAAAAATTTATAAAACTTCTCAATAGCAAAGGCACCAGTTCAGTATGTGTCTGGTAAACATGCAAAGTTTTGTAAGAAATTATTTAACGGTTTTTGAGTTACACTCCGGAAACGAACAGCACCCTTTTAGAACCTAAGTCCAACTTGTTGCCATGGAAATTTATAAAATTCCTAAATAGCAAAAGGCACCAGTTCAGCATGAGTCTGATAGCCATGCAAAGTTTCGTAGAGAAATATTTAACGGTTTCTGAGTTATGCTCCGGAAACGATTTCGGGACGCACACACACGCACACACACACGCACACACGGACGGAACCCATTTCTATATCCCCCGCCAACTTCGTTGGGGCGGGGGATAATAAAAGCGAAACATGCGGCAAACTCAGTGATAATGCAGGCGGTGCCTGAGAACCATTAGTTTTTTTAGCCTTAGAAAGAAGGAAAAACATTTACTGATAGAGGGGATAAAAGGGACTGATTAACTATAGTAATATGAAAGAACTGGGCGTTCTTTAACTTCTTTTGAGTAGTATACATCATGACATATTAGTAGACAACCAAAGTCATGTTTAAACAATTTGAAACAAATTTTCAATGACTGTCAGATTTCTAGGCTAGTCCAGCTCACGTTAAGCTACCTACTCTTGGTGCCATTATAAGCCACAGCCTGCAGAGGAACGGTCTGTCCACTGACAGGAAGAGTTGGCGTGGCAGCAAGCTTTTGCAAGATGGCGGCCAGAATGGACCAGGGGATGTCTGTGTTCCTCGTATCGACACGCAGCTCCACATCAGCTACCACACTCCCACTCCTGCAAGGAAATTATTAACTTGAAAGGGCCAAACCAATATAATTAGTTTTACAGTTTAATTTTGTCAAAATGCCAAAAGTCAGAAGGCCAAAAACATTGTTGTCAGGGTGGCTTTGGGGTTAAATCCTTAAATGACCACTTGAAATAAAAGTGTTTAGACAACGGAAAGTATGCCAAATAGGCATTGTCTCAAATAAACACATTCTGATTTTTTAAAACTTATATAAGATTTAGGGTAGATTTGACCATAAAAGAAGAAAATACGTTGGTCTTGCCTGTATTTGAGAAAAAAATTGTCATGTTTCCATGTCACTTACAAACCAATCCAAACCTTGTGATACTTATCTGTCATAGCAGAGCCCTTCTTCCCGAGGCAAGAGAGTAAACTGACTATACAAGTCCAGTTTCCACCCTTGCCGAACTAGGCTGGTATTATGGAGTTACATTTTGGCTGGACTAATGAGTCCAATCCAAATCGCGCACCGAAATCGAAATCCGGTTCGTAAACTGTTGTGCAGATTTTGGTGGATTGCAGGATTTGCAAAGCATGTACACTGCCAACTTGTTGTCAGCAGATATTTTCCAAATCTTTTCATTTTTTTAATCAAGGTGCTCACGTGATTTGATGCATTTCGCGATGTAAGACCCGTTGTATCATGATATAGAACTTGATTATCGATCAGATCGTCCTGACTGGGCGCCACCAGTTTGTGTGAAGCAAACGCCAGTGATACGAGAGGTGGAATGTGATTGGTCCATAGGAGAGGTTTAGAAGGGACATTACTGGTAATAGCCACTGGTGGCGCTACGCTCGAGCCCAGGAATTCCAGCCTAGTTCTTTTAAAGTCAGTTAACTCTCTTGCTTCGGGAAGATGGGCAGAGCCATATGAATGCATTCCTCAAGAGCCATTTTGTGAGGGCGGAATCAATAGAGGAGATGGTATTGTACAACAGTCTAAAAGCAGTGAATATCTTTGACTGCATCACCTCACGCTTTCCTCCCACTTCAAACCAGCACACCATGATATAACTGAAATACTATTCAAAGAGGGATCAAACCGAACTCACTCACCTCAGTGAGCCTGTCTTGCTGGGCACAAAGGCTTCTCGTGCCACAGTCTCCACAACAGAATCCACCTGGAAAGCAGGGCTTATGTCATGTGATGTATCATCTATTATGTTGAATAATACAAAATCAACAAGTCTAAACGTCTTCTAAGTCCTCATAGTTAAGAAAACCTTTCAAGAGATCCAAATATGTTTCTATGACCGTGAACGATGCTACTATCAGGATTACTAAGATGTTGAACTGTTTTACTAACAGGACACTGTGTATTACTAAGATGGTGAGCGATGTTACTATCAGGACACTGTGTATTACTAAGATGGTGAACTGTGTTATGATCATGACACTATGTATCACTAAGATGGTGAACTGTGTTACTATCAGGACACTATGTATTACTAAGATGGTGAACTGTTTTACTGACAGGACACTGTGTATTACTAAGATGGTGAACTGTGTTACTATCAGGACACTATGTAACACTAAGATGGTGAACTGTGTTACTATCAGGACACTATGTTTTACTAAGATGTTGAACTGTGTTACTATCAGGACACTGTTTCACTAAGATGGTGAACCGTGACATCAAGATACTATGTATGACTTGTTTCTTTAGTGTTAAACGCCCCACTCAGCAATATTCTAGCCATATGATGGGGGTCTGTAAATAATTGAGTCTTCATCAGACAATCCAGTGATTGACATCAAGAGCATTGATCCACTCAATTAGGATACGACGACATGCATCAGTCAAGTCAGTGAGCCTGATCACCTGATCCCCTTAGTCGCCTTTTACAGCAATCATGGTTTGCCGAAGACCTATTCTAACCCGGATCTTCACGGGCATACTATGTATGACTTAGATGGTGACTCACAGCGGTAGAGATGCTGTCTTGCAGACTGACATACAGGAGAGATGAGGAAATACCGTTGATGACGATGCGCCGATCCAAGTTGAGGGTGATGGTTGTGTTGTACCTGATGAATGCGGCTGCAGAATGAAACACAGGCTGTCAGAAAACTTCTTAAGCTTCTCTTCTCCATATGTTATTATACACAGCCATACTAATGATGTTCACATCTATGTGGCTTAAAATTAGGTCTTATCAGGCCAAACATTTATTTTATTGTTTCACTGACAGTTGGCCCAAACATTCAGGATGTTAGCTGAAAAAAATCCAAGTCCAATCTCAAATATATATGTTTCTTGTATGTATTGCATTTCGATTTATATTTTTTTCACTTTTCACTTTTTTTAAATTGGCGGATTTGAAAACCAAGTTTTTAAAAAAGCCTGGCCTTACATATGAAGTTTGCCTCCGAATAATTAATTTTGTCATACCATGACCAGTGAAAGTAATGAGGTATTCTTACCTTGACAGTAGTTACCTGCCCCTGAGTACCCCCGTGGGCATACACAGGCGTAAGTCCCGGGCAGGTTCACACAGTCATACTCACAGCTGTGAAGGTGGCGCTGCAAACACTCGTTCTCGTCTGAAAATATCATCAAATGGTGATGGAAATAGGAATAATGAGTCATCTGTACTGAGTGATTGTTGCAGGTTAAGTAGGTCATCCCGAATCTAAACCATTGTTATTTTGAGAAAGAAACTGCAGAAAAACTAACTGAAATATCACCTCTACCAAAAGAATATCACAGAATATGTGTTGTCAGCAACATGCAGAGATGTTTGTTTGTTTGTTTGTTTGTTGTTTAATGCCGCACTCAGCAATATTCCAGCTATATGACGGCGGTCTGTTAATAATAAAGTCTGGACAAGGCAATCCATTGATTGCTATCATGAGCATTGATCCACGCATTGAGATGCGATGACAAGAAATCAACCAAGTTACCAAGCCTGACCACCCAATCCATTTAGTCGCCTCTTGACCAGCAAAGGTTGCTGGAGACCAATATTCTTGGAATACCCATTAAACCCTGCCTATCAATGACTCACTCACCAACACACACATTATTGGCAGCTTTGACATATCCAGCATCACAGTCACATTCAAATGATCCCAGTTTGTTGCGACACTTCTGATTGGCTGCTGTGCACACGGGGGCGGAGTCTGTACATTCATCCACATCCTCATCACAAGAGCTTCCTGTCCACTGAGGTCTACATGTACAACTGCCGGTCACTGCGTCACAGGACTGGGTATTGGCAAAGACACAGGTGCACTGGCGGGCACAGTTCTCTCCATAGTGTTTGGCATCACATACTGAAATTACAACTTTTTCTGATATTCACATTTTTCTACATGCTAATGTGAACAATGAAAAATGACACAGGTCTGTCCCGATGTTTTATAAATGGCTAAAAAATCGATCGTAAGCAAAAGATTAACATAAAATGTCCATGAAATATGCCCAGTGTAAATTATAATTTTACTCTTTATCATAATTGTGTTAAAATTTCATAAAAGTCATATAACTAGATTTGATGACACAACCAAACCAGTTAGGTAATTGCAAAACATGAATTGCAGCAAGGAAACGAAAGCAGAACCAGCTGTCCCCATGTTTCCCTACGGTACCTTCCCTACAGACTGACAATCCGCAGTCACATAGAGATGAATACACATTTTAGATTCAACTCGGTTTTTTTAAATAACCTGAAAAATAAATTACTAATGACTAAAGGCCCCTAATTTTACTGACTACTGATCTCCCCCATCAGGACCCTCCTACAGATATAAAGAAAAGAGGCAAAAACAGTTGACAGAAGCTAATACAGTTCACTTAATGATGACCTGGTGAATGTTGTTTAGCGCTGTTGTCATACACATGTGATGATTACACATTTTAGATTCAACTCGGTTTTTTTAAATAACCTGAAAAATAAATTACTAATGACTAAAGGCCCCTAATTTTACTGACTACTGATCTCCCCCATCAGGACCCTCCTACAGATATAAAGAAAAGAGGCAAGAACAGTTGACAGAAGCTAATACAGTTCACTTAATGATGACCTGGTGAATGTTGTTTAGCGCTGTTGTCAGCAAAGTTCAAGCCTACAAAGTGCGCATCAGAGAACCAGTTGTCGATTGCATGTAAGTTGGGTGCGATGACACACAATCAACCAGGAAACACATAATCACCATGCAATCCCCATTAGCATGCTTTTACAACAAGCATGGGGTACTTTATAGCTTGTATACAAACCATATTCTCATTTAGTACCAGTACTACTAAACGTCAATACATTCAACAGAGTGATTGTAGTGCTAAGGTGACCGTAACTCCTATACTTCAACATGGACTTACGACAATCGTAGCACTATGATCGTTTGCTACGTTGCTACATATGCTTTGCAATGGGCTAGCTGCTAATTGCAATTGGCAGTGGTAGTTACCATAGCAACAGTAACTGTTCAGTTATCATTAACTAGTATTTTAGTATCTCACAAGCACCTGCATACATTACTCCATTTAATCCCCCTTCTCTTGTGTTGTTCTAAATAACTGGAAATATCAGGGTCCAGTTAAGTAATGAAAAGGTGTAGTGTACCTGACTCTACGATTTCATAAGTACATTTACTTTAATTACAGGACCTTTATATTTCTTTTCAAAAATTTGGTACATTGAATATTACTTTGTGTCCCTCAGATTTATTTTCTGGTCTAGATTTTTATAACAGAGTTATCCACTTAGTAAGGAGAAATCGTTTGATCTCCTGAAGTGATATTTCCTGTGGAAGCTAGTTTGGGATGATAAATGATTTTTATCCTGTACTTACCACTGCAAGAATTATTAGTTCTGACATGACCGGGTAGACAGGTGCAGGAATAGGAACCGTTCCTCTCGCTACAAACGCCGTTGGTGCCGCAAATAGCTGGGGTGTCGGTACATTCTGGTACATCCTCCGTGCACGTCGTTCCTTTCCACCCAGTCCTACAGCTACAGCTGCCATCAGTTGCATTACAGCTGATGGTGTTTGAGGCATCACAGCTGCAGGTCTGTGCACAGTTGGGTCCATACTTGCCATATGAACATGCTGAGGAGGACATATCAAGTAAAATACATACAAAATTTTATCTTCATAATAATCATGGCCATTTAGTGAGTGTGTGACTATGGTTTTACGCTGCTTTTAGCAATATTCCAGCAAGGAGAAGCAAACGCTTTAACTACTAGGCTACCCGACTGCCCCTCATGGCCATTTAAGTATTGCAATAGTATTTTGAAAGTTAAGAACATAAGTGGGATAAGTTAATAATTTGGGGTGTGGGGTGTGGGGTGTGGGGTGTGGGGTGTGTGGGTCAGACCGTCAGATTCACTGACTTTGTTGATGCATGTCATCATATCCCCATTGCATGGAACAATGCTCATGATGTCGATCACTGGATTGTCTGGCCCAGACTTACTTATTTACTGGTGACTGATGTATTTCATCGGTCTAAGGACCACATATATTTCAATCAGTGAGTTCAGACCTAAGATTAATGAGCTTTGATTCATAAGGTTTGTATGTTTATAAGACATTTACCTCGACAAGTTGTTTTGTCAGCTGCCAGGGAAAATCCTGCATCACAGGTACATGTGTAGGATCCCACAGACTCGACACAGCCTTGGGAGCACCGAGGGGGAGACAACTCACACTCCTTGATGTCTGGAACAAATCTGTCATATGAGTGCTCATCCTCGACTATCCAGGGTATCACATCTCCATTCCACTACATGTATTACAAATACCCAGACTGTTCACTGCCACGTTTCTGAAGAGACGTCACCACCTGTATTTATTTTAATCCTGTTATTTACATGTTACTGAAATTCAGTTTTGTTTATTGAGTGGGAAATTATTCAATAAAAACTTGCAAGTGATTCCATGTCATTTGAGAGCCAAACCAGGCAATTTTTGAGTGATCATGATTCCAAAAAATGGACGGGGCTTGTGTTGCATTATTGGGCTGAATGATGTCACTGATTTCCTATTGTAGTGTACAGTTACTTTGTGTAAATCATTACATAAGCAAACTGTGATGAGTGTTGTTGACACAGTTATTTATAACAACTGACTTCAATATAATTATGTAATTACACAATGTGCACACCAGTTTTCATGTAAATGCAAAAATCTTGAAGTTAATTCTTACTGGACCAGACAATCAGGTGACTGACAGCATGAGCATCAATCTACACAATTGGAATACGCAAATTTTATTGTATCCCAACTGCATAGATTGATACTCATGCTGTCAATCACTGGATTGTCAGGACCAGACACGATTATTTACTACCTTCATACAGCTGGAAAACTGCAGAGTGTGGTGATAAACAACAAACAGACAAACAAACAATCACAACTTTGGTGACTAATTTGTTCCAAGTATTTTCCAATATTGACCTACCATCACAAGTGACGCCATCTGTGTTGAGGTGATAGCCAGGACGACAGAAACAAATCTCTGCAGCACCACTGACCTGACACCCTTGTGAACAGCTCGTCCTGTTGGAGCACTCAGTCGTCTCTACATGAAAAACACATGGCGGCATGTACTTAGCACTTGCATATTCACCGCTTTGTGAGTGAGTTGGATTTCAAGCCTCTTTTAGCAATATTAATCCCACCCATATCACTGCAGGGAAATGAGGAATTAGCTTTACATATTGTACCAATGTTGAGAATAGAACCCAGGTCTTTGTCACCATGAGGCCATGCTGTGACCACTGTGCCATCCCACTTCAAATCTCATCCCAGCAAGAATATATATATAGCTTGCACTGAGCATGGTCAAACCTCTTTTAATTATACTTCTTTTATATTTATATATTACTTGATAAATGTTTAAAACAATGTAACTAACTTCAAAGTCCTGTGAGAATTTGTATTGATAATACAACCAATAATATTACCTCCGACTTTGATTTGCAAATTAATTTACATATTTCAATGTTTCCTAGAATGTTTAGTAAATAATGGCTTACTAAAACATACATTTCTTCACCTAAAATGTTCATTAAACACAATCTTACAGAAAATATTTTTTTCTGAAATACACAAATTAAGTCAAATTTTCCAATTCATTCAGACGCCATCAAAACTAAGTCAAACAAAGTGATTCCTGATGCATGGAGTAATGGCTGCCTATCCTGGCCTTGAGGTATCTTAGCTTATGCTACAGGTAGAACATTTCCAGTATTATTTCATAGCTAATTAAGATACCAGTAACTATATCTGTAAATTTTCATCAGTAACAATGCAACTTACGTATACACGATTTTCCATCACTTCCGTCAAGAGTGAAGCCCTCGAAGCACTCACATATATATCCCCCGAGGGTGTTGGAGCAGTCCTGTGAACACCCACTTGTAGCAAGGCGACACTCATCAATATCTGAAACAGTCCATTCAAATACTGTAAATCTTGAAATTAACGCAAGTGTGAATTAAATACAATAAATACGAGTGGTCATTGCTCTCAATAATTGAACATTGCATTTATATCTAAACATGACTATCAACAATATGAGTATTGACAGTATATGTTGTCTACAGTATATATACACCTACCTCTGCAGGTGCCCTTCCCTTCAAGAACAACGCCAGGGTTACAGCTGCAGTAGTAGCTTCCTTCAGTGACATGAAGGTGTGGTCACTTGTCTATAGAACAGTATATATACACCTACCTCTGCAGGTGCCCTTCCCTTCAAGAACAAAGCCAGGGTTACAGCTGCAGTAGTAGCTTCCTTCAGTGTCATGGCAGGTATGATCACACATGTTGTCTTTTGAACTTGAGCACTCATTTATTTCTGAAAAAGCAGTACTCAAACAATCCAGTAAAATATTGCAAAGTCAGATCCAAAACTAGCTTGAACATTTTTTAAGAATAGACTTGGTCCTACTTTTATTCAATATTCTGCACCCATTTTGTTTATCTGCAAATCAAAGTTTTATTATGTCTTTCAATGTTTTAGTTACACAGGGAAATGTCTTAGTTTCACACAAAACACAAAGTTCCCCTCTAAGACTGTACTTTTGTCAGATAAATAGATTAAATTTGATAAATAACAGAATGAGGAAACACATCTGTAACCAATTTAGAGGTCAAATTTGTTCATGTTTGCAAATAAAAGTAACAGTTTCAAAAGGGTATTGTTTATATCATTTAATTCAACTTACCATCACAAGTGGTGTTGTCAGCAGAGAGGGAGTAGCCAGATCGGCACCGACATTGGTAAGATCCTGGAAGGTTATGGCAGTCGGAGTTGGCCTGGCAGGTGACGGTGGAGCACTCATTCTTGTCCAGGTCACACTTGTCCCCGGTCCAGCCGCTGTGACACATGCAGCCCGTCATCTTGTCACACCCCTGGGAGCCCTGGGGGTGACAGTTGCACATGCTGCTGCAGTCACTGCCCCAGTGCTGGCTGTCACAAGCTGGGCAACAACATACAGGAAGAAGATGGATATGAATACCCCTATCAACATTGCCATAACCACAGTACTAAATATGACCTTGTCACTTTGTCTGCCATAACCACAGTACTAAATATGACCTTGTCACTTTGTCTGCCATAACCACAGTACTAAATATGACCTTGTCACTTTGTCTGCCATAACCACAGTACTAAATATGACCTTGTCACTTTGTCTTCCATCACGACAGTACTAAATATGACCTTGTCACTTTGTCTGCCATAACCACAGTACTAAATATGACCTTGTCACTTTGTCTGCCATAACCACAGTACTAAATATGACCTTGTCACTTTGCCATTACCACAGTACTAAATATGACCATGTCACTTTGCCATTACCACAGTACTAAATATGACCTTGTCACTTTGCCATCACCACAGTACTAAATATGACCTTGTCACTTTGTCTGCCATAACCACAGTACTACATATGACCTTGTCACTTTGTCTGCCATAACCACAGTACTAAATATGACCTTGTCACTTTGTCTGCCATAACCACAGTACTAAATATGACCTTGTCACTTTGTCTGCCAGAACCACAGTACTAAATATAACCTTGTCACTTTGTCTGCCATAACCACAGTACTAAATATGACCTTGTCACTTTGTCTGCCATAACCACAGTACTAAATATGACCTTGTCACTTTGTCTGCCATAACCATAGTACTAAATATAACCTTGTCACTTTGTCTGCCATAACCACAATACTAAATATGACCTTGTCACTTTGTCTGCCATAACCACAGTACTACATATGACCTTGTCACTTTGTCTGCCATAACCACAGTACTAAATATGACCTTGTCACTTCGTCTGCCATAACCACAGTACTAAATATGACCTTGTCACTTTGTCTGCCATAACCACAGTACTAAATATGACCTTGTCACTTTGTCTGCCATAACCATAGTACTAAATATAACCTTGTCACTTTGTCTGCCATAACCACAGTACTAAATATGACCTTGTCACTTTGTCTGCCATAACCATAGTACTAAATATGACCTTGTCACTTTGTCTGCCATAACCACAGTACTGAATATGACCTTGTCACTTTGTCTGCCATAACCACAGTACTAAATATGACCTTGTCACTTTGTCTGCCATAACCACAGTACTGAATATAACCTTGCCACTTTGTCTGCCATAACCACAGTACTAAATATGACCTTGTCACTTTGTCTGCCATAACCATAGTACTAAATATGACCTTGTAACTTCGTCTGCCATAACCATAGTACTAAATATGACCTTGTCACTTTGTCTGCCATCATTACAGTACTAAATATGACCTTGTCACTTTGTCATTACAACAGTACTAAATATAATCTTGTCACTTTGTCTGCCATTACCACAGTACTAAATATGACCTTGTCACTTTGCCATTACCACAATACTAAATATAACCTTGTCTGCCATAACCACAGTACTAAATATGACCTTGTCACTTTGTCTGCCATCATTACAGTACTAAATATGACCTTGTCACTTTGTTTGCCATCATCACAGTACTAAATATGACCTTGTCACTTTGTTTGCTATCATCACAGTACTAAATATGACCTTGTCACTTTGTTTGCTATCATCACAGTACTAAATATGACCTTGTCACTTTGTTTGCCATCATCACAGTACTAAATATGACCTTGTCGCTTTGTTTGTCGTTACCACAATACTAAATATGACCTTGTCACTTTGTCTGCCATAACCACAGTACTAAATATAACCTTGTCACCTTGTCTGCCATCATTACAGTACTAAATATGACCTTGTCGCTTTGTCTGCCATCATTACAGTACTAAATATGCCCTTGTCACTTTGTCTGCCATCACCACAGTACTAAATATGACCTTGTCGCTTTGTTTGCCATTACTACAGTAGTAAATATGACCTTGTCACTTTGTCTGCCATCATCACAGTACTAAATATGATCTTGTAACTGTGTCTGCCATTATCATTGTACTAAATATGACCTTGTCGCTTTGTCTGCCATTACCACAGTACTAAATATGACCTCGCCACTTTGTCTGCCATTATCACAGTACTAAATATAACCTTGTCACCTTGTCTGCCATTATCACAGTACTAAATATGACCTCGCCACTTTGTCTGCAATTACCACAGTACTAAATATGACCTCGCCACTTTGTCTGCCATTATCACAGTACTAAATATGACCTCCCACTTTGTCCGCCATTTTCACTGTTCACATAATGAGTTGATATCTCAATAATATTATGACAAATCAAACTCCAGTAAACTATACAGTTATAACAAACTCAAAGGGACCACGAATATTAGTTTGTTACATAGTTCGATATAAGCATTTCGACTCAAATATACAGCAAATGGTCGTGTGTACTATGTGCCTTGGAATCCCCCAAGGGTTAGTGTCTGTTAATCTTACTTGACCGAAAGGAATGTTACGAGACTTAGGCATCAAACTAGAGGCTAAAATCTCAATGTAGTCATCCCTTTTGCTTCAAGAATGTGTACTATTAGCCTTGGAATCCCCCAAGGGCTAGTGTCTGTTAATCTTACTTGACCGAAAGGAATGTTACGAGACTCAGGCATCAAAGAAGGGGCTACAACCACAGGCCATGATCTCACTGTCAATTAGTCATCCCTTTTGCTTACAGAACATATACTATTAGCCTTGGAATTGCCATGGGCTTGTGTCTTTAAATCTTCCCAGACTAAGAGAAATGTAGTGTCAGGCTTAGGACAATAACGAAAGTAACATTCTGTATCTTCCCTGCTGCTAAGTATGGGGGTTATGGGCCTATTCTGCCCTGGAATCCCCTGGAATGGCCTCATCTGATGCAGTACCTGCACATTTCCGCTCATCATTCTGCAGCAACATCCCTGGGGGACATGAACACCTGTAGGTGCCCGGGATGTTCTCACACTCATGGCTGCACTGGTTACTGGAGTTGGAGGTGCACTCGTTGATGTCTGGAACAGGTGAAATGTTGCATGTAACATGATTGATGGTGTCGGAGGTGGACTATGTAATAGTATTGATCATAAATCAATTCTATAGATGCATTACTTTGAGTAATTCTCATTCAGCATTATAATTTTTGCCTCAAGCAGATTGTCTCGTTCATTTCAATTGTTACAGTTTTCATTCTTTATAAAGTGGCCAAATCAACTTGATGTCTTGTGAACGCAATTTTTCACAAGTTAGCAATCACATTAGAATCAGATCTTAGTTCGCGCTTCCACTAAACAAATATTCCATTACGAGTCAAGTCAAGACCTTTCAACAAACCAAACACAGCATACCAGATCTGAAAAGTGACAGTCGGAATGAGTTTTCTAATCATGTAACCTGGAAAAGGTAATAAAAAACAGGATATTCTGAATGACAGTTATGGGCTGTATGACTGAATCCGTCAAAATCATCGTCTCTCGCTTCAATGGGACAACATTTGAAAGGAGGGAAGTACTGCCATACAATCTCAGCCATCTATAAAAATGTTCTTTTGTTGAATTTTTGAATTTTGAATCGAGAACTTTTAAAAAATATATTTCAAAGCGAAATCTGGAATGGAAGTCACCAGTTTGATACTAGTGCTGTATAGCTCAGGAAAGCTGCTTACTGATCGGCTAATGTTGATTTCTTGTTGGTCATTTCATTGGACGGTCAAAGTTCAGATGTAACCTCTATTGGGATGTTCTCAGATCTTTGTTAAGCAGTAAGAACTAAGAAATAGTTTTGATGAGATTGCAAAATATAGCATAAGACATCATCCACTGTTGATGGCATGTTGTGAATTAATGTTAAAATTTACAAAATTAATGCCCTTGGGGTAGATAATCCACAATTCCTTCAGTTCCAAGGTTATTCTCTACATTACCTAGACATGTCTTCCCATCGGCTGCCAGGGCGTATCCTCCTTAACATCCTACATTACCTACACATGTCTTCCCGTCCACAGACAGGGCTTATCCTCAGTATCATCCTACATTACCTAGACATGTCTTCCCATCGAATGCCACGGCGTATCCTCGGTTACATCCTACATTACCTAGACATGTCTTCCCGTTGGCTGCCAGGGCGTATCCTCGTTTAAATCCTACATTACCTAGACATGTCTTCCCGTCGGCTGCCAGGGCGTATCCTCGTTTAAATCCTACATTACCTAGACATGTCTTCCCGTCGGCTGCCAGGGCGTATCCTCGTTTAAATCCTACATTACCTAGACATGTCTTCCCGTCGGCTGCCAGGGCGTATCCTCGTTTAAATCCTACATTACCTAGACATGTCTCCCCGTCGGCTGCCAGGGCGTATCCTCGTTTAAATCCTACATTACCTAGACATGTCCTCCCGTCCACAGACAGGGCTTATCCTCGGTTACATCCTACATTACCTAGACATGTCCTCCCATCGGCTGCCAGGGCATATCCTCGGTATCATCCTACATTACTTAGACATGTCCTCCCATCGGCTGCCAGGGCATATCCGCGTTTACATCCTACATTACCTAGACATGTCCTCCCATCGGCTGCCAGGGCATATCCGCGTTTACATCCTTCATTACCTAGACATGTCCTCCCATCGGCTGCCAGGGCCTATCCGCGTTTACATTCTACATTACCTAGACATGTCCTCCCATCGGCTGCCAGGGCATATCCGTGTTTACATCCTACATTACCTAGACATGTCCTCCCATCGGCTGCCAGGGCGTGTCCGCATTTACATCCTACATTACCTAGACATGTCCTCCCATCGGCTGCCAGGGCATATCCGCATTTACATCCTTCATTACCTAGACATGTCCCCCCATCGGCTGCCAGAGCTATCCTCGGTTACATCCTACATTACCTAGACATGTCTTCCCATCGGCTGCCAGGGCATATCCGCGTTTACATCCTACATTACTTAGACATGTCCTCCCATCAGCTGCCAGGGCATATCCTCGTTTACATCCTACATTACCTAGACATGTCCTCCCATCGGCTGCCAGGGCATATCCGCGTTTACATCCTACATTACCTAGACATGTCCTCCCATCGGCTGCCAGGGCATATCCGCGTTTACATCCTACATTACTTAGACATGTCCTCCCATCGGCTGCCAGGGCATATCCGCGTTTACATCCTACATTACCTAGACATGTCCTCCCATCGGCTGCCAGGGCATATCCGCGTTTACATCCTACATTACTTAGACATGTCCTCCCATCGGCTGCCAGGGCATATCCTCGTTTACATCCTACATTACCTAGACATGTCCTCCCATCGGCTGCCAGGGCATATCCGCGTTTACATCCTACATTACCTAGACATGTCCTCCCATCGGCTGCCAGGGCATATCCGCGTTTACATCCTACATTACTTAGACATGTCCTCCCATCGGCTGCCAGGGCATATCCGCGTTTACATCCTACATTACCTAGACATGTCCTCCCATCGGCTGCCAGGGCATATCCGCGTTTACATCCTACATTACTTAGACATGTCCTCCCATCGGCTGCCAGGGCATATCCTCGTTTACATCCTACATTACCTAGACATGTCTTCCTGTCCACAGCCAGGTTGTATCCTCGGTTACATCCACACCAGGGCTGGTTTTGCTCCGTCACACAGTAATGGCTGCAGCTAACACCCACTGCCACCACACATGACGCTGCTACTGAAATAGTTAGTGTTTCAAAGGAATGGCTGTGAGTGAGTGAGTATGGTTTTACGCCGCTTTTAGCAATATTCCAGCAACATCACGGCGGGGGACACCAGAAATGAGCTTCACACATTGTACCCATGTCGGGAATCGAACCCGGGTCTTCGGCGTGACGAGTGAACGCTTTAACCACTAGGCTACCCGACCGCCCCCGGAATTGCTGTGGAGAGGGTGCATATTGCTAAATGTTGCACAGCAATTCATATTATGACTGGTCCCGCACTGATAGTAGTTTTCACATGAATACTAAGATACAATGTTAAGAGTTAACAGCCAGCCCAGTGTGAGGTACATCTAGATTAGTCAAGAATTTTGTTTTGACAGAACCTGGAATAGTCAAGAGTTTGGTGTGCACAGAGACTGGATTTGTCAAGGGTTTGGTGTTGATAAAGTCTGGATTAGCCAAGAGTTTGGTGTTGACATAGTCTAGATTAGTCAAGAGTTTGGTGTTGACATAGTCTGGATTAGCCAAGAGTTTGGTGTTGACAGAGTCTGGATTAGTCAAGAGTTTGGTGTTCACAGGGTCTGGATTAGTCAAGAGTTTAGTGTGCAGAGAGTCTGGAGTAATCAAAAGTTGGTGTTGACATAGTCTGGATTAGCCAAGAGTTTGGTGTTGACAGAGTCTGGATTAGTCAAGAGTTTGGTGTTGATATAGTCTGGATTAGCCAAGAGTTTGGTGTTCACAGGGTCTGGATTAGTCAAGAGTTTGGTGTTGACTGGGTCTGGATTAGTCAAGAGTTTGGTGTTGACTGGGTCTGGATTAGTCAAGAGTTTGGTGTCGGCAGAGTCTAGATTAGTCAAGAGTTTGGATTAGTCAAGAGTTTGGTGTTCACAGAGGCCTGGATAAGTCAAGGGTGTGGTGTTGGCAGAGGCCTGGATAAGTCAAGAGTTTGGTGTTGACAGAGGCCTGGATTAGTCAAGAGTTTGGTGTTGACTGGGTCTGGATTAGTCAAGAGTTGGTGTTGACATAGTCTGGATTAGCCAAGAGTTTGGTGTTGACAGAGTCTGGATAAGTCAAGAGTTTGGTGTTGACTGGGTCTGGATTAGTCAAGAGTTTGGTGTTGGCAGAGTCTAGATTAGTCAAGAGTTTGGTGTTGGCAGTGTTTGGATTAGTCAAGAGTTTGGTGTTGGCAGAGTCTGGATTAGTCAAGTGATTGGATGTGGACAGAGGCCTGGATTAGTCAAGAGTTTGGTGTTGACTGGGTCTGGATTAGTCAAGAGTTTGGTGTCGGCAGAGTCTAGATTAGTCAGAGTTTGGATTAGTCAAGAGTTTGGTGTTGACAGAGGCCTGGATTAGTCAAGAGTTTGGTGTTGACAAAGGCCTGGATTAGTCAAGGGTCTGGTGTTGGCAGAGACTGGATTACTTTTCTGAACTTGGTCTAATTTATAACCAAAATAATGTTAAGTAACAAAGTTTTATGAAACTTCAAACCATCCATGTTTGATAAACACATGGTAATTTTAAGAATAATTTTTCAAATATCATTTATTCACTGTTCATTTTTTGTCATAATAAATAAGGCAATAATTTTTTACTTACAAGTCTTGTCACATGTTTTCCGGTCATCGCTCAGTTCGTAACCATAGTGACACATGCAGTTGTAGGTCCCAGGTACGTTGACACACAACTGCTCACAGCTGGATTGGCCATTTGTGCACTCGTCAATATCTAGGTAGGAAACAACAGATGCCTTATCTATCTTTTTATAACACAGATTGTTTTTATGAATGGTTCAGTAGGTGGAATCAATAAAAAAAGAAAAATGAATTGGCAATATTGATGCCCAGAACGTATCATGTATTGATAAAACATATATTTGCAAATCTGCATCATTTGACTTGTTGGCATTTGACAGTTGTCAATAGTATTTGTGAAGCATGTTTTTTGGTTTTGAATGTTTTAATCAAATATATATAAACAAAGATGTTGAAAAAGCAATACAAATTATACATCATTCTAAATTATTTTATTCTTTAATACATGTATTACAAAATGTTATGTAGGCCTCCATAAAATTAAATGGCCTCAGGACTCAAACAGATTGTGAAATTCCTTAAAGTTTTGTTTATTGATATAAATAAATGCATATTAGAAATGAATAAATTTTGAAAAAATAATTTGCAAAGTCTGTCACCATTCATTTGAAATGCGTAGAGAGTATGTGATGATGTCGGTAATGTTTTGTTTATTTCTTTGTTGTTTAATGCCGCACTCAGCAATATTCCAGCTACATGAGCAACCAGTGATTGACATCATGAGCATCGATCCATGCAATTGGGATACGATGACATACATCAACCATGTCAGTGAGCCTGACCACCCGATCCCGTTAGTTGCCTCTTATGACAAGCATAGTCGCCTTTTACGGCGAGCATTGGCTGCTGAAGACTCATTGTAACCAGCATCTTCACGGGTCATCATGCCAGTAGCAGCAAGTGTGATTAAACATTGGAATCGTGTTCAAATTACTGATATGGCTGTCTTTGTAGTGTGGTTGGTTACTGAAATGGCGTGCCCTTATGGATTTATCAAGGGGAAATACCAATATTTCTTCATAAAAATGCAAATGAAATAGGAATTTTATTTTGTTCACCAATATTTCTTCATAAAAATGCAAATGAAATAGGAATTTTAATTTGTTCACCAATATTTCTTTATAAAAATGCAAATGAAATATTAATTCATTTTGTTCACAAACATTTGATATCAGTTATTAATATGGATTGTTTTTGAGTTCAGAGAATCTGGGGACAGATTACTTTCTGACAGCACTGATTCATCCTGACCTAGTTTGCCAATTAGGTTACTATTTTGCACTGACCCAGTTCAGTGTGACTGACATAGCTTTCTCATGACCCTCGTTCAAGCAGTAAATCAGCTGATACAAATCAATGTCACAGCCCCATATCAATGCACTTACTGGCCACCCTATATCTAGACAGAAAAATTAACATCTAGACTGAAAGACAATGCTGCCTGTGTTGTCAGCCTGTTAATTGATCTTTAGGCCCCACTTTTTGACTTGCTTTATGGATCTGCTGACTGTAAATGTTGTGGAAATGAATACATCTCTCCAGAATTAGCTCTTTTTTCTTGCAGCCAATAAGCTGACAGCATATTGCACCCAAAAATATTTTGTAAACCGGGACCCACTGAAGTTGACAAAAATTAAACATGGGAGTCTAAATAAAGTTAGTTCTTGTTCCAGAAATTGATAGTATGCGATAGTATTCCCGCTTGACAGATCAGGTTTGCATTGCTTAAGTGAGTGAGTGAGTATGGTTTTACGCCGCTTTAGCAATATTCCAGCAACATCACGGCGGGGGACACCAGAAATGGGCTACACACATTGTACCCATGTCGGGAATCGAACCCGGGTCTTCGTCGTGCCGAGCGAACACTTTAACCACTAGGCTCCCCGACCGCCCCTGCATTGCTTAAAGCAACAGCTGTGTTGCAGCTCTCCTCCCAAATTAAACCATTTATTATTTTTTTATACCAGCCGACCTGTAGCGGAGGAGAAAACTTAAAATATAATTGAATTTCCTTCTTTTTATCCCCCCACCTACTGACTGAGTAAAACATCTGTAAAATACAGCAAGTCAAAGTGTGTGGCCTCATGAATCGCTGTCCTTCAGACACAGTGTGATTTATCCACGTTTCTGTTCTCATATCTGTGCTGACTTTGGACTTGTTTTTACCTACGTGTGTTGTGCTCACTTGTACACATCATGGTTACAAACCATTGCACTCATCATGACACAATCCTTTACGCCTACTAGCTCAGATATCATGTTAAGCAGGTCTGATCCAAAACTGTTAAATTCTGTGCTATGATTCTGCTCCAGACTAATGTTTTGCATGGAACAAATGATAATCTTCTGTCACCTGCTTCCCTAGACATTTTCTGTCACCTGCTAACCTAGACACTTTCTGTCACCTGCTTACCTAGACACTTTCTGACACCTGCTTACCTAGACACTTTCTGTCACCTGCTAACCTAGACACTTGCTGACACCTGCTTACCTAGACACTTTCTTTCACCTGCTTACCTAGATACTTTCTGTCACCTGCTCACCAAGACATTACTTGCCAGCTGCTTGCCTTGACATATTCATCAGCTGCTTACCTAGACACTTTCTGTCATCTGCTTCCCTAGACATCTTCTGTCACCTGCTTACCTAGACACTTTCTGACACCTGCTTACATAGACACTTTCTGTCACCTGCTTACCTAGATACTTTCTGTCACCTGCTCACCTAGACATTTCTTGCCAGCTGCTTGCCTTGACACATTCATCAGCTGCTTACCTAGACACTTTCTGTCATCTGCTTACCTAGACATTTCTTGCCAGCTGCTTGCCTTGACACATTCATCACCTGCTTACCTAGACACTTACTGACACCTGCTTACCTAGACACTTTCTGTCACCTGCTTACCTAGACACTTTCTGTCACCTGCTTACCTAGACACTGTTGCTCAACCTCTGTGTAGCCCTCCTGACAGTGACAGCTGAAGGATCCTGCTGTGTTCAGGCACAGGAAGTTGGACTGGCAGGGGCTGGTCATAGCTTCACATTCATTGATATCTGCATTGAAGGAGTGAATCATTCTTTGAGTCATGGTAGCTTACACTGTATGATCAAATTACATAGCCACCGGGTTCTTAAATGAACTGCTTGATCATGAAGAATGCATCTTCTTTTTTATACTATTAAAACTGTTTTGGCACAATATAACTGTTTAATACCCTAATATATTTATAATCCCTAACTATTTTTGTTCAGTATATATTACTTTAATACATTGATGTGTTCTTTGGTTCCAAAACTTGTTCTTGGCGCAATATGGCTGATGCAAAACTTTACTGACTTACTTACTTACTAATGGAGGTATAACGTGTGGTTTCCGACATATGCGTATTTCCCTCACAGGCCCGCCAGGCCATTTATTGATGTGGTCAAGAAGGGTATGTACTAAAGGTAAAGCAACCTGGAGGGGCTTTATGGTTGCCTAATTAATTTTGGCGAAATTTGGAATTTTGAAATATGCCACACTAAAAAGGTAGGGGAATTAAAGGAGTTTGTGAGGTTGTGTGGTTGTGTGTTTTTTATATAGATTTATGATTTATGTTTTATTGGTAGCTTGTTTGTTGTCGGCTTTTGTTTTTGTTTCCTTTTAAATGCTTCCCGAAATAGGCCTGTTTTGATTAGTTAAATGCCTAGTGCTTTATGGGATTGTAAGTTATTTTGTAAGTTATCGAGTTGCTAGTGTCATTTGATTGTTGTAGTTCAGTATGGATTTTAGTGTTGTTCTGTGTTGTTGGTAATATATGCAATGTAGTACATGTGTATTACGTATTCAGGAGTTTCTATTTGGTTGCAATGTAGGCATTTACCGGTTTGATATTTTTAATTTGGTGTAGGTGTGAGTTTAGTTTAGTGTGGCCAGTTTGCCCTGTCAATTTCATTTGTTTCATGATGGATTTTTCGTTTCTTAAGTGGCTTTTGAAGCAGGTGTTTTATTCTGCAGTTTGATTTCTGATAGTTGTTTTGCCACTTTTGGAAGATTTTTTCCTAAGTGAAATTATTAATTTCGTTTTTAGATATTGGAAGGTTGAAGCTTACTTCTTTTAATTGTAGTGGTGATTTAGCTGCTTTGTCGGCGTGTTCATTACCAAACACTCTGATGTGGGCAGGGATCCATATGATTTCTATGTCTTTTCCTAGTTTACGGAGAGTATCTGAAGTATTAGTTTTGATACTTAAAAGCTCGAACAATCTCCGTAAACTAGGCAAAGGCATTCATGCAAAATCTTAAGCATTAAATACCAATACACTCCAGTCCCTGCTTCCTGAATCCTGCGGGGCACCTGCACTGGTAGGACCCTGGGGTGTCAACACATGTCTGCTGACTGCTGCATATGCTGGGGTCGAGCCCACACTCGTTGATGTTGACTGCACAGTTGACACCAGTCCACCCCTCGACACACACACATCCATGAACAGGATCGCAGTTGGTGGCATGCCCTTTACATTCACACGTATTGTTGCAAGATGGACCCCAAAATGGGAAAGGGCATTCTGAAACAGATTTTGAACCAGTATTTAGGACATGGGTTTGTATAGCAGTATTAGACCTTGGTAGAAACTCTCAGGGAAGCATGTAAAATCCCAGAACTTGCCTCTCCTCACATAAAGTGCTCTGGTTTCAGGCGAGGACCAGACCTTGCCAGAAACTGTCAGAAAGGCCTGTTTCTCCTCTTATAAGGTGCTCTGGTTTCATGAGATAACCAGACCTTGCCAGAAGCTTCACAGATAGGCCTGTTTCTCCTCATATAAAGTGCTCTGGTTTCATGAGAGAGCAAGACCTTGTGAGAAACTCTCAGATAGGCCTGTTTCTCCTCATATAAAAAGTGCTCTAGTTTCATGAGAGAGCAAGACCTTGCCAGAACCTCTCAGATAGGCCTGTTTCTCCTCACATAAAGTGTTCTGGTTTCCTGAGGACCAGACCTTGCCAGAACCTCTCAGATAGGCCTGTTTCTCCTCACATAAAGTGTTCTGGTTTCCTGAGGACCAGACCTTGCCAGAAACTCTCAGAGAGGCCTGTTTCTCCTCATATAAAGTGCTCTGTTTCATGAGCGGACCAGACCTTCCCAGAAACTCTCAGATAGGCCTGTTTCTCCTCATATAAGGTGTTCTGCTTTCATCAGGACCAGACCTTGCAAGAAACTCTCAGAGAGGCCTGTTTCTCCTCATATAAGGTGATCTAGTTTCATGAGAGAGCCAGACCTTGCCAGAAACTCTCAGATAGGCCTGTTTCTCCTCATATAAAGTGCTCTGGTTTCATGAGAGGACCAGACCTTGCCAGAACCTCTCAGATAGACCTGTTTCTCCTCACATAAAGTGCTCTGGTTTCATGAGGACCAGACCTTGCCAGAAACTCTCAGAGAGGCCTGTTTCTCCTTATATAAGGTGCTCTGGTTTCATGAGAAGACCAGACCTTGCCAGAAACTCTCAGATAGGCCTGTTTCTCCTCATATAAAGTGCTCTGGTTTCATGAGAGGACCAGACCTTGCCAGAAACTCTCAGAGAGGCCTGTTTCTCCTCATATAAGGTGTTCTGGTTTCATCAGGACCAGACCTTGCCAGAAACTCTCAGATAGGCCTGTTTCTCCTCATATAATGTGCTCTGGTTTCATCAGGACCAGACCTTGCCAGAAACTCTCAGATAGGCCTGTTTCTCCTCATATAAGGTGTTCTGGTTTCATCAGGACCAGACCTTGCAAGAACCCCTCAGAGAGGCCTGTTTCTCCTCATATAAGGTGTTCTGGTTTCATCAGGACCAGACCTTGCAAGAAACTGTCAGATAGGACTGTTTCTCCTCATATAATGTGCTCTGGTTTCATCAGGACCAGACCTTGCCAGAAACTCTCAGATAGGCCTGTTTCTCCTCATGTAAGGTGTTCTGGTTTCATCAGGACCAGACCTTGCCAGAAACTCTCAGATAGGCCTGTTTCTCCTCATATAAGGTGTTCTGGTTTCATCAGGACCAGACCTTGCAAGAAACTCTCAGAGAGGCCTGTTTCTCCTCATATAAAAAGGGCTCTAGTTTCATGAGAGAGCAAGACCTTGCCAGAACCTCTCAGATAGGCCTGTTTCTCCTCACATAAAGTGTTCTGGTTTCCTGAGGACCAGACCTTGCCAGAAACTCTCAGATAGGCCTGTTTCTCCTCATATAAAGTGCTCTGTTTCATGAGAGGACCAGACCTTGCCAGAAACTCTCAGATAGGGCTGTTTCTCCTCATATAAGGTGCTCTGGTTTCAGGTGATGATTACACTTACCTGTACAAGAATAACCGTCATCATCCAGGTAGAACCCTTGATAGCAGGAGCAGGTGTAGCCACCATCAGTGTTGAGACAGGTCTGGGAACACAGGCTCATCCCACACTCGTTCATGTCTAGCAAACACAGGGAGGGAAACAGGGAATAACCAACAAGCTATTAAGAAATATAAGATAGCTACATCATAAATCGCAAAGAGGAATGAAGAAGGAAGCATGGCTTATTTCACGATAAAACATTGTTCTATCATGACATCATTTCTAGAGATTTGAATATGCGCTTGCAACTTAATGTCATATATTGGACGTCGTTATTTTTTAGAGGTAATTGTCTGGTGAGTTTGTTCCCCATACGCAGATAAAAGTGGGAGAGATATGATAAATAGGTACAGTTAATCAATGTGAGGATATGTGAGATTATGCGGGAAATACAAAACTTAACCCATCTGTTCATAAAATAGACTTGTCCAACATTGCCAAGGTGTGGTATTTTTAAAGCTTGCACATTTTATCAACATCCTTAAGAGTCTGTACATAACGTTGACATCTCATATAAGAAATAAACGAGTCATTTTTTTGTCGTACAATAAAACACTGCAGGGAGAATAAACCAATCCTATACAATAACCACAAGTTGTTTATTTCCCAAGTAAGGGGATGGTGGAAGCAGTGGGCCTTGCATTCATTCACAAGGGACAGATAATCTGCAATTCTTAGTTTTGAGGAGGTCATTCTTGTAAAGGATAAAACATGACAGTGAGAGTTTGGTTGAAAATGTAAACATCATGGGAAGGGAAAAACCCAATGGCTGAAAGAAAATATGAAACAACATTTAGCAACAATTTTATGTTTCCAACACACTTTCCATAGACCTTAGGAAATGGACATAAACTATATCTTGCTGGCATTCATTTACCTGTACTTGAAAAAGTATTCTGATTTATCAGCATCTCAGTAGCCTTGTATCTAGGCTAAGTCAACATTGTAATGTGTGTTAGGTAGATAATATACTACCGGTACTCATTCCATTCGCATACAGGAAATGAAGAAAAATGCATAAAATAAAACATATGAAATGTCAGACACTTCACTGAAGTCAGCCTATTATTCTGACGATGTCATGAACAATGGATGACATCAAAAAGTATTGATCTTGACACTGAAGCAATTTGATGTCATATCACTTCAATTGACCAATCAACATAAAAAAACGCACACATACAACTATCGGACACGGCTTGGTCATGCAATGAGGTCTTTGCAGACGGTTGTTCGTCCCTTTGAGGCAGATTTATCATTTCAATGGCAAGTGTGTTGTGTCTCTTGCACGCATGCATATTGTATGTCTTGTACTATTATACCTGAGCATGTCTTTCCATCAGGTCCGAGTTTGAACCCAGCCTGGCAGTAACACTGGGGGCTGTTGTCTTCATTGAGAGCACATAGATGGGCACAGCCGAATGTAAAGCAAGAGCTCGGCACTGAAAGTGAAGCAGATGTGTGTCATAGTCATGGCAGCATTATTAGAATGTTCATCACAAGTTAATGATCAAAATCTACTTACCCTACTTCAATCGGGTGAGTGAGTATGGTTTTATCCACTTTTAGCAATATTCCAGCAATATCACGGCAGTGGACACCAGAAACGGGATTCATACATTGTGCCCATGTGGGGAATCAAACCCAGGGCCTTCGGCACGAAGGGAGAATGCTTTAACTGCTAGACTACCTCACTGCCCTCCTTACTAGAAGACAACTTGTCCACTTTGGTTATTTCTTGACATAAATGAACTTGCAGGGAACTGATATTTTAGTCTAAGAAACCCTTTTTGAACTTGTGTGCATGTTTACCTGAGTGAGAGACTCACCTTGCATCTGTGTGCAGGTTTTACCATCAGTGCTCAGCACAAACCCTGAGAGGCAGTCACAGCGGTACCCTCCGCCTGTGTTGACACAGGTTTGGCTGCAGTTGTATCGATGTTCGGTACATTCATCTATGTCTGCAGGAAAGTAGTTCAAGATACAGTAGCTTCCAAAGGAAATGAATAAACTTGTAGGTTCCTAGAGCTTTAATACAACATAGGACAATGAATTACACTTGTCGGGGGGGGGGGGGGGGGGTACACAAATTACGTGACCTAGACTACCAGTTGTCGGACCACCATTTTGTGGAACTCTCGGGGCCTGAGTTGGTGACCATGAGATGCTGGGTTTGCATGGGTCCCTGAGCATCTCATGTTTATCAAGTCGACTCAGTGAGGTGAAGTGGGGTTTAAGATTGTGTTCAAGATTACTGCACTCATACAGCGACGTGCATGCACGTGTGTGCGGCTGCTTGTACCAGTCCTGACTTATTCCTGTTATAAGGGTTTAATAATATCAAGTACCTTCATTGGTATGATGTAGCCAGAGGTTCAGACCACCAACCTTCCACCCTCCTGGCAGACACTCTATCTAGAAGACCACACAGGCAGTCCAAAAGTTGACTAAAATGGATTGGTTGGGTTGATTGCATGTCATTGCGTGTTCATAAAATAAACCACTGGTTCGTCTGTAACTTACACCTCTTTGTAACATCTATATAAAAAATGCCATAAACAAAATCTCCATATTTTAGTGTAAGCAATCTCAACAGATACTGCTGGCCAAATTTCGGAGTTTTTCCACCATTGATCTTATTAATACCGCAAACCCTTTTTCCGAGTTTTTCCACCATCGATCTTAACAAATAACGCCAACCCAATTTCCGAGGTTTCCAACATCGATCTTAGCAAATACCGCAAACCGAATTTCCGAGTTTTTCCAACATCGATCTCAACAGGTACCTACCAACACACTTTCCCTGGGAGTTTTTCCGATACCCACTCAGACAGGCGCATGTGAAGGAGCCCTTGGTGTTGTAGCAGACAGAGTTGCCAGGGCAGCCATCTCCAGCCAGGCACTCGTTCACATCTGGAACACATTACAGGACACATTACTTCATGATTGTGGTCAAGTCATCAAAAGGGATGCAATTTGCTGCGAAGAGCTGCGTCCCTTAGGCATACCAGGAACCTATGATCACTGGATGGAATCCCAGATTTGCACCGGTCATTTTAATATTCTTTGTCAGAAAACACCTTTGTCAGCAAACACCAAAGTGGTCAGCATCTAAGCCCTACATCACTTTCCTCTCACATCAATAGGGCTGGCTAAAAACAATTATTGATATGAAAATTGTGTCATATATTGTGCTTATATCTTACATAAACAATTGTGATGAAAAAATTTAAATTAACCAAAACTTGTTATTGCCAATCATGCCAACTGCCAAAGAAGAACAACTGTTTTTGTTATTACTCTAATGTCCACCAAGTAATCCATGCATAAATGTGTCACCACTCACCAGTGGCATGAAGTGAGTTGATTTCTTTCAGACTCTTTTGCATATTTGCTCAAAGTTACTTCTCCGATATTTATTGATAAATATTTACTTAACGATTATTAATCTCTATGGCCTGTATCGATAGCCAGCCCTACAC
The DNA here is from genome assembly GCF_023055435.1 of Haliotis rufescens. NCBI lineage: Eukaryota > Metazoa > Mollusca > Gastropoda > Lepetellida > Haliotidae > Haliotis > Haliotis rufescens. The sequence continues at coordinate 42,209,634 of NW_025964112.1, read as the reverse complement.
ATCAAGCTGACAAGCTGTGACATAACTGAAATACTGTTAAAGTGACATTAAACAAAACTCACTCACTCACTCTAATGTAAAGTAGAAATTGTTAACATCCGACATACTCTTCATTTTTCACTCTGACTGCAACAAATATTTTAACTTCATACAGAAAACCATGAAAACTGCATTTTCGTAGTGTGAGTTTCTGTTTGTAAATTTGGCATGTGCTACATTCAATACAAAATCAGGGGAGGTAACACCATGAGGTTTCACACATTTTGGAATTAAACACCGTTTTTTGTTGTGACAAGCCAATGCTTTAACCACTGTGCTACCCTACCAGCCCTGAAATATAGAATGGCCTATTAAGAACAAACTCCTATGGTTTCCATTTGGTTAAAATAATTTTTCAGTACTGTATACCAAAACTGACCTTGACATTTAACATCGCCTGGTTCACTGTAGTAGCCAATGGGACAAGAGGAGCATGTGTAGCCCCGCCCAGTGTTAGCGTGGACCATTGGAGTCTCGTCTGTACAGGTCCGCCCCTCCCCACATGGTCCACTCATACACCCATCATAGTCTTCCGAACAGGTGCTTCCTGCACAACATTTGACAAAGCTCATAGGCAAATACTCAATAACAACCAAATATATCATGTTCATCAGGTGAGGTGTGGTTTCATTCAAATTATAATACTCATATCATGACATGAATGCATTTGTGTATGTGTGGCTGCTTGTCCTAGTCCAGGTGAGGTGAGGTGAAATGGGGTTTAACGTCACATTCAGAATATTTCACTTATAAAGCAACGTGCATGTACATGTGTGTATGTGTGCGGCTGCTTGTACTAGTCAAGAATGATGCTGATTTAATAGTGCTAGGCCACGGAGATACCATGCCGCAGTTTTACATGAATACCCCACTCAGACACAGTATACTGACTCTGAGCTAACCAGTCATTGTTTTAGCCCTTTAATGCTGAGCGCCAGGCAGCGTAACAGCAAGTACAATCTTTTAACATCTATTGGTATGATGCAGTCGTGGATCGAACCCTGGACCTTCTGCTTCTCTGGCGGACGCTCTACCACTAGACCATGAAGGCGGTCCACTAGTCCAGACATATGCATACTGATTTCAAGCCAGACAGTCCTTGTATTATGCCATTCATGCCAGGCAGGGTAACAACAAGTACAATCTTTTAACATCTACTGGTATGATACAGTCGGGGATCGAACCCTGGACCTTCTGCTTCTCTGGCGGACGCTCTACCACTAGACCATGAAGGCGGTCCACTAGTCCTGACATATGCATACTGATTTCAAGCCAGACAGTCCTTGTATTATGCCAATCATGCCAGGCAGGGTAACAACAAGTACCATTTTTTAACGTCTTTTCGTTTGACACAGCCGGTGATCAAACCACCAACCCTTCACTCTCCGGGCAGTCTATCCACAAGACCATGGAGATAGTGCACATGTTTATCAATTTTAGAAGCACAATACCATACAAAAAATGCCCCAGTCAGCAAACTTCAACTGCACCATGACAGAGTGTAAGTCATCAAGTCTGAACTAGTCAAACCACTGGTCTTAAGAATAACGCTGATTTATTACTGGTATACATAGAAAAACCTATGAATGCGATCAGTGCCACTGAGAATGGCTGCCAGTCCAGCCGACCTCACACACACACAACGGCCAGTCTACATAACGCTACAGTACTGGTAAGTCACAATTTGTTTGGACAGAGAATGGCCACCTGTCCAGCCGATCACACACACACAACGGCCAGTCTACATAACGCTACAGTACTGGTATGTCACAATTTGTTTGGACAGAGAATAGCCACCTGTCCAGCCGATCTCACACACACATGTGGCCAGTTTGAAGTGTTGCGTGTTGCCCTGGGCTCCTGGATGGGGGCTGAGGTAGTCACAGCGGCCGTGTACACATCCCTCACAGAGAGTGACCTTCACATTGATCAGGCGGGACTTCATGCCACGACTGTCCTCCGCATTTAAACTAAAAAGGAACAGAAACATATCTGTCATACTAAAACAAGATAATAATAAAAAAACAGTACTTTTCTGTATACAAATGAAACTAAAATTGATTTGGTGAAACTGCTTGATAGATTTGCCCAGTTGCCTTAGTGCCATGCAGTGGTCGGGTAGGGTGCATTTCTGTATTAAAATTTTGGCCATGGTACATTTTTGTATTACAACTTTCAACCAGGATATATTACGGTATTACAGAAATATACCAAGGATACATTTCAGAGTACCCTGTGGGACAACGACCTTCAACTGACCTGATTTTGACAGGTGTGGAATCTGTCGGTGTCCATGACCCTCGCCCAGTGTCGGGGTCAAAGGTGAAGCCCGACACTGGCTGGTTCTGCAGAACATACTTGAAGCTGTCCCCTTCCGCATCTGACCCATCAAATTCCAGGTTGACTGAGTGACCCACCTCCACGCTGATGGTGTCCGTGCCGTTCACTATTGGCGCACTGTTACCTGAGAAAGAGTGTGTGAGTGTTTTTCTAAACTGCAGCTGATAATATTCGAGTTTTATCAGTGGTCTTGAAGTCACCAATAATGAAAACATGCAAATACAAAAACATTGTCTGTATGAGTGAGTGAGCTCGGTTTCATGCTGCTGTGGTGAAACCCACAAACATGGGATTGGAGCTCAGGAGCATAATCAAGGAAACCAAGGAGCATAATCAAGGGATCTGTGATTTGAACACAGGTTCATGGATTCCTGGCACACCTAAGGGGCACAACTCTGCACAGCAAATTATTGAATTGCCTCTGCTGAATTGGCAAGAAATGTATACAAGTCTACATTAGATAGAGTTCCCAAATTCTATATCTTTTGCTGTTTATGAATTGTCGTTATTGTTTAAAAACAACAACTTTGAAATGAAAGTTTTTTTAAAATACCAACTGAAAAGATCAACACAGCCTTTTTATGTTCTTTTTCATTTATCATTGGACACTTAAGGGTAGACCCATCCCATAATAAGAATATTAATTGGTTTGACCTTAAATAAAACATCTGCAGTCATGACAACCAGGTAAAATTTGTTTCCTAAAAACAATATCAACACTTTGGTAGCACAATTTTCCACATTCAAATATGAGCTTACTCATCACTGCCTGGGTTTCATCAGATTCCATCTTAATGGTCTTTGTTGACATGGCCAGCACATGGTCTCCAGTGACGGCATAGTCAAACACACACTGGTCACTGGCCCCTGACCCACAGACACCCTCTGCTGCCATACGTGCCACAGGGTCGATTTCATCCATGAACAGCGGGATGAACGTGTTGTTGAAGTAGTTGGAACTGATCATGCCAGGAGAGTAGCGAAGGATGCTATCAGAGTCTGCCACAGCCCCTTGGAAAAATCATTTGATATTATATATTATTATTAAATATTTAATTTCTGAATCCAAATATTTGTTCTGTGTACCTATTGTAAACGGAGCGGTGGGGTAGCTTAGTGGTTAAAGTGTTCACTCGTCATGCCGAAGACCCGGGTTCGATTCCCCATGGGTACATTGTGTGAAGCCCGTTTCTGGTGTCCCCTGCCATGATATTGCTGGAATATTGCTAAAAGCAGCATAGAACCACACTCACTCACTCCTATTGTAAACCTCTTCAGTTATGTACAAAGAACTTTCTCCTTTGCCGCTGCCACTGAATGCAACAATCTACCCCGATCTCTGAGAATGTCCTACCTACTCTGCTTTTGGAACATCCATCAAGGCCTATCTCTTCCACCAAAATTTCTACTGAACTGTCCTATCTTTTCTGCACTTGAGCATGCACATTTTATATGAACTACTACTACTACTACTACTACTACTACTACTACTACTAAAAGTAGGCATTATACCACATGATGCATGTACCTTACACCAGTGTTGCTGAAAGTATACACACTGATAAATTTATTCAGCCAAACCTTCGAGCTTCTTGAATATTCAGAGAAACTATATCAATGTTGAAATATCTGAGGTTTTACCTGAGGGTGTAGTGAAAAGTCTTTTATGAAAAGATTCAAAATGAGGCCACAAATATAATGTATGTACCCCCGGTATGTAAAAAATTACTTTATTGTACCCTCATACCAGATCATAATTCATCATCTCAAACAATGACAGACAAACAATCAAAGCATATTTTATCCAGGTGAGCTAAAGCAGAATTTATATTTCTCAAAACAGATGTTGATTACAGGTATATTAAAATGGTGGAATGTCATCACCTGCTTGAGCCACATACATATCAATATTTAACAGATTATTCTTGACATCCATATGGAAGAAATCTTGAAATACACTTTCAAATTAATGATGATATCGGAGAGTTACTTTCCAGTCTTGCCCATGTGATACAGTTATGTCTCTGTCATTAGTGATGTGTTACATAATCCCTGTGAAGATCCGGGTAGAGAATAGGTCTTCAGCAACTCATACTTGACATAAGAGACAAATATGCTTGTCATAAGAGGAGACTAATGGGATTTGGTGGTCAGACTCGCTGACTTGGTTGATGCATGTTATTGTATCCCAATTGTGTAGATCAATGCTCATGATGTCAATCACTGGACTGTCTGGTCCAGACTCGATAACTCACAGTCTGCCGTCATATAGCTGGAATATTGCTGAGTTCAGCATTTAACAACAAACAAACAAACTTACATGTCTTCCCCATGTCAAACAGCTGTCGCTCTGTTGCTGTTGCAGGGAGAGAATCTCCCGATGATGTGTTAAAATCATTTGTGTTGTCACCATCAAAATTCCCAAGAAGGCCACTCGTCAAACCCTGAAATTTATTTTCCAGCGCAACAGAAAAAGACAGGGACTTGGCACTGAGTGTTATGTCAATGCTGACCTCTGAAAAAAGAGTTATTGAGATTGAAATATTTAAACATAGTGCCAATCAGTCAGGTGAGATAACATTTTAGAGATAGAAATATAATTTTTTCAATATTTTCCATTACCTGCCTTTACTTTCTTATTCAATTAAAGTATATTTACAGTGATATATTTAACTGAACAAAATAATCTTCACTTGAATTAAAATGAAAATATGCCTGTTTCAACAAACATATAGAAAATATACTTTTTGCATCTTAAATATAAATTTAATGCAAACAATCTAGGGAACAATTTATGTATGTAAGCCCGAAATTTGTAAATTAATTATCTTCCCATGTTATGGGTTTTCAGATGAGTAAGATACATTCGAGTTTTCTCATTCACTTATAAAAGACAACTTTCTCTTAAAAACAAGCCATCATCTGAGAGTTTACAATGTCTGTGTAATGTTATATCCCCGTTATAGCACGAGTAATCGCTATAAACATGGCCGTCCGAAAACGTATGATGTCTGAAAACCCATGATAGGACGATGTTCTTGTTGAAACTTGTCACCAAAGGATATGCTTACAACAGGAATAGTATGCTTCAATCACAACACAAATTACTTTCAAACAAAAGATGCTAATAGAGCATGATGTTCCTGATAGTATTTATTGATGGTCGTCATTCTAGGTCAGGTGACCTTGAGATCAGATGAGACAACCATTAGCTAGGTGGCTAACGGGGAAGACAACTCTTGGAAAGGTGAACTTTCACAGTTGGTATATCTGGTACAACTTGTCTGTGATCATAGGGAGAAAGTTATTATTCTGATGGTGTTTTTGTCTCACCTGACACAGGAAAAGTGAATCTGATGGTTGATGTACTGATCCTGGTTGCATAAAGGGTGGAAGTCCACTCCACATAATGGGCTTCGCCATAAAACAGGGTTGATCTGTCAATACCATTGATGTACACTACCATTTCTAAAATACAAATAGAAAAAGAAAATTTACTGCAGTTTTATTTTCCTGCAAAGAGTTTTGATCAAAAGTAATTTTAGTTGTCCATATTGACAAATAGGGAATAAAAGTAGGTCGAAAATAAATAATTGTTTTTTTTAGCTCATTTTTTCTTTGTTACAAATGCAACTGTCCTTTGTCTTGTCAAGTGTACGTCTCATGTTAATCCAATTGTCATGTTGCTGGTCATCTACTTGTCATGTTGCTGGTCAAGTGTCAGACATGATAACCTACTTGTCTTGTTGCTGGTCAAGTGTCAGACATAACCTACTTGTCTTGTTGCTGGTCAAGTGTCAGCCATGATAACCTACTCGTCATGTTGCTGGTCAAGTGTCAGCCATGATAACCTACTTGTCTTGTTGCTGTTCAAGTGTCAGCCATGATAACCTACTTGTCTTGTTGGTCGAGTGTCAGCCATGATAACCTACTTGTCTTGTTGCTGGTCAAGTGTCAGCCATGATAACCTACTCGTCATGTTGCTGGTCAAGTGTCAGCCATGATAACCTACTTGTCTTGTTGCTGGTCAAGTGTCAGCCATGATAACCTACTTGTCTTGTTGCTGGTCAAGTGTCAGACATAACCTACTTGTCTTGTTGCTGGTGGAGTGTCAGACATGATAACCTACTCGTCATGTTGCTGGTCAAGTGTCAGCCATGATAACCTACTTGTCTTGCTGCTGGTCAAGTGTCAGCCATGATAACCTACTTGTCTTGTTGCTGGTCAAGTGTCAGCCATGATAACCTACTTGTCTTGTTGCTGGACAAGTGTCAGACATGATAACCTACTTGTCTTGTTGCTGGTCAAGTGTCAGACATGATAACCTACTCGTCATGTTGCTGGTCAATTGTCAGCCATGATAACCTACTTGTCTTGTTGCTGGACAAGTGTCAGACATGATAACCTACTTGTCTTGTTGCTGGTCAAGTGTCAGACATAACCTACTTGTCTTGTTGCTGGTGGAGTGTCAGCCATGATAACCTACTTGTCTTGTTGCTGGTGGAGTGTCAGACATGATAACCTACTTGTCTCGTTGCTGGTTAAGTGTCAGACATGATAACCTACTCGTCTTGTTGCTGGTCAAGTGTCAGCCATGATAACCTACTTGTCTTGTTGCTGGTCAAGTGTCAGACATAACCTACTTGTCTTGTTGCTGGTGGAGCGTCAGCCATGATAACGTACTTGTCTTGTTGCTGGTGGAGTGTCAGACATGATAACCTACTTGTCTTGTTGCTGGTGGAGTGTCAGACATGATAACCTACTTGTCTTGTTGCTGGTCAAGTGTCAGCCATGATAACCTACTTGTCTTGTTGCTGGACAAGTGTCAGCCATGATAACCTACTTGTCTTGTTGCTGGACAAGTGTCAGCCATGATAACCTACTTGTCTTGTTGCTGGTCAAGTGTCAGCCATGATAACCTACTTGTCTTGTTGCTGGTCAAGTGTCAGCCATGATAACCTACTTGTCATGTTGCTGGTCAAGTGTCAGACATGATAACCTACTTGTCTTGTTGCTGGTCAAGTGTCAGCCATGATAACCTACTTGTCTTGTTGCTGGTCAAGTGTCAGACATGATAACCTACTTGTCTTGTTGCTGGTCAAGTGTCAGCCATGATAACCTACTCGTCATGTTGCTGGTCAAGTGTCAGCCATGATAACCTACTTGTCTTGTTGCTGGTCAAGTGTCAGCCATGATAACCTACTTGTCTTGTTGCTGGTCAAGTGTCAGCCATGATAACCTACTTGTCTTGTTGCTGGTCAAGTGTCAGCCATGATAACCTACTTGTCTTGTTGCTGGACAAGTGTCAGCCATGATAACCTACTCGTCATGTTGCTGGTCAAGTGTCAGCCATGATAACCTACTTGTCTTGTTGCTGTTCAAGTGTCAGCCATGATAACCTACTTGTCTTGTTGGTCGAGTGTCAGCCATGATAACCTACTCTTCATGTAGCTGGTCAAGTGTCAGCCATGATAACCTACTCGTCATTTTGCTGGTCAAGTGTCAGACATGATAACCTACTTGTCTTGTTGCTGGTCAAGTGTCAGACATGATAACCTACTCGTCATGTTGCTTGTCAAGTGTCAGCCATGATAACCTACTTGTCTTGTTGCTGGACAAGTGTCAGCCATGATAACCTACTTGTCTTGTTGCTGGTCAAGTGTCAGACATGATAACGTACTTGTCTTGTTGCTGGTCAAGTGTCAGCCATGATAACGTACTTGTCTTGTTGCTGGACAAGTGTCAGCCATGATAACGTACTTGTCTTGTTGCTGGTCAAGTGTCAGCCATGATAACCTACTTGTCTTGTTGCTGGACAAGTGTCAGCCATGATAACCTACTCGTCATGTTGCTGGTCAAGTGTCAGACATGATAACCTACTTGTTTTGTTGCTGTTCAAGTGTCAGCCATGATAACCTACTTGTCTTGTTGTTGGTCAAGTGTCAGCCATGATAACCTACTCTTCATGTAGCTGGTCAAGTGTCAGCCATGATAACCTACTCGTCATGTTGCTGGTCAAGTGTCAGCCATGATAACCTACTTGTCTTGTTGCTGGTCAAGTGTCAGACATGATAACCTACTCGTCATGTTGCTTGTCAAGTGTCAGCCATGATAACCTACTTGTCTTGTTGCTGGACAAGTGTCAGACATGATAACCTACTTGTCTTGTTGCTGGTCAAGTGTCAGACATAACCTACTTGTCTTGTTGCTGGTGGAGTGTCAGCCATGATAACGTATTTGTCTTGTTGCTGGTGGAGTGTCAGACATGATAACCTACTTGTCTTGTTGCTGGTCAAGTGTCAGACATGATAACCTACTTGTCTTGTTGCTGGTGGAGTGTCAGCCATGATAACCTACTTGTCTTGTTGCTGGACAAGTGTCAGCCATGATAACCTACTTGTCTTGTTGCTGGACAAGTGTCAGACATGATAACCTACTTGTCTCGTTGCTGGTCAAGTGTCAGTCATGATAACCTACTTGTCTTGTTGCTGGTCGAGTGTCAGCCATGATAACCTACTTGTCTTGTTGGTCGAGTGTCAGCCATGATAACCAACTAGTCATGTTGCTGGTCAAGTGTCAGCCATGATAACCTACTCGTCTTGTTGCTGGTCAAGTGTCAGACATGATAACCTACTTGTCTCGTTGCTGGTCAAGTGTCAGACATGATAACCTACTTGTCTTGTTGCTGGTGGAGTGTCAGACCTGATAACGTACTTGTCTTGTTGCTGGTCAAGTGTCAGCCATGATAACCTACTTGTCTTGTTGCTGTTCAAGTGTCAGCCATGATAACCTACTTGTCTTGTTGGTCGAGTGTCAGCCATGATAACCTACTCTTCATGTAGCTGGTCAAGTGTCAGCCATGATAACCTACTCGTCATTTTGCTGGTCAAGTGTCAGACATGATAACCTACTTGTCTTGTTGCTGGTCAAGTGTCAGACATGATAACCTACTCGTCATGTTGCTTGTCAAGTGTCAGCCATGATAACCTACTTGTCTTGTTGCTGGACAAGTGTCAGCCATGATAACCTACTTGTCTTGTTGCTGGTCAAGTGTCAGACATGATAACGTACTTGTCTTGTTGCTGGTCAAGTGTCAGCCATGATAACCTACTTGTCTTGTTGCTGTTCAAGTGTCAGCCATGATAACCTACTTGTCTTGTTGGTCGAGTGTCAGCCATGATAACCTACTCTTCATGTAGCTGGTCAAGTGTCAGCCATGATAACCTACTCGTCATTTTGCTGGTCAAGTGTCAGACATGATAACCTACTTGTCTTGTTGCTGGTCAAGTGTCAGACATGATAACCTACTCGTCATGTTGCTTGTCAAGTGTCAGCCATGATAACCTACTTGTCTTGTTGCTGGACAAGTGTCAGCCATGATAACCTACTTGTCTTGTTGCTGGTCAAGTGTCAGACATGATAACGTACTTGTCTTGTTGCTGGTCAAGTGTCAGCCATGATAACGTACTTGTCTTGTTGCTGGACAAGTGTCAGCCATGATAACGTACTTGTCTTGTTGCTGGTCAAGTGTCTGCCATGATAACCTACTTGTCTTGTTGCTGGACAAGTGTCAGCCATGATAACCTACTCGTCATGTTGCTGGTCAAGTGTCAGACATGATAACCTACTTGTTTTGTTGCTGTTCAAGTGTCAGCCATGATAACCTACTTGTCTTGTTGTTGGTCAAGTGTCAGCCATGATAACCTACTCTTCATGTAGCTGGTCAAGTGTCAGCCATGATAACCTACTCGTCATGTTGCTGGTCAAGTGTCAGACATGATAACCTACTTGTCTTGTTGCTGGTCAAGTGTCAGACATGATAACCTACTCGTCATGTTGCTTGTCAAGTGTCAGCCATGATAACCTACTTGTCTTGTTGCTGGACAAGTGTCAGACATGATAACCTACTTGTCTTGTTGCTGGTCAAGTGTCAGACATAACCTACTTGTCTTGTTGCTGGTGGAGTGTCAGCCATGATAACGTATTTGTCTTGTTGCTGGTGGAGTGTCAGACATGATAACCTACTTGTCTTGTTGCTGGTCAAGTGTCAGACATGATAACCTACTTGTCTTGTTGCTGGTGGAGTGTCAGCCATGATAACCTACTTGTCTTGTTGCTGGACAAGTGTCAGCCATGATAACCTACTTGTCTTGTTGCTGGACAAGTGTCAGACATGATAACCTACTTGTCTCGTTGCTGGTCAAGTGTCAGCCATGATAACCTACTTGTCTTGTTGCTGGTCGAGTGTCAGCCATGATAACCTACTTGTCTTGTTGCTGTTCAAGTGTCAGACATGATAACCTACTTGTCTTGTTGGTCGAGTGTCAGCCATGATAACCAACTAGTCATGTTGCTGGTCAAGTGTCAGCCATGATAACCTACTCGTCTTGTTGCTGGTCAAGTGTCAGACATGATAACCTACTTGTCTCGTTGCTGGTCAAGTGTCAGACATGATAACCTACTTGTCTTGTTGCTGGTGGAGTGTCAGACCTGATAACGTACTTGTCTTGTTGCTGGTCAAGTGTCAGCCATGATAACGTACTTGTCTTGTTGCTGGACAAGTGTCAGCCATGATAACGTACTTGTCTTGTTGCTGGTCAAGTGTCAGCCATGATAACCTACTTGTCTTGTTACTGGTCAAGTGTCAGCCATGATAACCTACTCGTCATGTTGCTGGTCAAGTGTCAGACATGATAACCTACTTGTCTTGTTGCTGTTCAAGTATCAGCCATGATAACCTACTTGTCTTGTTGTTGGTCAAGTGTCAGCCATGATAACCTACTCTTCATGTAGCTGGTCAAGTGTCAGCCATGATAACCTACTCGTCATGTTGCTGGTCAAGTGTCAGACATGATAACCTACTTGTCTTGTTGCTGGTCAAGTGTCAGACATGATAACCTACTCGTCTTGTTGCTGGTCAAGTGTCAGCCATGATAACCTACTTGTCTTGTTGCTGGACAAGTGTCAGACATGATAACCTACTTGTCTTGTTGCTGGTCAAGTGTCAGACATAACCTACTTGTCTTGTTGCTGGTGGAGTGTCAGCCATGATAACGTATTTGTCTTGTTGCTGGTGGAGTGTCAGACATGATAACCTACTTGTCTTGTTGCTGGTCAAGTGTCAGACATGATAACCTACTTGTCTTGTTGCTGGTCAAGTGTCAGCCATGATAACCTACTTGTCTTGTTGCTGGTCAAGTGTCAGACATAACCTACTTGTCTTGTTGCTGGTGGAGTGTCAGCCATGATAACCTTCTTGTCTTGTTGCTGGTCAAGTGTCAGACATGATAACCTACTTGTCTTGTTGCTGGCCAAGTGTCAGACATGAGAACCTGCTTGTCTTGTTGCTGGTCAAGTGTCAGACATGATAACCTACTTGTCTTGTTGCTGGTCAAGTGTCAGACATAACCTACTTGTCTTGTTGCTGGTGGAGTGTCAGCCATGATAACCTTCTTGTCTTGTTGCTGGTCAAGTGTCAGACATGATAACCTACTTGTCTTGTTGCTGGCCAAGTGTCAGACATGAGAACCTGCTTGTCTTGTTGCTGGTCAAGTGTCAGACATAACCTACTTGTCTTGTTGCTGGTGGAGTGTCAGCCATGATAACGTACTTGTCTTGTTGCTGGTGGAGTGTCAGACATGATAACCTACTTGTCTTGTTGCTGGTCAAGTGTCAGACATGATAACCTTCTTGTCTTGTTGCTGGTCAAGTGTCAGCCATGATAACCTACTTGTCTTGTTGCTGGTCGAGTGTCAGCCATGATAACATACTTCTCTTGTTGCTGGACAAGTGTCAGCCATGATAACCTACTTGTCTTGTTGCTGGTCAAGTGTCAGACATGATAACCTACTTGTCTTGTTGCTGGTCAAGTGTCAGCCTTGATAACCTACTCGTCTTGTTGCTGGTCAAGTGTCAGCTATGATAACCTACTTGTCTTGTTGCTGGTCAAGTGTCAGACATGATAACCTACTTGTCTCGTTGCTGGTCAAGTGTCAGACATGATAACCTACTTGTCTTGTTGCTGGTGGAGTGTCAGACCTGATAACGTACTTGTCTTGTTGCTGGTCAAGTGTCAGCCATGATAACGTACTTGTCTTGTTGCTGGACAAGTGTCAGCCATGATAACGTACTTGTCTTGTTGCTGGTCAAGTGTCAGCCATGATAACCTACTTGTCTTGTTACTGGTCAAGTGTCAGCCATGATAACCTACTCGTCATGTTGCTGGTCAAGTGTCAGACATGATAACCTACTTGTCTTGTTGCTGTTCAAGTATCAGCCATGATAACCTACTTGTCTTGTTGTTGGTCAAGTGTCAGCCATGATAACCTACTCTTCATGTAGCTGGTCAAGTGTCAGCCATGATAACCTACTCGTCATGTTGCTGGTCAAGTGTCAGACATGATAACCTACTTGTCTTGTTGCTGGTCAAGTGTCAGACATGATAACCTACTCGTCTTGTTGCTGGTCAAGTGTCAGCCATGATAACCTACTTGTCTTGTTGCTGGACAAGTGTCAGACATGATAACCTACTTGTCTTGTTGCTGGTCAAGTGTCAGACATAACCTACTTGTCTTGTTGCTGGTGGAGTGTCAGCCATGATAACGTATTTGTCTTGTTGCTGGTGGAGTGTCAGACATGATAACCTACTTGTCTTGTTGCTGGTCAAGTGTCAGACATGATAACCTACTTGTCTTGTTGCTGGTCAAGTGTCAGCCATGATAACCTACTTGTCTTGTTGCTGGTCAAGTGTCAGACATAACCTACTTGTCTTGTTGCTGGTGGAGTGTCAGCCATGATAACCTTCTTGTCTTGTTGCTGGTCAAGTGTCAGACATGATAACCTACTTGTCTTGTTGCTGGCCAAGTGTCAGACATGAGAACCTGCTTGTCTTGTTGCTGGTCAAGTGTCAGACATAACCTACTTGTCTTGTTGCTGGTGGAGTGTCAGCCATGATAACGTACTTGTCTTGTTGCTGGTGGAGTGTCAGACATGATAACCTACTTGTCTTGTTGCTGGTCAAGTGTCAGACATGATAACCTTCTTGTCTTGTTGCTGGTCAAGTGTCAGCCATGATAACCTACTTGTCTTGTTGCTGGTCGAGTGTCAGCCATGATAACATACTTCTCTTGTTGCTGGACAAGTGTCAGCCATGATAACCTACTTGTCTTGTTGCTGGTCAAGTGTCAGACATGATAACCTACTTGTCTTGTTGCTGGTCAAGTGTCAGCCTTGATAACCTACTCGTCTTGTTGCTGGTCAAGTGTCAGCTATGATAACCTACTTGTCTTGTTGCTGGTCAAGTGTCAGCTATGATAACCTACTTGTCTTGTTGCTGGTCAAGTGTCAGCCATGATAACCTACTTGTCTTGTTGCTGGACAAGTGTCAGCTATGATAACCTACTTGTCTTGTTGCTGGTCAAGTGTCAGCTATGATAACCTACTTGTCTTGTTGCTGGTCAAGTGTCAGCCATGATAACCTACTTGTCTTGTTGCTGGACAAGTGTCAGCCATGATAACCTACTTGTCTTGTTGCTGGTCAAGTGTCAGCCATGATAACGTACTTGTCTTGTTGCTGGACAAGTGTCAGCCATGATAACCTACTTGTCTTGTTGCTGGACAAGTGTCAGACATGATAACCTACTTGTCTTGTTGCTGGTGGAGTGTCAGACATAACCTACTTGTCTTGTTGCTGGTGGAGAGTCAGCCATGATAACGTACTTGTCTTGTTGCTGGTGGAGTGTCAGACATGATAACCTACTTGTCTTGTTGCTGGTCAAGTGTCAGACATGATAACCTTCTTGTCTTGTTGCTGGTCAAGTGTCAGCCATGATAACCTACTTGTCTTGTTGCTGGTCGAGTGTCAGACATGATAACGTACTTGTCTTGTTGCTGGACAAGTGTCAGCCATGATAACCTACTTGTCTTGTTGCTGGTCAAGTGTCAGACATGATAACCTACTTGTCTTGTTGCTGGTCAAGTGTCAGCCTTGATAACCTACTCGTCATGTTGCTGGTCAAGTGTCAGCCATGATAACCTACTCGTCTTGTTGCTGGTCAAGTGTCAGCCATGATAACCTACTTGTCTTGTTGCTGGTCAAGTGTCAGCTATGATAACCTACTTGTCTTGTTGCTGGTCAAGTGTCAGCCATGATAACCTACTTGTCTTGTTGCTGGACAAGTGTCAGCCATGATAACCTACTCGTCATGTTGCTGGTCAAGTATCAGCCATGATAACCTACTTGTCTTGTTGCTGTTCAAGTGTCAGCCATGATAACCTACTTGTCTTGTTGGTCGAGTGTCAGCCATGATAACCTACTCGTCATGTTGCTGGTCAAGTGTCAGACATGATAACCTACTTGTCTTGTTGCTGGTCAAGTGTCAGACATGATAACCTACTTGTCTTGTTGCTGGTCAAGTGTCAGACATGATAACCTATTTGTCTTGTTGCTGGTCAAGTGTCAGCCATGATAACCTACTTGTCTTGTTGCTGGACAAGTGTCAGCCATGATAACCTACTTGTCTTGTTGCTGGTCAAGTGTCAGCCATGATAACCTACTTGTCTTGTTGCTGGTCAAGTGTCAGCCATGATAACCTACTCGTCATGTTGCTGGTCAAGTGTCAGACATGATAACCTACTTGTCTTGTTGCTGGTCAAGTGTCAGACATGATAACCTACTTGTCTTGTTGCTGGTCAAGTGTCAGACATGATAACCTACTTGTCTTGTTGCTGGTCAATTGTCAGCCATGATAACCTACTCGTCATGTTGCTGGTCAAGTGTCAGCCATGATAACCTACTTGTCTTGTTGCTGTTCAAGTGTCAGCCATGATAACCTACTTGTCTTGTTGGTCGAGTGTCAGCCATGATAACCTACTTGTCTTGTTGCTGGTCAAGTGTCAGCCATGATAACGTACTTGTCTTGTTGCTGGACAAGTGTCAGCCATGATAACCTACTTGTCTTGTTGCTGGTCAAGTGTCAGCCATGATAACCTACTTGTCTTGTTGCTGGTCAAGTGTCAGCCATGATAACCTACTCGTCATGTTGCTGGTCAAGTGTCAGCCATGATAACCTACTTGTCTTGTTGCTGTTCAAGTGTCAGCCATGATAACCTATTTGTCTTGTTGCTGGTCAAGTGTCAGCCATGATAACCTACTTGTCTTGTTGCTGGTCAAGTGTCAGCCATGATAACCTACTTGTCATGTTGCTGTTTAAGTGTCAGCCATGATAACCTACTCGTCTTGTTGCTGTTTAAGTGTCAGCCATGATAACCTACTCGTCTTGTTGCTGGTCGAGTGTCAGCCATGATAACTTACTTGTCTTGTTACCGTTCATCTCTATGTGGAAGCTCCCACCATCTGTAGGAGCAAATCCAAACTGTTTCCCTGCAAAGGCTGTGAAAACAGTAGCCTTGGATGTTGATGCATCTGCTCGAACAGCTACCTCAGTCCGGCACTGGAGAACAAACTTAAACCCCTGAGGTTTATAGTCCAGTGTGAACAGAGTGTACTCTCCCAGACCATTAAAAGAGAAATCCCGTCCATCGAAAGTTGTGAAATGGGGGTCACCAAAACATCCAACTGCAAAGAAACATGCTCCCCATTTTCACTGAATGCAGGTCTTAGTGAGGGTAAGGAAATAATAGCAAGTCTGTTCATGGTTAAAATAAATGTGTTTGGTTTTACAGGTACCAAGTCTACGAATCTACTGAAAACACTACATACTTTGTTACACAGTGTTTTTTGCTTGGTAATATGACCTCCATTATCTGTCTTAAAGACACACCATCCCAAGGCCCCTCTGCATAACAACCAGCACTGACCCTGTTAATGGAATGTCGTTTTGTAACTTGAAACTCAGATCCGAGCACATTCTGACCACTGGAGGATATAGTATACAGAAAACTACAGTTATAACGAACTCTAAGGGACCACTAAATTTTAGTTCATTATAACCATATACATATATATGAAGCATATATACAACAAATGTCCGGGACTAAAAAATAAGTTTGTTCTATCCGTCAGTTTGTTATAAGTATATATACAGCAAATGGCGGGGAACTAAAAATAGGTGTGTTTTATCCGTTAGTTTGTTATAAGCGTGTTTGTTATAAACATAGTTTATTGTAACCTTTAAGATTTCCTAACTGTATCATAACATCATTGCATTCCTGTGTGATGTCATAGACATAGCGCTGGCAGCTTGATTGACTGCAATACAATGCAGAAATGTCTATGAAATATACTAATATTAGACACAAAAATGTAAATAAACGGTCAGTTTAATAATGTCTTACTTCTCAGTTACTGAAGTTTTGTTTTTAATGGATTCATTACCATTTTATAACCTCCATGGTGCCCCGCTCATAGCACAGTCTCCTGCACATAGCGACACAAACAATAACAAAGAGTTACTTCCCTTTACAACTTAAATGAAGCCCGCTGAAAATAAAATTAACCCAAACAAATAATCCAAATCAAACAACTGACTTCTCCTCTGGGCTGGCTGTGGCAGACAGCTGGTGATGGTGGGCCGAAGCTCTTGGAACAGGGGACACAGACTGGGGGAGTCTATACAGCACTGCTGGAGTGGTAAAAGGTCCTCCATTACGTGGCCGTGGTAGTTGGAGAAGGAACCGTAGCGGTAGTAGTTGCCTGAGAAGGGCTGATCTGACCCCAGGCCTCTGGATGCGATGTTGTAGCAGCATGACTTCAGGAAGAAATCATGTATCATGAAAGATGGTCCTTGTTCCAAGTGATTTTGTAAGCAAGCAATATTATCCCGGGGGAAGTTTTACTCTAGAGTATAGTATAGGATAGGATTAAATACACACGTATGGGTTCAAATTCACAAGGGAGAATCATCCTGACACTAGAGAATTTCACCCCCTGATAAAAAATAGGGTAAGATAATATTCACTCTTACAATTTCAGCACTGTTGTTGGTGTAAGTCTATGTAAAAGAGACCGCCTCCGTGGTCTATTGGTAGAGCATGCACCTGGAGAGCGAAAGGTCTGGGTTTGATCCCCAGCCGTGTCTTACCAAAAGACGTTAAAAGATGGTACTTGTTGTTACCCTGCCTGGCGCTCGGCATTAAACAAGGACTGGTTGGCTTGGGGTCAGTATACTTTGTCTGAGTGGGGTATCCATGTTAAACTGCAACATGGTATCTCTGTGGGCTAGTACTATAAATCGGCATCAGTCCAGACTAGTAAAAGCCACACACACACGTGCATGAACGTTGCTATATAAGTGCAATAATCTTGGACATGACGTTAAACCCCATTTCACCTCACCTCACTTATGTTAAAGAATGAGATTTACAAAAGTCATACAGAGCTAAGTTTGTGGAATGCATAATCAACGTGGGACTATACTATGGCCAACTGACTACACAAGTTTCCAATCTCATTAAAATGAAATATTCGTGATTGCTTTCGCTACACCAAAGATCTGTAAACATTCCATTAAATGACAAACAGGAAGTCGACATTAGCCAATCAGAAAGCAGCTTTCTTGAGCTTTACGGCAGTGGCTTCAAAACGATGACTTCCATTCCAGACTACAGTTTGAAAGTTAATTGATTGAAAATTTGAAAAAATGTAGGAAAGAAAATTCTGGAATGTCTAACAGATGGTGGAGATTGTATGGCAGTATTTCTCAAAGGTTATGGAAAGTCTCTTCCATTTCAAATGCTCTTCCAAATGTAGCAAGAGACTGATGATGTCTACTAGGGCTGGGACAAGTCCAAATTTACTACCCGATTACCTACCCACCTATTACCCGACCCTACCCGGGTACCAGCTGTAGGTCTCAAGAGACAGGTACAAAATGTCAGATTGGAAATAGTTTGACTGTAGCCCTGTACAAAATGTATTTAGGTACACATATAAAATGATCTGGTGATGCATACAATGAAGTTGACTGAAGTTTTATCTTTATTCAAACATATAAAAGTCTGGGTTCATTATAAAAGTCAGAAAGAAATGCAAACATTAGTGACTTGTAGTGTAACCATATAGTTCAAGACCCTTTTTGTCATTAAACAACATATCACATGACCAACCACGGGTCCGGGTAGTTCCGTGGGTACCTGGATCCTTCTCAGTACCCTACCGACCCGAGTACCCGAGTTACCCGTCCCAGCCCTAATGTCTAGCATTCAAAATCAGTAGTACATTAAGCCCAGGGTTAACCATTTTGAGGTTCCATGGTCAGAAACCACATTCAGACTTTCACTTTACGATTTCATTCACTCGGATTGGTTGGTTGAAAGGTTGTTCTTTCTTGACCTGTAATGGCATTGCATTGCTAAAAGTGACATAAAAAATCTTCTCTCAGTTTCCTGAAATTGTGGTGTGTAAAATATACTAACTTTGAAACTTTAAAAAACACAACTGTTATCATTAGAATTTCATACCTTGCTGTCTTGATTCACACCATCTTTGATAAGCTCGGCACAATACAAAGTAGGGCTTTTCGTAATTTGGAAATATATCCCCATTGTCAACATGTGATCCAGTGTACAGGGACAAAGAGGTAACACTGCAGCCCGCTGAACAAATGTTGACTTCAGTGGGTAGTTTCTGATGTACCATTCCCGGCACTGTCGAGATGATGGGTTTGTCTCGGCAACCATACCAGTCTTGAATAACCAAACACCATTCTGACCTAGAAATGTATGATGAATATGACGAGAGTATTTTTTGGTTAGGTATCCATTAGGGCAGCAGATGACAAGGACATACCCCAAGTATAGACGAAACTGACAGCTTTACAATCGAAACCGTTCCATAGCCAAGTTAGTAAAACCAAGATCCTGATTGGTAGAAATTGTATATATTAGATCTGTGTCATTGAATTGATGATAAATTGTATGTATATCATGTGTATATGTTATGAAAGAGGCACTTGAGTTTTTTCTTTTATTCATGCGTTGAACATTCAACACCTCAGATATGAGGTGGGCGTGGCCAAATGCAAATGTCCGATTGGCAAAAAAATATTTCCGGATCCCTACATTCAATATAACTCCATAAACAAAAACATATATTGAAGTCAGTTCTTATAAATAAATATGTCAACTATAGTAACTTCACACTTCTATTCATTAACACAAATATAACTTTAGACAAAGATACAAAGTCCTGACATCATTCTGTGCAATAATGCAACACAAACCTTGCTCAGTCCATAATCAGTCAATACCAAAACAGCATTCCATTCGTAAATCATGGCCTAATTTGTTTTAGGCTTATACAAACATAAACACAAAAAGAATTGCTTGGTTAGGCAATGAAATGCCACAGTATCACTTGCAATTTATTTATTCTGAAATGGAGAAATCATGAGCATTTGTTTATTGTACTTCTGGAATCAATTTAACAGATTTTAGGATTTCTCCGACTTAAACCAAGTCATAGTTGATACATAATTTCTCTATAATTTTGCATCATGACCTGCTATAAATCATGAAATTAAACCAAATCGAGTGTCGACCCCTGTCTAAAATGTGTGATGAAACTAATGCAAGTAGCCCTGCCATTGAGATAGATCGGGTCCGTGATGAAGATTGTACAGGTGTCCTATGAGTTGTTATAGGACTTAGATCCTTTGATTACAGACAAGAGTGTTACGTATTCATGACTGCTTTTGCTTTATCTGACAAGTTCACAAAGTAGGTTGGCAGTTTCTAAAAAGAATTCATGAGTCATTAGATTACCTCAACAAAGACGCTTTTCAACTTGTGTAAACCGACGACCCTTTGTACGGAACTTGATAAGGAGTACTGTTGAATTCTAGCACTCAGTCGTATTGTTTATTGTGAGCTTTGTTATATATCATTGTTGGCAGCCATATATCATTGAATCTGGCACGACAATATACTCCAATATGTCCAGAAAAATATGTGTCACCATATTTATGCAAGCAAGGGGCATTTCCATTTTTCACATTCATTTCATGCTCGCAATAATATGATGATATACAGTGTATAGCTGTGTCAGTTTTATTTGATTAAAATGCATGTTCTGAAAGGACAGTAAATTCCTGTATTGGAATCAACTGCAGCAACAACAGAGTAACATCATCGTCATGGTTATACTTAGGGCTCATGCTACCAGCTGTTTGCTTGGTGCAAAGGGCAGTCAGGACACTGGAATATTATTTACTGTTGTTTAAACTTCATAAACTCACTGCTCTCAAACTAAAATGGTTGGTATAAGTTACTGTGTGGTTACCATGGAAACATTATGAAATATTTGCCTTCTGTTTTTAAATTTAAAAAATGTTACAATACATTACGACAATAATTTGATGGATCTATTTTGAGCCTTTTCCTGTGCTGAGAGTGCCCTTTCACTTAATTCTCACATGACACTGCTTAGTGTAATATTAAACAAGAAAACAGCGCTATCACTATCCCCATGTGGCACATTAGAATTTTGTTTGTTCATATATCATGGATATAAACTATAAAAAAAGACTCCAGTTCAGCCTTGTTAAGAGATAGGGTCACGTTATGTCATCAGAAAAAAATGATTAAACAAGAAAAATTAATACACACAAAATGCCCCTTATCTGGCAAAAATAATTTATGGCACCAATTCTCGAACTCAGTCTTGACATGTTTTTCTTAGATAAGCTAACTTTAGTAGTTTCTGAGAAAACTTGTCCCCCATTGCAGACACTATGCACTTAGTTGATAAGCATGGAGCAAAGGCCATAACTCTGTAAAAAAATAATACAGCACCAATTTTCGAACTCAGTCTTGACAAGTATCTCTCATAAGCATGCAAACATTTCATTCATGTAACTTCAGTAGTTTCTGAGAAAACGACCCCATTTTACACAGTATGCATTTTGTTGAAAAGCATGGAGCAACGGCCATAACTCTGTACAAAATAGATTTAAGACACCAATTTTCAAACTCATTTAAGATCATGACCAGTTATATTTGTGTGTAAAATTTCATTTCTCTAACTTAAATAGCTTTTGGAGAAAATGTGTCCCAGAACAGATGCCCCACTTTGAGGCAGGAGATACAACTGTGTCGGGGGACACGGGTGGCCCAGTTGTCTAAGGCCCCGAGATTCGCTGTGCAGAGTTGCGTCCCTTGGGCACGCCAGAAACCTATGATTGTGGGTTCAAATCCCGGTTCGCCCTGATTATGTTTCTAGGTTTGTCGGCACCATACCCGTGCTCGTGGGTTTCACTGAAGTGGTAAACGTCTGAGACCTGCATCACTCCAGGCTTTCCTCCCACATTAAGCTGACATGCCGCGATATAACTGCAATACTGTTAAAGCGGCGTTAAACCATACTTACTCACTCACTACAACTGTGTCGTATCATATGATGAGTAAACTAACATTGTCTGAGATCATATCTTCTGGTTAAGTATGTGGTGCAGCCAGTTTATCTGTTAATTCTTAACTGCAGCCTGCACAAGGAGAACAAAAAAACTCTGCTCTCTGTAATCTGATCTTGCTTATATGGCCATTTTATCCTCAGTTACCTGTGTTTCCCAGAACCATGTCCATCTGTGTGGGCTGTGAAGCAAGTGATCCTGTAGTCCGGGAGAAGGCATTGAGGGGGTTGACTCCTGTCGTGGGTTGAAACCCCAGCACCGACAGCTGTCTCTCATTCGCTACCCACTGCATGTCACCGTAGAAGATCTGCCAGTAGGACTCCACACCGTCGGTACTCAGCACTGCCTGGAACGTGTTCCTCTGTCAACACAACCTACCATGTAAGTCCAGGTAGAAACATTTTTTAACACACATTTATTAATTAACATGGCAAGACCAACTTTTATCTCGTGTGACAGGTAAGCCTACAAGATTTTTTCAAACTTTCAACAAGAAATGTGACCCACTAGGGGAAAAGGGACCTCATGAGAGCAAGGATACAATTGTGTTATAATGTCAAAAAGACGTTTGACGTCAACTTACTTCAGTGAAGATACCATGTGTGATGTCATGTATCTCTGAAATAAATATGAATTGAAGCTTGTGAATAATATTTTTCTGCTCCAAAGGATGATGTAGTTTTAAAATATAATGAAAAGGCAAACTGTGATTTTTCACCCATAAGGTCCCTTTTCTCATGGTTGGTCACAAAGTTTGTGAGTATTGTTCTGGAAGCATTATCCATGGTGGCCATGTTTAAGATCAGATTCAAATTCTGTGAGCACTTCTTGTGACACAACAGCTGGGATCACACATACAAAGTTTCTGCTTAATAGGTCTTGCAGTTTCAGAGTCAAGTCAGTTAATGACAGATAACCTCCCACAATTTAAGCTCACTTGACTTCAGTCAGGTGAGCTAAAATTCAAAACATCATTCATTCATCAGGCTAATCAACGAGCCTGTGCTTGCCTCTGGATTAGGCATGGTCTGGCCAGTGGAATCAAAGTCTGGGAGGCCGTCCCAGGTGACAACTGCCGCCCATGATGCCACGTAATCCGAGTTGGCTGTGTGTGTCCGCACCTCTGTCGTTGCCCTCTCCAAGATGGGTATAGCTACAAACAGAGCATACATCAATCATCATAGACACATATAATTTAATTAACTCAGGCCAACATCAAAATACATTCTCTTTCTGTCTTGAGTGATTTTTTATTAAGACTTTTGGTGGATTGTAAACTTTCAAATAAAATTAGTTTAGAAAGTTACTTAATATGTAAAAGAGTTAATATGTAACAAAATTAAACAAAATGAGTGGGTGAGTTTGGGTTTAATACCAATGCAAATAGTCTTTCAGTTCTTTCACAGTCTGTCATAAAGAAAAGCCAAGAGAGATCCAGGCCCAATTTGTTGAGCTTATTAGGTGAGGTGAGGTGAAAATTATTGCACTAATACGGCAACATGCATACACCATAGTGTTTGTCTGCTTGTACTGGTCCGGACTAAATGCTGATATATAGTGCGAGACCACACCATGATGCAGCTTTACATAGGGACCCCACTCAGACACATTATTCTGACTCTGTGCCGATCAGTCCTTTAGCTTGATTTATCCCAGTAATGCAGAGCACCAGGCAGGGTAACAACAAGTTCCACCTCTTTACGACCTTCCCCTCTCTGGGCAGATGCTCTACCTACTAGACTGCAGAGGATGTCCGACTTAGTGAAACCAAGGAGCACACTCAGGATGATGCTGACAGGATTATCATTTAGGCAAATCTGTACAATGTGTTTCATTATTACAATTTGAGCGAACTGAGGTTAACACATTTCTGACAACCAGGGCTGACTAGATTTAACGTAAGTTCACCACTGTTTATCAAGCATAACTTATAGTCTGGAAGGTAATTTAAGGTACCGAAGTTTACTACAAAATCTGAAAAACTATCGGACCTACTCCAGTCAAAGTTGGTATGAGATTATTAAAGTCATACATAACTGGATATTACATTTAAAGACAATCAGGCATGAATAAAAAATCTGTCTATTTAGCTATCACTATATTTCATCAACAACCAGACCTGTTCGTCACGGGTGGAACGAGCATGCTAAGGGATGTAACTCTGCACAGCAAGTTGAAGCACCTCGGACCAAATGGCCATTTGACAAATGGTAACTTAAATAGCTTCAGAAGCCAAAAGAGTAGCTAACATCAATAACAAATAGCAAATGTTCCTTCAACTTGGCCTCAAGAATGTGTGTGTGTGTGTGTGTGTGTGTGTGTGTGTGTGTGTGTGTGTGTGTGCGTGTGCGTATTACACTCAAGTGCCCACTATACACACGGAAATACAGTATTTAATAAGCCATTCTCTCAAAAAGAAAATGACAACAAAGACAATATTTAATTATAGTGAGATTTAACCCCTTACAGCTGTACAATTCCATGAATTCAGTTTGATCCTGAAGTTATTTCTTAATTTTAATGCTTTGAACAAAAGACATTATCCAAAAGACATTAACCATATGATATGTTGTTGTGCGGCAAGAAAACACTTTTCCGTCTCTTATTAAGTTGATATGACAAAAGACATACACTCAGCTTTTCCAAGAGGGTAAGTCTGGTAGAACACATTGGCAGAACTTCTTGTGTTCCGGAGATCCCCATCAGCGCAGTATGCACACAGTATGGGTGATATGGCATTCACAATGTCCGTTAACGTGTTTGGGTTGTAGGGTGTGCCGAAACTCACGCCACCGTTGTCACCTACCTGAATACAAGATGAATATGGGTGAGTGAGGGAGTTTGATTAAACCACTTCAATAATTAATGCATTTATGTTTCATCAAAATCTAGAGATTATGGCGGGACTCTAATCCATGGCATATTTTCATTGTTCTATGACGTCATGTTTATTATGATAAGTTATGTATGATGTATTATCCGTGAACGGACAATCAGTTCAATTGTTACATGTCATGCTTGAGATGATGTCAAGACTCCTTGCCTCTGATGACGTCATGTATATTTAACCTCCATTACCAACAGACACAGTGATCAGTCGAAACGATGGAGCCAGACACTATAGAAAATGAAGGTTTTCTTATGGGGATTCATGCCGGCAGATCAATTTTAAATGATTTTTCCAAAATCCAAGAAGTTCCTCTTATAAAGGCTCCAAATTTGAAGTTGGCAAGCATGAATATAGTCAGGATTTTATCATCTCTTGCAAATGAAAGGATGGTGCGGAAAGTTTTAGAAAGTTATTTCTACAATGAAACTTCGGGGCACCTTTATAAGATAAGTACCGATATGCAATCCCTACACTGACCATGCTGTTCCAAAGGGGAAATGATAAAAATAATCCAGAGAAATCACAACCTTGATCATCGAAAGTCTGCCATTATATATGAATCCATACAACATTTAGTGCAATAGAAACTGCGAAGTTTTAATATAATAATCTGCCATAGATATGAATATACACTAGTATCTACCCCATATACGGAATCTGCAATAGATCGGAGTATACGCCAATATCCCCCCTTATTGTGGAATCTGCCACAGATATGGGAATCCGCCATGGATCAGGGTCCGACCATAGACCTGAGCCCTACAGATACATTCATACAAATAAAAAGGGATTGCAGGATCATTAATTGTGTTTTCTTCACATGAAAATTGTCTACAATTATGTCATACACACTGATACAGTATACTGACTCTGAGCCAACCAGTCCTTGTTTTAGCCCTTAATGCCGTGCACCAGGCAGGGTAACAACAAGTTCCATCTTTTTAACATCTTTTGGAATGATGAGGCCAGGGATCGAACCACCGACCATCCACTCTATCCACTAGACCATGGAGGAGGTCCTTGAACCAAACAATGACAAGGTGAGCTGCAAAAAGCTAATATTTAAGTCCCCTTTCTGAGAAACATCAAAACAACTTACAGCCAAGGTTGTCTGAGTGGTTGCACCAAGAGGAAATCCTGTGTCAATCGGGAGGAGGCTGGAGACGACATCGAATGAGATTGGGAGGAGTTTAGGAAGTTTGTCATCACACACGGAGAACCCCCAGGGGAACAACTCTGTGGAGGAAACAATCCCATGCAAATACTTACACAGTGTATCTAACCAGTGTATACCATTACTGATGTAGTTACAGCCACAGGCCATCATATCCACAGCCTGGGATTTTACCCAAGTCGCAGTCTTCATATATGTTTTGAGCATTTTGTTTTCTTGTTTGTTTGTTAATGTCACGCTCAGCAATATTTTACCTATCTGAAGAGGTCTGTTCATGTATTGAGTCTGGACCAGATAATCCAGTAACTGACATCATGAGCATCAATCTATGCAATTAGGATATGATATGAAACATGAACCAAGTCAGATCACCCAATCCCGTTTTTCGGCTCTTACGACAAGCATAGGTTGCTGAAGCCCAATTCTATCACTGGGGGCTTAATATATGGTTATTTACACTATTGAAAGTGATGAGTGTTAAAAATATGAACTATATATTTAAAATTTGTCATTGAGTCATGGGCATGAGCAGGGCCCCGATCCACAAAGCGATCGTAGCGCCAAGACGATCGTAACTCTCGTACTTTAACATAGACTTACGACAGCCGCAGCATTACGATGGCTTTGTGGAATGGAGCCCAGTCCCATTATATGTTATACTCCAACAGACAACAATTGACACACATGATAACTTCTAGTCTGTCATACAGACCCTGGAACAAATATATCCAATACAGCCCATTCAAGTCTATAATGTTAGGCAAGTCTAGATTACTGCAGAAAATGAAGAAAGTCTCTGGG
Organism: Haliotis rufescens; assembly: GCF_023055435.1. NCBI lineage: Eukaryota > Metazoa > Mollusca > Gastropoda > Lepetellida > Haliotidae > Haliotis > Haliotis rufescens. The sequence continues at coordinate 42,183,023 of NW_025964112.1, read as the reverse complement.
CTCCTCTTTATTACATTTTATAACTATAATTTAACAACTGTTTTTTTCTGTAAAATATGTTCATTTCAGAGAGTAGATGTTAGTCTAGATGACTTCCAGAAACTGGAAATGTGAATTCTTATAGCCTCATGTGTTGGCTTCAAAATGTGAACATACCCGAGCTAGAAGCTGTTGAAACTGAAATAAAGAAAGTCATATTGTTAAATAGTTTAAGGCCAGACCTATTATTTGTTTTGCATTACGGATCCACAGAACTGATTTACTGTGATTTCAACAAATAAATAATAAAAAATGAAGATTTTTAATACCCTATACCTTGTTACTTCAGCACTTAATTATAAGAAGGACAGACACATTAACATCATTCTGCCACACATACCTTCTTCGTAACAAGGGTGAAAATATATAAATTATTTATCTACAATAAAATAATTCCTCAAATAGGTTTAGTGTTTTGTTGGTAATTCCGGATGTAGGTGTCTTCTGTCTCTCCGATGTAACTGAATACTCACAAGATCTGTAAGAGAAACAGACACATGTTACTATATTACAAATATTTCTACAAGCGACATAAAACAAAACTCAACCAGACACTCTTTTAGAGTTTACACAAACAGGAATTGAACCGTTTTCTTAATCATATATACATGATAAGTGAGGTATAGTCCAACACATGTTTTTACCACACTCTAAAGTAACAACAGGTTGGGTCACGGACATCAACAGAGACATAGCACAACTGGTTGGGTCACAGGCATTGAAAGAAAAAGGGATATGATACTATGGTTTGTTTTACCACATGCTAGCGTAACAAGTAAGACGTGATGACCCACCCACAGCTGTAGAGTCCGTCCACTCCTAGGGCACAGGGCCTAGTTGCTGGGCACACAAAACAGACGGCTGGCCCTGAAGAAGTACACAAGTGTTGGGAACTAATTAAAGATTCATGGATCATGGATGAGATTATCATTACCCATAAGTCCGCCCATCTGGTTAGCCAGCTTGTAAAACCCAAGGAAGTTGGCCTGCCTGCCTGTAAGCTAGCCCTGTCTCTCCTATCACAAGTCGACAACTCGCATAGGGAGCCATGGACCAGCTTAGCCTGCCTGTACAGACATCATGATGTCTTTGTGTTTCATATGACATCACACGGTTTTACTTGACTTCAAAACTGGGAGTCTATGTCGTTAAAATCCTGCATCATCTGCTTCTGATGACATAATTAACCCTGGGTGCCATTGAATAAAGCGATCTTAGCGTGTACAATGGCAAGCTGGTCACATAGTTACCATACTGAACCCATTCGTAAGAGGGAAGCGGCAGTGGGGTAGCCTTGTGGCTAAAGCATTCACTCATCACGCAGAAGGCCTGGGTTCGATTCCCCACATGGGCACTCATTTCTCGTGTGCTCTGCCATGATATTGCTGTTATATTGCTAAAAGCGGAGTAAAACCATACTCAATCAAGTTGTAAGGCAGATCTGCTGTCGTCACACAGACTCATTGGTATTTCACCAAATATAAGTTTCTCTCCTTGTGTACACGTAATGATAAATCTGTTCCATGTGTTGCTAGCATTGACTACCTCTACGAGCAACAAAATTCCTTGAAACCATATGTTTATGTTGAGCCTTTTTCAAGGTATGGGTCGGAAACAAACCTCAATCATTTGTGACTTAGTCAAAATTGTTAGCATGGAAACATAAACAAATAAAATTTAGAAAAATTCAAAATAGCAAAAGGCACAAGTTAAGCTGATGAGCAATGCACATGCCAAACTGTGCTGAAAAACATTTAATAGTTGTCAAGTTATGGCTCGGGATAGGACAGGACCCTGACGCCAAGGCCAACGTCAATGACAATTGGAACTAAGCCAACCACAGTATGTTTCCCCTCCCTTTGGTGGGGGAGACATAATCATTATCCTAAAATACAATACCACATATCAATTTATCAATCTTTACCATGTTCAAGATTCAAAGAAGATTTATTTAATTACCTTCATAAACTGTCAGTGTAGATGGTATTGATAATGCAGTTTCGATAATACAACAAACAATTCATGTGTCAAAAACTAGTATTCTGCAGGCTCACTTTCCGTTCCTGCAGCGTTGAAGACGGTGGGGTCTGTGGTGATGGGTGCAGATGCCGGTCCTAAAGCTGCCAACATCCCCTCCTGGAGAACGTACTTCTTCAACGCATAGGCCACCAGCACCCGGTCATCTCGGTCAATGAACTGGACAGTGTGGGTCACCTGCACCTTGCCTCCGTTGTCCCTGCAGTGAGAGGGATAGCCTAGTGGAGTAGTGGTTAAAGTGTTCACTCGTCACACCAACAGCCTGGGTTTGATTCCCCACATAGTGTGTGAGGAATGTTGTACTCCAAAGCTAAAACCATTCCACTTTAGCCTGTAAAACTCGACACTGGGCCAGGCAAACCAGTGTTTGTAAGCATACCTTTTTAATTTCTTGTTTTCTAAATTTCAGAGGTATCTTACCATGATATTCAATGCAAATGTGTAAAACTAAACTATTTTTGGAAGAGAATTTATGGATGTCAACTTCTTTATTATGAGGAACAAAACGTTTCAGTGTTTTTGCTTACTCCTCCATCAGGTGAATGATGAAGGAGTAAGAATATACTCCGAAACATTGTGTTCCTCATAATAAAGAAGTTGACATCCGTAAATTCTCTTCCTTATGTGTATCACTTCTAAATGGCTTTCAGAGGCTTAAACCATTTTCTCTTTATTGGTCCTTTATTTGTAAAATATAAGCCATCTTGACCAAGCCATCACAGAAGTTTATGACACATTAACATCAGAAGTTATAACTACATTAACTTCAGAAGTTATAACAACATTAACATCAGAAGTTATAACTACATTAACTTCAGAAGTTATAACAACATTAACATCAGAAGTTATAACTACATTAACAGCAGAAGTTATAACAACATTAACAGCAGAAGTTATAACAACATTAACAGCAGAAGTTATACCTACATTAACATAAGAAGTTATAACAACATTAACATCAGAAGTTATAACTATATTAACATCAGAAGTTATACTACATTAACATCAGAAGTTATACCTATATTAACATCAGAAGTTATAACTACATTAACATCAGAAGTTATAACTACATTAACATCAGAAGTTATACTACATTAACATCAGAAGGTATACAACATTAACATCAGAAGTTATACAACATTAACATTAGAAGGTATACGACATTAACATCAGAAGTTATACTACATTAACATCAGAAGTTATACTACATTAACATCAGAAGGTATACGACATTAACAGCAGAAGTTATACGACATTAACATCAGAAGTTATAACAACATTAACATCAGAAGTTAAAACAACATTAACATCAGAAGTTATAACTACATTAACTTCAGAAGTTATAACAACATTAACATCAGAAGTTATACTACATTAACAGCAGAAGTTATAACAACATTAACATCAGAAGTTATAACTACATTAACATCAGAAGTTATAACAACATTAACATCAGAAGTTATACTACATTAACATCAGAAGTTATAACAACATTAACATCAGAAGTTATACTACATTAACATCAGAAGTTATAACAACATTAACATCAGAAGTTATAACTACATTAACTTCAGAAGTTATAACAACATTAACATCAGAAGTTATAACTACATTAACATCAGAAGTTATAACTATATTAATATCAGAAGTTATAACAACATTAACATCAGAAGTTATAACTACATTAACATCAGAAGTTATAACAACATTAACATCAGAAGTTATAACAACATTAACAGCAGAACTTATAACCTATATTAACATCAGAAGTTATCCAACATTAACATCAGAAGTTATAACAACATTAACATCAGAAGTTATAACTACATTAACATCAGATGGAAAAGCTTTAATTCCCATTTGGGAATTTTTACCCCATTTGCTGTAGACTTGGGCCCAAATATCGGCCTTTGACTGAGTCTATAAAATTCATGAAAAGATTTTTTTTTTTACTCTTCTACAGTGTGTCATTTATGAAAATCAGACATGTATGCAACTAAAAAAATGTTAAGGACCACCCATAGTACCCATAATTCATAGTACTTTAGTATTTCTATAGTTAATCTAACATGCCATGGTCCTTAACCGTTTTTTAGTAGAATCCAAGTGAAATCCATGAGCACAAACCAACAATCATAATCAGGGCAAAGTTGGGATTCAAACTCACGATCACCGGATTCTGGCATGACTAAGGGACACAACACTGCAAAGCAAATTGCTGCACCTTAGTCAAGGGACTGGACTTCCCAACAGTCATTGTTAGAGTCAGTCTGTCCATCTCTACAAGTCAACAAACTTACATTATGGCTGCCGATACGCCAAGGAATGCCAAATCAGCTTGAAGGTACTTTTGCAACAGCTGAAATTAAAATGGAGATTGGTAATGAAAATAATGTCATCAGAGTGACTCGCTTGGGCCAGTCAGTGAAGGATGCAGTGTCTGTTTTTAGTTAATGGTAATGTTTATGACCTATATTTGATAGGCATGCTCGCATCTATGTCCATCAGATACAATTTGTTTGTTGTTTAACGCCGTACACAGCAATATTCCAGCTATTTGACGGCTGTCTGTAAATAATCAAGACTGGTGCATCGATCAACGCAATTTGTGACACGCAACCAACCACGCTACAAAGTTTAAGTCATGGTCAAAGGTAGACAATTCAATAGATTTTATTCCAGGTGGTAAAGTTTGTGGTCAAAGGGGAGTAACTGTGACCCTGTCTGGGTAAAAGGGCCAAATTTGGCGACAGGCACCCTGCTCTTCGCTTCCAAAAGGCTGCACAAAGTGATTGACATCAGGAACTTCGATCTACGCAATTCGGACATGATGACATTCATCAACCAAGTCAGCGAGCCTGACCACCCGACCCCATTAGTCGTCTCTTAAAACAAGCATAGTCGCCTTTTATGGCAAGCATGGGTTGCTGAAGACCTATTCTACCCCGGATCTTCACGGGAATCTGAAACAACTGAGTTACACACATAGGCTCTTTTCAGCAAATCAGTGAATGCTACTTGTAGAATTTCATATTTTGTTGCTTTGAAATATTTCATTACTTTTGTAGTTATATTTTCAGGACAAGTTTTAATTTGCCCAATGGGGTGTTTCAACACACACATACATTGAGTATGCTGGAACAGTCTAATGTCGACATTGTTTTAGGCTAAAAAAAATTTAAAGAGGCGTTATTTCTGTGTGTATTCACTGCAAAAGTGTGTCCCTGCCATAACTGTGTCATGAAGAATACTTAACAGTGCTAGTCTTGTGAATTTGTTTTGCTTATTCACTCAAAATGTTAAAATTGTTCCATCTATACCCAGTCTCCCCGATCCTGTGGGGGAAGACATGGGTCTGAACCTTGAGTGACTGGGTGAACACAAATGTTTGCTCACCGCTACCTCCGCAGCTGACTTGAGGGCGGAGTAGTCGGCTAGTGGGTCATACGCCAGGTCCAGTGTCACAGTCGCCGTCACTGAAATAAACACAATTAACACTTTCAAAGCATTAAGTCATGGTAAATAAAACAAGGTGCATCCGATAGACATGTCAATAAGATCATATTTACTTCCTATGACCCTGGTTAGAATACATCCCCAGCAATCTATAATACTAGAAAGAGATGAGGAAATTAAAATAGGTTTCTGAGGCTTGACGGGACACTGCTCATATCAAACAAGTTATCAACAACTGGTTTGTCTAGATCATCCACGTTTAGTTATAAGCTGGTGTGATAGAGCTGGAATATTGCTGGAATAGAGCTGGAAAATTACTGGAATAGAGCTGGAATATTGCTGGAATAGAGCTGGAATAGAAGTCGAATATTGCTGAAACAGAGCTAGAATATTGCTGGTATATTGCTGGAATATAACTGGAATACAAATCAAAATGGAGCTGGAATACAGCTGGAATACAGCTGAAATAGAGCTGGAATATTGCTGGAATACAGCTGAATTAGAGCTGGAATATTGCTGGAATACAGCTGGAATATTGCTGGAATGGTGGAACTGTGAACCTGCTGTTTCTTGTGGTGTTTTTCCCTAAACAACCCAAGCTTGCCTAGAAGGTTAAGTCACATTACCATCTCATCCTACCGGGTACCCATTCACTGCTGGGTGAACAGAGGCATATTTTGAACAAAGTCACTTGTCTAAGATGATACCATATGTAACATGTGCTTCAGTGTGGGTCAGAACAGAAGCCCCAAAACCTCAGTCACCTATCCACATACTCTCTGCTTTGCTTCACCTGGTTGTGACCTGTGCACTGTACACAAGACCATGTGTCACCACATATGAATCTATTATTGCCTACACCCATGCTGGAATTCCTCTTTCATTTTAGTCCACATCAAATATAACACAAGACAAACGACTTAAAGGGGAAGTGTACACGCAAAAATCACTTTCTTTCTTTTTCTAAACAAAACGCAATTTTAGAATAAATTAGTATCTGTGTTTGAAAATATACAATCATTTTTTTTCACAGTGAAAGTAGGAAGCTCACAATAGTGTGAAAATGATATGCCGTTATGAGGCCTTCGTTTTTCGAGCTAAACAGGCCTGAGTTATCCCCCTTAGATTATGACTTAATTGGTGCCAATTCAACTGGGTCCCTGTCTATTCTCAACGCAAAAGATATCAAGTACCAGTTTGCGGTAAAACAACATGGCCTACGACACACTCCGGCGCAGTGGTGACTCAGCATAACACTATGCTGGCTGGCATCTGAGACGCTAGAATCACACACCTAGACCTACACCACGTGAAGCGGCTCTAACAAAGCATGATGACGTCATAATGTTTATCAATTGGCACCAATGACGTCATATTGCAAGGGGCATAAGCCATGGTGTTTTTGTTGTGGAAATAGAACACTTGGTAAATGTGAAAAATATAAATCGTTTTAATGCGAAAAATATGTTGATTAATTGTGATATTTTTATATTTTTGTCTATGACACTTCTAGGTTAACACTTTTAATGTGGAAAAAGTACAAGAAAAATAGGTTCATTTCCGTGTGAACTTGCCCTTTAAGTGATATTGCATATATAGCACTCCTATCATTGATATTAATGGATTCCCAAACGTCTTGAAAGAATATTTAAATCTATGCCATTTGTGAATTATGAAAATCTGAAATTACATACTGACAAACACAAACACACACACACACACACACACACACATATATATATATATATACGTACACCATTCTCTTTCCATCACCAGTGGCATCCTTTAGTTATGATTAAATTTGGTCATTCTAACACCTTAATCAAAGGGGCAAAGTTTTGCTTCGTGCTGATTTTCGTGTGGAGGTACATGTTTTCATTGTTCATTGTTTGAAAACCACCGATAGCACTGTGGCCTCATATCATCACACCGTGTTAATTAATCACGGTTTTAATGTGATCTCATTCTACAATTTGTTAGAAATGACCATGATTGACATATAAAATAACCTGCTGCCACGTCGGATTCATAAATCCTATTATCTGAAACAAGTATTCTTGCTATACTGATTTGGAACGCTTCTGGAACCGGAAATGACGTCATATCGCAGTTATCAACTTTTCAAAATCGAGGAGCAAATGGGGAAATATACCCTATACTCTTCATGTGTTAGTGAATCTCTTCAAAATTTAGGTCACGTGAAGTTGAAACAAACCTATATTTGCCGGCGTCCCCGATCCTTCGTCGGGGTCGACAACTACTTGTCGTCTCTCTCTGGAGAGGCTCTCTCGGCCAATAGGAATTAGCAAATCATCCTCCAAGTTGAATTCTTTTAACGTTCTCTTCATTGGACGAACACTACGACCAGTAGGCGGCGCGTTATTTGTCGTATGCAACTTTGGGCGATGTCGCGTGGTGTTAAACGGAGGTGACACTCGCAATAGAAGTTCTTGTTCCAGTAAATCGTCAATAGATTCATTTTCGAGGCCACTGACTGAAAAATAAAAACGTAATTTGGAAAAAAACATGGAAACTAAATTATTTATGGTCATTCCAGTATCAGCTTTTCCCGGCTCTCGCGATGTCCTCAAAGATAGGTATAGTTGAACCACAGTCACATAGACTTACTTAAACTGGGCTATAATTTGTTTTCCGAAACTGTATTCCCCAACCTACTGGCCGAAAATAAATAGCCTTGACATTAAAGACATGATGACTGCAAAATTCTGTATTCTGAAGGTCAGGTTAGGGACTGAAAATATATTATAGAGATCGATGTATGTCAAATTTGACAAGATTGTAAAGACATGATTTGAAAAAGAGCGAACAATACTTAGTATTGGGAATTTCAAGAGAAAAAAAAAGCAGATGGCCCTGAAAGGCTTCCGTAAAAACAGATCTGACATTTTTGTCACGCGCCCCCATCTTTCGCTGTCATTTTTCTCCCCTATAAAAAATGACCGGTTCCTTATCAAACCTTTCACTGCCGAATTTTGTTTTAAACTGAAATTGATTTAAATAGTATTCTATGTTTTACCCCTTTGTACATGTAGAGGAAGGACCGCCTCCGTGGTCTAGTGGTAGAAAGTCCGCCCGGAGAGCGGAAGGTCCGGGGTTCAATCCCGTGCTGCGTCATACCAAAAAGACGTTAAAAGATGGTACTCTCTCTGATCGACTCGGAGTCAGTATAGTGTGTCTGAGTGGGGTATTCACGTTACAACTGCGGCATGGTATCTCAGTGATCTAGCACTATAAATCGGCATCAGTCCGGGCTTGTACAAGCAGCCACAAACGCGTGCATGCACGTCGCTATACAAGTAATCTTGGACGCGACATTAAACCCCATTTCGCCTCATCTTCACATGTAGGGAAATACGTTAAAATAATACTGACCCATCTTGACCACTGGAGGAGATGTAGTTACCAGCACCGCGACAGCAGTGACGACAACATAGGTCAGTAACCAGGAAGTTCCTGCAAATAAAAGTACATCTGATCGACGGAAATTTTAGAACAACAGGAATTCAGGCACTTCAGAGTCGGATCCGAGATGTCGAAAAGGCAGGGTCGGTGACTATACTCCAGTCACCAAGGGAACAAAAGCGCATAACATGTTGGCATGGCATGGCATGATCTTAGACATGTACGAGCACAAAGCGACCGTTGCCCTACGACGATCGTCACTAGCATACAGTAACATAGACACTTATGATAGTCGTAGCGCTGAGAGCACTTTGTGCATGTGGCCCCAGTTAAATTAGGACCTCTTCGTCCCGTTTACAACAACAAGTGGGTATTCTGTCATTTGGCACATCAAACCCTACGTAATATTGAAGGAAGGGGTCTTGATGACGCACGGCAGGAAGTAGATCTCTATAGCAGCGTCACCGTGACTCACATCAGTAATGTGAATCATCACAGAGGTGCTATCTATCCCCATCCCACCCCCGTAATTCTTCAAGCATTGTTCCTAAGGTAAAGCCTTCCACTAACACGTCTCGCTTTAAGTCAGACAAACAGGTACTGCGCAATGTCTGCAAAACTGACAAAGATGTTCCCATGGCACCGAAAACATTCCTAAGACTCGAGAAACAGGGTCTTGGTGACGCACAGTGAATAGATCTGTATAGCAGCGTCACCGTGACTCAAATCAGTAATTCTTCAAGCACTGTTCGTAAGAGAAAGCCTTCCAGTACACGACTCGCTTAAATCTGGCAAATAGGAACTGGTTGATGTCTGCAAGAAAGATGAAAGATGTTCCCATGGCACAGAAAACATTCCTAAACCTTGAGAAGAGGCTACAGGAATATGATGAAATTCCCTTTATGGTTTTGTTTGTTTGTTGTTTAAAGCCGAACTCAATATTCCAGCTATATGACGGCGGTCTGTACATAATCGAGTCTGGACCAGTCAATCCAGTGATTGATATCATAAGCATCGATCTACGCACTTGGGATCGATGACATCAGCATCGACCCATGCGAGCCTGACCACCCGATCCCTTTAGTCGCCTCTTACGACAAGCATAGTCGCCTTTTACGGCAAGCATGGGTTGCTGAAGACCAATTCTACCCCGGATCTTCACGGGACTCCATTATGGAGTGTATCAGTGGATATATTGTATTATATTGTCACATGCCCTATATACAATATTTTATGAAACGATTCGTTTTTCTATTTGACAGGTTTAAATTAAAATTTAGTGCTTTATGAAATCTGTCAATTTAGATATATTGAATTCGGTCCATGTGTACATCCAACGTTCTGGTAGATTTGCACTAATGTGATAACTTAAGATTTAAGTCATACTTTAAGACACGTATTAAGTATTAAATAGTCTTGCTTTTATTAATGACGCCTTTCCATCAACCGCACCAAACTGTTGATCACGTGTTTTTGTTCTGCTTTAACATACATATACAAAACCAACATGTATCAATATTACTTGATAAATATAATTTTGTTTCTGTTACTCTGTACTGGAGCGGTATTAACATAAGTCAGACAATCGATTGTTTACCAATCCAGATTCAATTATTGAATATAAAAATATGTTTAAGTCGAAACACGCACCCATATGAGGCGGAGTATGTGTGGCCTCCAGTTTCAATGTGCTGTGTGTGCTGTTGTTTCAGAGTACATTGCGCACATGCATCAAATTAGGACGAGAGAGCCAGATCTCTGGAGGAGTTTGAGACTTCACAGTGAACACAATCTTTTGTTTCTTTGTTGTTTAGCGCAACACTCAGCTTGGTTGGTTTGTTGTTTAACGCCGCACTCAGCAGTATTCCAGCTATATGACGGCAGTCTGTAAATAATCGAGTCTAGACCAGACAATCCGGCGAATGGTATCATGAGCATCGATCTACGCACTTGGGGACGATGACATGCATCAACAAAGTCAGCAAGCCAGACCACCCGATCCCATTAGTCGCATCTTACGACAAGCATAGTCGCCTTTTGCGGCAAGCATGGGTTGCTGAAGATCTATTCTACCCCGGATCTTCACGGGGCGGAACACAAGCAACACTGCTCCGTTTACTTGTGTTTAAGAAGGTCGGGCCATGGGGCATCTGAAACATTATTTGGTGATGAAGATTTACTGACTCTCAGAATACTTCAATGCAATGACCGCAGATACTTGGAGCAGTGATGTGTTATTTCTCTTGAAGTTTTTGTTTGTTTATTGTTTAACGTAGGCATAGGCATGTTCGCATCTATGTCCATCAGATATAATTTGTTTTTTGTTTAACACAGCAATATTCCAGCTGTATGACGGCTGTCTGTAAATTATTCAAGACTGGTGCATCGATCTACGCAATTGAGATACAGTGACACGCAATCAACTACGCTAAAAAGTTTAAGTCATGGTCAAAGGGAGACAATTCAGTCGATTTTATTCCAGACGGTAAAGTTTGTGGTCAAAGGGGAGTAACTCATACTGTGACCCTGTCTGGCTGAAAGGGCCAAATTCGTAGACGGGTACCCTGTCCTTTGCTTCTAAGAGGCTTCACAAAGTTCGACGAAGAGCTCTAGGGCAAGAAAACCAGTCTACTACTTGCGGCACGTACAAACAGGAGAACCAGTTTACTTTAGTAATTCCAAACGGATGTACGTCCCTTCTAAAGCTCGTTGCAGGGTCAATATTTAAACTTCAGACATTGCATTGTACTATATCAAAGGGAAGTAACTGCGTTAAGAAAATAATCTGTGGTCAATGCGCATGTCCGAATTATGCCATGACGTCATTAAACCTTGCAGCAAGGGAGATAACCTGTCATTTCTAAGCTCTTTCTCAGTGCGTGAATAGACTATCGTTGTAAGGAGCTTGAATTTTCTTAAAGAACTCGCAAAATTCCATACGATGTGGGGAGTTTAATTTAACACACGGTAAGGAGCACATAAAAAGGACCTTACTCATATTTATTTTTAGCATATCATAACACGATTATCTCCCTTAGACCATTGCATCGATGGCGCGGCATGGCTTGCCGTTCCCTGTTAACTTCTATCTTGATTCATTTGATTGTTACTTGTGTTCGTCTTTGGGGATTAGGCGATGGCATTTCATGTCACACAAACAGACCTACACTAATTATCCTAAGCGTCTGATGCCTTGTTGCAAATATGATCATCTGTCAGAATAGCATTGTGGCACACTGATATCATAGAGGGAGCCTACGAGCTCCTCCCCTGAATATCGAATACCATCTAATTTTTCACTCTGAGTGTTATTGCACACCCTGAATTAACAAAATCTCAAAAGCATTGAAAAAAGGGTGCGATTTGAAACAAGATTACTGACAAAATATCGAAAAAATAAGATGTTATGTAGGAAACATTAACGAACACCATCATGTTTTTAAAATGTTGAATCTGCACACCAAATACGATTTAATTGCGTCTCGTTTACCACATTTCGGAGTCCCCAACATCCTATAAATAGACCCCCGAAATCCGCGTACCAAAAGGGATTGGCAGCCTCATCAAAGTTACCGATTTACCCCAAAACATTTTGGCACAAGACCCGTGAATTGGTAGAATAGGTCTTCAGCAACCCATACAAAGGCGACTATGTTTGTAGTAAGAGGAGACTGACGGGATCGGGTGGTCAGACTCGCTGACTTGGTTGAGGCATGGATTGATGCTCAGGATGTCAATCACTGGATAGTCTGGTCCATACTCGATTATTTCCAGACCGCGGTCATATAGCTGGAATATTGGTGAGTGCGGCGTTAAACAACAATCAAACAAATATTTTTGGAACAAGCCCATATTAGATATCACATTAGATTTAAACTTTGATTAAAATGAATGGTTTATAATGGCAAGTAATGTGCAAAGTACATGACGTATATTTTATGATTTACTGATAAAAAAACATGCAGCTAGGGCGTCTTTACTTATTTTTGTGTTTCTCGTCTCCTTAGTTTTCCCAGGTTTCCCGGGCGGTCGAAAAAAAGAAAAAAAAGGAACAAATAAACTGATGACCAATAGAAACTTTACTATAGTTTTTAAAAAAAATCACTCTCGTCTAAAAACCGCAAAAGACATACGCATGATGTAAAGAATATCTGGTGTGTTTTTTATCAGAGTGAGTCTCTGACATGCCGTCCCTATAATTTATATACTCTTATTTCACGCGTTGTTTCCACTGACCATGTAATTCACTTTTGCGCATTTTCTAAATAAAAAAAACGTGCAGTGGACGTGTATCACTTTCTGCAAAGAGCAACGTTGTGTTTGGACGATGTGTTTTGCATCGATTTAGTTTGGACTTATGTTTTTAAATTTCAGCAATTTCATTTTTAAAGTGGTAAAGTTTCTTTTGGCCGTCAGTGTAGGTTCCTTAATCAGAATACCTATTCAAGGCTTTGGCGTAGCGAGAATTAAGATCTGATTTTAATTAGATTGAGGCTTATGCGGTCCATACGAAATATTTGACAATTTAAACATATGTCTGGTCGACGTTTGAGAGCAAGATGAACTCGAAAACCGAAACTGAAACACATTGCGGAAACAGATTTATTAAAGAGGAAATCCCATGTAAATAAAAAAGAAACCATTATCATAAAGTCATATTGTAATTATAAAACATTCTTACCATTAACCTATTCAAGTCATAAAACTTTAGACACATTTTCGAATCAGTTCTTAATTTACTTTAATTTTAAGTTTAATATTGTAAATCTACGAACAAGGGAAAAACCTTCTACATAGGTTTACCTCAAGTTAGTTTCTTAAATACCTTTTATGTATTAAATTCGAATGACAGATGGACCTGATCTTGTATTTATAGCAAAGAAATGCAAAATATATATTTCTTTTTCTAAAAATCATTCGTACCCTTAATTCCTACAATATTTATATGGATATATTATCAATTTTTTATGAACATCTACAGTCTACTTAATAACAAAATACATCAAACAGATGTCAAGGAAATTCGAAAAAATATTTAATATTACAAGTTTCTGCCCCCAAAATATATGAAGCAGAATGTCTTGTATATTCTTTAAATAAGACAGTTGAGCAAAGCACTTTCTGAAGCATCAACATTGCTCCTGTGTTGATATATATGAACTACAGGGGAGGCGAATCTTATATCGCAACACAGAAATAAAAGTAGCAAAGAAATGCTTCCATTCCAAGTTTCAATTCGCAATAGTTCACTTTAAGAACGCATACTGTCATCTATATGTAGGACCGTAGATTTCAAACCATTGTGAAACTTGAGATTTTTTTTAAAGAAGCAGCATACAAGTACATATGGATTCGGGAACAAGATATTATTCTATTCTTTCGGTGGGAGGGAATATGCAGGCGGCGGAAGGTGAGAAACAGAAAAATAAGTGACGACGTCCGAACACCGGGTAGAGTTGAATGATTTTACGCCCGCTTTAAATAATCTATAGTACACAATGATGTCATACATGTAAATGTTTGATTTGCGCAGCAACCACAAATCTCTCTTTACAGGTAATAAAAGTTGATTAGCTGGGAGCTAAATCGTACCAAATTTAATAAAATGATAAAATGAAGGCTAAACATTTTTTACAAATTTTAATTTTGAAGATATGGGTCGGCAGAAATTCTGTAGCTAAAAACAGTTTGTTCAGGTGGATTTCATGACAACTTTAATTGTAGTCGAGTGTACTGTAAGTTAAACATTACCTCGGTATAACCCGGTAGAATTGAACTGCCTAATATAAACTATATAGACTACGTGATTGGGCGATCTACCGATAATACCAGACTTACTCCCCCCTTTGACAATCTGGCGTGTTGTGGCGGGAAGCTTGTTTGTTGGAAACACAGGCCATCTTCCCGAGGCAAGGGAAACTGACTATAAAAGTCCAGTTTCCATCTTTGTCGAACGAGGCTGAAATTTCGTGGCTCGATCGTTGCGCCACCAGTGGCTATTATGTCTCTTATGAATACCCACCTATTGACCAATCATATTCCACCTCTCATATCACTTGCATTTACTTAAAACAAAATGGCTGTGCCCAGTCAAGACGATCATATCGACAATCAAGATCTATACTGTGATAACAAAGGTCTTACATCTCGAATGGAAAGATTTGAAAAATATCTTTCGAGGCCGGGTTGACGGTACACATACTTTGCAAATCCTGCATCGACTGAAATCTGCACGATAGTTATTTGCGAACCGGATGTCGATTTCGTTACGCGATTTTGATTGGACTATGTATAGACCCGTTATTCCAGCCAAAATTTAACTCTGAATTTTAACCTAGTTCGACAAGGCTGGAAATTTGGACGTTTGAAGTCAGTTAACTCCCATGCCTCGGGAGGATGATCACAGAGAGTGTCAGAAAGGTTTAGAAAACTGCTACCATTGAGCAAATTACGTTAAATTACGTTTTTAAAGACGTATTTTGATTTAAGGCGCATGGTCCGCATTTAACTCTCAAATTATGTACCCGAAATAATCTTCGAAAATATTGAATGTAATAAATATTGATAATCTATAGAATACAATCAATGAACATTAGATGATTATTTTTCTTAACCTTTGCTTCCAGACGAAGGCATGCAGTCAATTAATTGATAAATTAAGCAATTGTGTTGTATGTAATTTGAATATTGGCTCCAAATTCATGTAATTAAATTGACATGACACTTTAGCGATATAGAATTTACAAAGTATTTTTACACTAATCAAAACGCTAAACTATTTAAACACGAGTGAGTGAGTGAGTGAGTGAGTGAGTGAGTGAGTGAGTAGGGTTTTACGCTGCTTTCATCAAGATTCCAGCGATATCACGGCGGGGAACACCGGAAATGGGCGTCACACATTGTACCCATGTGGGGAATCGAACCTGGGCCCTCGGCGTGACGAGCTAACGCTTTAACCACGAGGCTACCCCACTGCCCCACGAGGACAAAGGTTTTCACATTAGCTTGCCTCCCACGGAATCGAGTTCTATTCCCAACATGGTGTGTCCATGGTGTGCCCATCGTGCAATGGTTGTCATACAGAAAACACGGCAACGAACTTCGCCTCGCATTCCCCATTAAAACGATCAGTCCAAACCTCGTGCAACAGTGATACAAAATTAATAAAAAAAGGTTTGACTAAAAAGTCAATGTCGCATTTAAGTTTTCATTCAAGCGTTCCTGTTAGACGTCAAGATCTTTTTCGTAATGCGATTATATTTCTTTGTACATATCAGTCAGAAATTCCCTATTAAACGATCAATCCAAATCCCTTGCATCAAAGAAACAAATAACAAGTCATTTTCAGATTTTACTTTTTACAAAAGCGTTCTTGTTACAAGTTAATGTCTTTCTAACAATGCCATCATGTTTACTTTGTACACACTATTAACCTACATTTATATAACCTAATGTCAATGAAGGGACACGAGGACACCACAGGACGCTCAGCTCTCGAGTATACACGACAACAAGTAAATGAAAGCAAATCAGCCGCGGAACATTAATGTTCCCATTGTCAGCGGTCGAGATACTTCGCCCACAGCAGGACACGCCTGTGGTATCACTGGTAGTCGCTGAACCGTAATAATGACGGGTCTCAGGAAGGATAGGTGCGTAGTTTCGCGATGTCAAATTAACATTACCGTATTTATGACAGTTACTTGTGTTCAGAGATTAGATACACCCAGCTTTATTTGTGATGTGCGAGCTCCAAGACCACACACGGTTCATGACTGTGTTCATATTATTTGTTCTTGGAGAAAACAGGCTTATCTGGAGCTGACGTTCCCACGCCTCTGAGAGGATTCCAGGGAAGAACTGATTCACAGAAACCATTGCTGGTCGCAAGAGTCGACCAACTGGATCATGTGTTCAGGATTCATGGCTTGGTTGAATGCTTGTTTTCGTACTCACCTAATCGTTGCTCACAATATCGATCACTGGATTGTCCGACCCACACTCGATTACTTACAGGCCGCTGGAATATTGCTGAGTTAGGCGTGAAATAACAAACAAACAAACAAACGGATCGACGACGAGCCCATTTTCATATTTCTATTCAGTGTAGAAAAACAATGTTCACAAAGTTGATGCATTGAGATTAAAAAGTGTCAAGGAAACTGAAAATATTTTCTTTTTTTAGGGCAGGCGTTGATCACACCACCCTCACATAAACTACTCTCTTGAAGTTGAGCATCCCGTCTAAAAACTTGAATGGATGTACTGTAGCTGCGTAAAAGACAATGTCATGCTTAAAAAATGTGCCTGCGCAACCAAATAATTTACGATCACCTCCGTGGTCTAGTGGATTAGAGCACCTATTCAGATAGCGCAAGGTCTGTGGTTCGATCCCTGGCAGCATCACACCAAAAGCGTTAAAAGAGGTTACCCTGCCATTTCATCTCATCCCACCTTCAAATATGTACGCTGAAATTGGTCTTTGCGTATCCGCAAATGCTATTATACTATTAAACAGGTTTTCGCAGTCTGTCGGAATACTCATTGCCTGAGAACCGCGTCGTTTTACGTTGAGGATTTAAGGAATGTTTCCAACAGAACTGATGTCGCCCAGCCCGTACTGTCTTATGGTTAAATAGGGTTCATGTTTGAACACGCTTGTTCCACCAGTGAGTGGGTGAAGTTCGTCTAACGCCGCAGTCAGCAATATTTAAACTGCATACAGCAGTCTGTTCAAGCTTGAACAACCTAGTGACAGATAGTAAGAACAACGATCCCCATCATTTCTTGCCCCATGACCTGCAACCAGCCAAGTCTCCGGGCCTGGCCATCTAATCCTCTATTTGACGCTACGCCGTCTATTAATTTTCGCGAGAGCCCTTGACTCGGCGTCTATTAAAGACCTGGCTGGTATAAGAGACCCAGGGTGTTTTAGAGGAATTATAGAGAATTGTTTCACAGTTCATATGGGGGTGATCGATCTGCAGCCATTTTGTTATGAATCGATATTTATGTATTCAAACGCACGTTTTTTGTGAAAAGGATTAATATATTTGAAAGGGGTTTCCGTAGCAAAAAGGAAACTTCTTTTTGACCAATCAGAATCAAGCATTCATCAATGTCATGGTAGAATCCACTTTAGTCGGCCTTACCACACTCTGATTACGGCTTATTCGTCTGTTCAAGAATGATTTATGTTTTAAGTCATTCTCAGAGGCGATTACAGCGCTAAGATCATCGCCAAAAGAAAGTGTACAATTAAAAATTGGATTGGATAAAAATTAGAAGCGTTATCAAAACGCTACTAGGCTGAAAACAGTCCCCGAAACATTGCAAAAATAGAGTCCAAAACACA
Organism: Haliotis rufescens; assembly: GCF_023055435.1. NCBI lineage: Eukaryota > Metazoa > Mollusca > Gastropoda > Lepetellida > Haliotidae > Haliotis > Haliotis rufescens. The sequence goes on along the minus strand of NW_025964112.1, from coordinate 42,164,713 downwards.
ACTATGATACCTGTATCAAGTACCAGTACATCACCATCGAATAACCTTTCTTGTTTGGGAATAACGATAGTCCTAAAACTAATTTTGAACACGACCCTGATCTATTTTAAAAAGAAGGATTTGACTTTGCAACGAGAAACAGTTTAACGCAAAAACATCACGAAAGTTGTATCATTTTAAAAGGATTTACCGAAAGTGTTAAAGAGATATGTTCAACTAAACTTGGCAATCTATAAAATTAACACGACTCTATAATAACAAACCCTACTTCAACCCTATCGTTCTATCCTCATATATTACCCTTCAAAAGATGCACGACTGTAAGAGACAATTAATGTCCACAGAACGTCTTTGAATATCGAATGCGCATGTCACTAACCCGTTAAATAAACGTTATATTTACACAAATCCAAACCCTTTAAGTGCGGATCAATCCAATGCTTTCTTATATACCACATACTAAAATAGACACCGAATAGAACCGAGTATTTCTAGATCCCCCCCCCCCCCCCCCGGGATATAATCACAATCTTGCGCATACAATGTTGCGGTTAAACACAAATTCGTACTTCGTACTAAAAATGACTGAAATGGATGCAAATACAAATGTGCGAATTAGTTGGGGATTTAGGAATCCTTGAATTATCAGTTCATTGAAAATGTTGATACACTGATGCCAAGCTACAACATCATATGAAATCGATACCAAACTTCATATATCCATGTGACTTGCGTTTCCATTCAGAACATAAGAACAACTAGACTAAAACCAGAGTTAATGCAACCTGTCCCTTGGGATTACATCTTTTTAAAGTCAGACATTTACGATACGATACACAGAAAAACTGTTTTAATAGTTCAAATTGCCCCAATACTCACAGACCTTGAGATGAAGATGACCTTTTGGTCTAAATCGCTGCAACTCAGTGTGCAGAGATGCGTCCTTTGGATGACAGTATCCGTTGTTTGTGGAATCAAGTCCGTTTCACCAAACAACAATGAATCTTATCACGTTCCACCTACAGTAAGGTGACACATCGTCGCATCATTTTGATGTTGTTAAACAGGCAATTAATTCACACACCTATATTTTGAACATGTCCCAAATAAAGTCCCCGAAACCACTCTGCAGGTGAGGTGCAAGTCGTCCACTTTAAAATACTCAACTCAACGTTACGAGGCACCGTTAACCTTCAAACTCATCATCGCAGGCGACATCGACACAAACCGAAAGACCGAAATGTAATTGTGGGCTTTCCTTCCTCATTAAAATAACCCGCCATAATATAACTGAAATACCGATTAAGGCGGCGCAAAACACCTTTAAAGATGCTGAAATTAATTGGTAAATGTACGTATACAGTCACTTGATGGCACGATGGTATTGCGGATGCAGAAGTATTCTCCTTAGCTTTCAGCATAGTGGTTCGATTCCTTGACCTAAACTGATGTTTCGGTCAGCACCCATGGTCAATGGTTTTAATGACTTTGTAAACGCTGACTACCCACATCCTTTGTCGTATTTACTTCAATACTAATATGAGTCACACACTTGTTATTTCGGACTCCGCTTTCTTCTACCACTGCGGTGGTGTGGCCTTGTGGTTAAAACGTTCGTTCGTCACTCTCATTGGTACAATGTGTGAAGCCTAATTCTCGAATATTGCGGTGTAAAACCAAACTCACCCACTCACTCTAAAAAAAATGGTTATCCGACTAAATCTAGAAAGGAGTTTTCAAGGGTACATACCACGTCCACAATAACTGCAAATATGGTAACCCATCCACGGCAACTATGCCAGGAATACCATATCATATTTTTCTCCTTTTTGTGCGATATGTTTGGGATATTATGTACAGCGAAACCCCGTTAATCTAAACTCCCGTTAATCCGGAAACCTTACCCTAGGTTTTGTTCAATCACAAATATGCAACGCATATATCGACATATTTGGATTCTTTAACCGAAACGATTTTAGTGGAAACTTTATCTTCCGGATTAACGGAGTTTCACTGTATGAAGGTGTACCTGTCATGTTTGTACGACGCTGTCGACTGCGACGAAGTAGTCCAGATACCTAGAAAAGTGAATGGTCGTCCTCGTTCCTTGTTCTGTCTGTTGGAAAACCGCCGCCGTCGCCTTAAGGCGAAGGATGTCATCGGGGAGCATGTCATAAACTCGCAAAGATATTTTCTTCTTTTGTGGAATTCTTTTCTTTTTCTGTCGACAAAGTTTTTATCTACATATAATAATCAATACTGGAAAATACATACATGTGATGACTACCACTCTTTCATTAATCTAATCGCAAATGATGATTATTAAAATTCATTTTGAAACTGTCCCCAACAGAATTTGCTCAACTTTCATTTCATTGGTCAACCAAAATGATCAGAAGCAACAATCTCATTGGATGCTCTGATTAGCTCGGTGACACCTCGCACTAGTGTCCTGACGTGTTCATGAGTTCTTTTGATGCTTCATAAACAAAAGTCTTTCCTAATCAACCAAAGCTATATGGCAGGTTGCATGTGAGCGAGCGTTAAGTGCCTCGCGACATGTGGTGCTGTAAATTAACCAATCTAACAAAGACAGGACAAGCCACCCATGCCGAGGAATACTGGACAAGATACATTTCTTCCCAGGGTGGGGGCAACTATGACAAGTATTTGTGAGTCTTGCCACACCTAGTCGTCAGAAAAGTACATTTCTCTTGATGTTCTTTTCCGTCGAATTGGTTTTTATACCTTGATAAACAGTGTTTCAGTTATACCGCCATGAGGTCTGAGGTGTTTATTAGTTCGTAAAAGTCACAAACATCGATGTTGTCAATCCTACAAACATAATCAGGGCGAATCTGGAATTCGTACCAACGATCAAAGTATCCTTGCACGCCTGAGTCACGCAACTCTGCACACCCAATTGCAGCGCTTTAGACGACAGGACCACTTTTACCCCCAGTTTATATGTATGATATTGTATCAAATATTCATTTTAAATCATAACATGGATAGTGTTATGGATGCGATAAAGCAATCCGATAAGCTAGGCATCGACATCCGATAAATATGCAAATGAGGCCGTATAGAAGCTACATACAGTAAACTACGGTTTTAACGAACTCAAAGGGACCACTAGATTTAGTTCGTTATATCCGTCAGTTCGTCATAAGCGTGTTCGTTGTAAACGTAGTTTACTGTACATCAATGCAGCATCTGTTTGCTCATTAAACTATTGATTCATGTTCTCCGTAGCTTGAGATAGGGGTTGCCAAATGTATGAGTGATTCCGTAGGCAAAGATTGCTGTAAATCATTTGCATTATAACTGAGCAGATCACCCAAACATTGTATTCATATGCAATTTCTAAAGTTACTTCATTGACTGAACTTACATTTCTTTATGTTAAACATATATGAAAAAGAAATTATTGCCCTTGTGTGCTTCCGTATCGTAAATATCATTTGGGACAAAATATATTTATCATGCTCGCCCAAGGCTCATAACACAATTTATGTTCCTAGCAAGTGATATTTACGATACAGAAACACACGAAGGTAATAATCTTTTTCTCCTATAAGTATATATACTACACTCACTCACTCACAAAAAAACATCGTTCATATCAGTATATTTGTCATTGGTGTTCAGCTAGAAGTATTGTACCGCTTCAATAACTTGAAGTTCCTTAAATCGTTTTGATATGTAGACCGTTACATAAACGTTTTCACTTTTTCGGAATCTCCCCATGATACTTTCGAAAACAAAATAATTTTTGGGAGGGTTATTTTCTGAAGAAGGTCATTTAACAATCTTTAACTACTCATTGTCTAACATGGCGGAGACACCCTGTGATGATTGTTGAAAGAAAACCAGTGTTCCTATATTGTTGGATGAGAAAATAGACACTAACTAAAGAAGACGATCTTATTTGGAAACAATTTAGTTTTGCATTTTCTTACGTTAAATCAGTATCGCTTCGAAAACCACCTAAACCCAAATAATTGATTGGCTCAGGTTTAAAACAAGAAATAACATCAAGAACAAGAACTTGCAGTTTATTGATTACAGACATCTTGTATTGTTCGAAATGGTTGTTCAAATGTCATCCTATCCGATTATACTTCAGGACATGTTCGGAACATGCTTCGGATCTTTTCTCAGACAAAAACAGAAGACAATTTCTCTAATCCTGGAGATTAGAGTTTTGTCGGTGGCTATGAGCTTTATCACGAGCGTCCGTAGTTTTATCTGCTCAGAGAACAATACGGTGATGGCTATAGACCTGTAGACAACATGGGGGACTCCTTAAAGTACTGATGGGTCACACATGGGAAGTGTCATTCTTCTAGAGGCAGGCAGGCAGGTGGAAATCACGCAGGAACAGCCATACTGTCGATGTTCACACAGCAACAAATGAAATATATGCCGTTTGTGGCCCCTGGAGCGGGTAACGCCTACCTCTTATATCAGCCCCTACTGGGCCGGGCGTAGAACAAGCAGCACACTTGATGATGGAAATCGCATGGCCGAAATGTGGCCATAAAGATGGACATTATAAGGATTCATTACACAATTTACATTTGAACCTGATAATATTTGCTTTTTATTGCCTAAATTATTTTTTATATTCAACTTTACATTAATGTTAATTTATTTTATGTTTTGATCATGATCAATTTTAATTATGATGTTTTGCATTTTATTGTGATAGCCCAATGGTAGGGTTGATTCAAACAACTTGTGAATGCTAAAAGGCGAATAGATCATGTCATGTTCAGTATTGAGAGAATGAGGGATATTTTACAGTAGTTTTATATCAGCATCATGGCGGCATGTACATAAACCGGAGGTTGACATCATGAGCAAACGATCCACGTCGTTTAAGCATGGGGTACAAAGAAGCTAGTCTGGCCAGGTTATCTTCCATTTGTCATTCACCAGATCAGGCCAACATTCAAGGCCTGCGTGGAAGTGTTTTGGGTACCAGGGACCGATCTTCACTAAGCGATACTTGCAGTAGGATTGTCAAAATTCATGGATGAAGTACGGGAGCTATGTATGATTCTATGCATCACATAAAAGGACATATGCTTGTCGTAAGAGGCGACTAACGGGATCGGGTGGTCAGGCTCGCTGACTTGGTTGATGCTTGTCATCGATCCCAATTACGTGGATCGATGCTCATGATGTCAATCACTGGGTTGTCTGGTCCAGACTGTATTATTTACAGACCGCCGTCATATAGATGGAATAAAGCTGAGTGTGGCGTTTAACAACAAATAAACAAAGAAACAAACACATAAAAGGAATTGCGTATTGTGAAATCTTTTGTTGTGGTCCTCTCTGTGACACCCCTTTGGAAAATGGACAAACTTGAGGGACGTGCAGTGACTATGGGTAGCCCAAAGACACCAAAGGCTTGAATTAGCTAATTAGTGGCGGCGATCATCTATAGTCTATAGTGTGGAGAACATTTCCAAATTTGACGCATCAGTGACACAATGTCCGATGCAATTTCCTATTTTGACTTATACCATATGTTCCCGTGTCTTTTCAGGTGAACAACTGACTTGCCTTGGCGTGTATTTGTGACGGGGTCAACTGGTGGGGAAGGACACGCTCACCTTTTCTCGAACACCTGGTATCATCACTATTTCAAAGCATGAACACGTGCTCATGACATGGTGGAAATCGTACAATCGACACTGCTTTAAGCAGAGATCGCTTATGAATATAGAAACGGTTTGGACACTTTTATTTCCACATATAATGCATGGCAAAGACTTCTAACATTCGACCGCTTCCGTGGTCTAGTGGTAGAGCGTCCGCCCGGAGAGTCGTTAAAAGATGGTACTTGTTGTTAGCCTGTCTGGGGCTCTGCATTAAGGGGCTAAAACAAGGACTGGTCGGCACGGAGTCAGTATATTGTGTCTGAGAGGGGTATTCATGTTAAACTGCGGCATGGTGTCTAAGTGGGCTAGCACTATAAAATCGGCATTAGTCCGGACCAGTACACACAGCCAAACACACATATGTGGTCTGTCATTGTTGCTGACGCCTTGCACTTGTGTGCAACATATACCCGCGGAAAAGCTGCCTCACGGTAAATCCCGTAACGTGTAAATATTGCATTATCGTACATGTAGATAGCTACACCGTTTGTACAACATTTGCACATCTGAGCATGTATATAGTCTCTGACAGCGATGGCTCAAACCTCTGACGACGAGCTCGTCTCTACTGTCATGGCGTCCCAGGTCCAACCGATCTGTGTTGAGATTGACCATGGTGATAATGGCCGTAAACGACGCTATGAAGAACAAAGCGATGACAAGGCGGACAACATGAATAAGAAAAACAAAGGTGAGAACGAAGTGGATAGTGATGATTTACTTTTACGTGACGATGCACGACTTAGTGACGTGGTGAGAGCTATGCATCTTTTGACCACAGCACTCACAACACGTATGGATACCTTTGAAGATGGTATGATCAAGAGCATTCTTTTGACAGAAAACTGAAAGAGGTATTGGAGCATATGAAGACGCAACTTTTAGTGTTTCAGTCATGTGGTACAGTACTGTATGCATGTGGAGACTTCAATAGCAGGGTCTCAGACCTGAATGATTTTATAGACGGCGTGGACATGCTACCCGAAAGGCAGGTCGTAGATTATGTGACTAACGCCAATGGGCGGAGACTGATTGAATTTCTGATAGATGCAAATTTCTGTATACTGAATGGAAGACATACAGCATCCAATGACTTTACCTACATACATGTATCTACGAGAGGTGCCTCCGTAGTTGACTACTGCATGATACCATGGGAATCTCGGTTTTTAGTTGTTTTCAGGTACTAAGACCTTCAGCGTTAATAGATGGCGCTGGTGTTGAACAGGTAAATACAGACTTACATAGTAAGCTTGATCACTGGCTGTTACAGTGGTCAGTGTAATGTGATGCTATTAATATTGGCTGTCAGGTAGCAGATACGGTTTATACAACACGCTTTATTACATCTGATATACCTTCTGACTTTTTAGCATCTGATAAATGTATAGCACACTTGAATGTCATCATATTTCCGCTCGAGAAGTCGACCCAGTCACAGAGTGACCTAGATCTAGGTGCGGAGACTCTCACAGACTTAGTTCAGAGAGAGAGATGCATGAAAAGTTAAAGCCACGTTCTCATGTTGTTTTCGGTGGTAAGAGCAATAAAAAGCGTCGTGTGAGAAAGCCATGGTGGAATGATGACCTGCGTGTGTTGTGGGATGACATGTGCGAGGCAGAGAGAAAGTGGTGTAAATGTAAACGCCCTGGTAATGAGAGAATGTTTCTGAAACAGTTTTGTTAGAAAGCGAAAACATTTTGACAAAGTAGTGCAAAATTGCTAAACGAATGTATGCGAGAAAGGAGAGTAAACGGTTGGATGAAATGTGTGAGGATAATAATAGAGAGTTCTGGAAGAAGATTGGTAAGATTGGGGTAGGTGGGGAGAGACAAAGACAGATGAGAGTGGTTTTAGAGGATGGAAATGTATCTGAGAAATGGAGTGATGTACTAGATAAGTGGAAGAAAGATTAGTGTAAACTGTTGAATGGTGACGTCAGGATGCAGAATGTTAAGTGTGACAGTGAGACTGGTGACACACATGTGTTGTTCCACGCTAAGATTACTCTCTTTGAAGTAACTAGAGCGGTTGATTGAAGCCACTATGGCAATGCTCCTGGTGTTGACGGTATCCCGATGGAATGTCTTAAATCACAAAATGTTATTTCGGCTATGCACAATATTTTTTATATCTGTTTTTGCACAGGGAAAATCCCTGCATTATGGTTAAAGGGCATATTAACCCCACACCAAAGCGTTCTACTTTAGATCCTTCGGATCCTTTATCGTATAGAGGATTGACCCTCACCAATTCCATGTACAAATTATATTCGTAATATTTTAAATAACCGTCTGCTGAAAGCACAAGAGCTCTAAATAATGCCCAAAATAGGTCAATGGTCAACTACGGATCATATTCACTCTGTTTGTTCTTTTATTGAAACAAGAAAATGTATTAAAAAGACACTTTTTCTGCTTTTATTGACTTTCATAAAGCGTATGATAGCATTAACAGAGGTGTGCTGTGGGAGAAATTATCTAACATTGGTGTGAAAGGGAAAATGTTTCTAGCACTTCAATCGTAATATGATAATGTGAAATGCAGTGTACCTATAAATGGTATGCTTACACTCTGGTTTAATGTCAATCGGGGTTTAGAACAAGGATGTTTTCTCTCGCCAATTCTGTTTTTTTATTAATGATTTGCTTGACAGGCTAAATGAAACTGGTATTTGTATTTGTGTTGATGATATTACTATTGCAGCCTAAGCATATGCTGATGATCTTATTTTTCTTGCAGAATCGGCAGATGATTTGAATAGTCTATTACATGTTATGAATACATGGTGTGTTGATAATAGTATCCTTATTAATAATGACAAATCCAAGATTGTACAGTTTAGAAATGTAAGCGTTCCAAGAACTACATCGTTTTTTTTTTAAACATTGGTAAGTCTGTTTTAGATATTGTTGATAATTATCTAGGCCTCCTGCTCACGGAACATCTTGACTACAATGCTATGGCAAAAGCAGCAGCTAAATCGGCTAACAGAAAATTAGGTCTTCTTATATGTAAATATAAGGCAATCGGAGGTATGCAATCCACTACTTATTCGAAATTGTATGATACGATGGTGTGGCCAGTCTTGAGTTATGGGGCATCTATTTGGGGTCATCGTGACATTTCTACTGTAAATGCCGTTCACCATCGTGCTTTGAGATTTTTCTTAGGGTTGGGGAAATACGCTCCAAATGTTGTTGTTAATGGAGATATGGGATGGATTCCTCCGATAGTTAGACAGTGGATGTGTATTGTTAGACAGTATTGTCGTTTTACTAAAATGTCCCTTAGATTAAATAAGTATGTTTTTATGGGGTCTGAACGGTATGCTGGTGGACGTGTGAAAAACAGGAATTTTCGTGTGAGGGCAAAGCTGAACGAATGGGGTCTGAATATTTCTGAGAATGTTAGCGTGAAAAGTGTAGTTGTACGTGTGCATGATATATGCATTGGAAACTATGTGTCTGATTGGAATGAACTATTATGCAAGCCTGGCGAAGAACGGGTGGTAATAAATTACATACGTATAGAATGTTTAAAAATGTGTATGGGTGTGAAAGTTATGTAAGTATGTATGTGCCTCGTTCTTACCGCTCTGCCTTTTCCAATTACGATCAGGCTCCTCTAAAGTTGAAAACAGGCAGATATACGAACATGACTGGAAGAGACTGTTTTCAGTGTAAAGAAAGTATTGAGGATGAATGTCATGTATTGATGGATTGCCCTGTGTACGATGATTTGCGAGAAAGTTTATACGAAAACGTCAGTTTTAGCTATCCCAAATTCCTAGAGTTATGTAATACTGATAAAGTTATTTTACTTTCTAAATATTATGTATACTTTACAGCCCAAACCTGCTTTTTAATTCTCCAACGAAGAAAATGTATTTTATATGTTTAGTAACTGGTAGTATATTTTATATACCTTTTTACACTAATATCTTTATGTTATATATACTGTGACATATTTTTAATCTCCCGTAACCCTTAACGGGTCGCTCACTTATATGTCCTGTCATATGTATCTATGTAAATATTTTTGGGAGGTGAGACTCAAATAAACAATCTGTCTGTCTGTCTGTCTGTCTGTCTGTCTGTCTGTCTGTCTGCATGTCGCTGTATAAGCGCAATTTTGAACGTGTCGTTGAACCTCACCTTCGACACAAGCCTTATAAAAAAGACCATACCAGATTCGGCGTTACGTCACAGCATAAAACGTGACATAACGTGGATGTCCATAGCTGTTTCGTGCCCCGGCGCCGCAAGGCACTGTGTACCATTTGGGCATGCTGAATTCTTATGATGGTGAGCTCAACCCCCTGATCCACCTTGAGAATGTTTCTGGGTTTTTCAGCACCATACCCGTGCTCGTGGGTTTCACCAAAGAAGTAAACGTCTAAATCCCGAATCAATTCTGGCTGTTTTCCAGCATGAAGCTGACAGGCCGTGATATAATTGAAATATGGTTCCAAGCGAGGTCAACCAATCTCACGCACTCACTAACCCCAACAACGGACTTGTGAACGACTTGAATCAAACCTGCATAGACCCAAGCCTCCAGTCCTCCACTGCTGCCACCGAAGATGGCCTTTCAAGGTCGGTACACCGACACAGGTAACTACATACGTCATTCTGTCCTGGCGGACATTTTCAACAAACAATTTGGATGGTAGATTTATTTGTTTCGAAAATTATGTTTCAAACTGTCATTGTACATGATCTACAACAAAGATAATTTGGAGGGGGGGGGGGGGGGGGGGGGTAAAGGTTCCTGACTTTCCGATTCCAAAACAATAATTTCAATGATTATTTCATTCGCATTTACATCACCAAAACCAGAAATACATATTAAGCATCCAGCGTTTCGTGTGTGCATGGTGGGTTTGCATTGCCTCAAAGAATCTTGATTTTCAGTTGTTAATGAATAAAAATATTCGATTTAGGAATCCCGTCGACATTAACTACAGACTATGAGTGAGTGAGAGAGTGAGTGAGTGAGTGATTTAATCAAGCGTTATCAAGTTGTGTCAGCTCCAGTTTAGAAGAAAGACCAACTTGGCCAAAGCGGCGGGTGTTTTCCACTTTCGTTATAACCAAGTACTATAGTGCTAACAGTCACGATCACAATAGACACTGGATTCGAACCGACAACCTGCGGATCCTTGTACGTCCAGGGTGCCGTTGTACAAAGCGATCTTACCTCTAAGGAGACCGTACCTCCCATACTTAACATAGACTTACGACAGTCGTAGCGCTAAGCTCAACACTCTTCACTTTAGTATCATGCAATTTGGAAATCTCATCAGTTTATTGGATTTTGCGAGGAAAAAAACACCCTGTTAAATGATTGTTGTCCAATTTCATAATGATTTAAGATGAAAAACTCTTTTTCTTGATCATATGCCTTATGAGAATGTTTTAACAAGTGAAAACAAAATTGTTTTGTTGCTTTAAGTCTAAATCAATTGTTTTACTGTTGACGTGTGAATCAAACAGACGACGGTGTGTTGTGTTGAGGCGAATGCTCTTGTGTAATATAAGTGTTAGTATAATCTCATGGGGTATAAGAGTAATATAGTCATTTGTTTATAATACCTGCATGTCTATTGAACATGATTAGAAAAAGACATTGTCAATTTCCACATTCAAATTAACAACGTAAATAATATATTATATACCATCGGGTATTGTTCATCAATGCAAACTGTTGACGTATATTTCTTTTCCTTATTTTAAATGGATCTGTACATTGACGCCAAAATTCAGAATGTCACTATCTCAAAAGACTATATCGTGAGCATGTATTTAGGAATCATATTATGCACCCATTTTGAATGACGAGCAATTAGAGCAGTCTGTTAAGAAATTATGTATGTATATATTTTTCAAGAAATGTGAGTAATATGCTCATGTCCTTGTATTGCTATCGGAACTTATAAATGATAACACACCTATATTTTTTAAGTTTTTAAAAAGTTTATTAAAACAATAAAAACAAAATCTGCACTGTCTATGGAACTCTCTTCAAAATCAAAACAAAATTATTTTTTTAATTTGTAAAATGAAGAAAATCGCATGATAGTGTGTCATATAAAATATATGTCAAATTTTGTTGAAATAGTGTTCAAAGTAGAAAAATAAACATCACTGTATTATAATACATATGTACAATTGTAACGTAAATAACAAAAAATAAGGATTTCAGCGATTATAAAGTCATTAGCCATCTCGTCACAAGATGTCACAAAATCATCATATACATGATATAATATATACACTTTACATGAATATGGAACGACGATCACCTATGCTTGAAATGTATATAATATATCATTCATTTTAAAATATTGCTTCATAAAGGTTATATTTAACATTGTAATAGGATAGTGCACACGTGTAGCAATATTTTTTCAATAAAAAAGGCATTCACTAACTGTTTCATATCATTGGTAGAAACAGTTAATATCATTAAAAATAATCCGGTAAATGAAAACATACCTTCACATTTGAAGTTGCCAAAGTCAACAAGGTTCTATTTCAATTATTTTCCTGATAATAAACAAGTCAAATATTGACTGTGATTGGCACAAAATGTGAAGATGTGTTTTGTGTTCTATTATATATGGTTAAAAGTATAGCACTGATAGGATTAACCTTTGAATTGTCATGCTAGATCAATATAATACCAATATATGTCGAGAGACAGTAATATATCCAGTGTAATATATCTATGAATAACAGTTCACAATGCCAGTGCTGAGCGTGGGGCAATCACACCAGTAGCAAAAGCAACAGTCCACATTGCAGGTATCCAGATACCACGTCCCATCAAGCTGGTAGCCAGAGCCGAACTCTCTTGAAACCACAAGCATGTAGCCAGATAAACAATAAGCCATCCAGAATTGAAAAAACGACATCTATCCGCACACAGGGTTTAAAGAAATTTCTCTTGGTAATCATCCTTTTGATTGTCGAACAACGATGTTGGAATTGTATTCCGAAGAAGAAATATATTGCTTCCATGCCGTTTTCCTGTTGTCTTTGACACATGCGACATATATTAACCATCGTGGAATAAATTAGACAAACTTCTGTCTTCTATGCTAATGAATCGCGGTGTCTTCCATTCTGAAACAGAAACAAAATACACAAATGAATATTTTTCATAACGTTCTATACCACTTCCGTGATAACTATCCCTATCGGCTTTCCTTGACACCCAAAGTTAATCTCGTCCAACATTGCGGGGAATCCATATTGGAACTACATCTCGTCACGTGACTTTCAGAACCCAACAAGGCGACAGTCGTGACCCTAATGTAAGTGTTTTTATATGCAGATTCTTTAAATCAAATTGTATTTACTTCAAAATTCAAAATCTAGTTTCAAAATCAGCCGTCATGTTATTTGAATTTTATGCGGCGGGATCTGTCGGCACTTGGCTTAAGTGAAAGTATGTATCACTACGCCCGAGGTATTATCATGCATGAAGCGGAACAAGTCGAGGGGTCCAACATGAAGATGACAAACATAAAAATGAATTGTAAATAAGATATGTAAATTGTAATAATGGGTGATGAAAATAAACCAGTTGCAGTTGTAATAAAGTTTTCCTGTATTAAATATGTGAACTGTATTATACGATATGCAAATTGTAATAATGGGTGATGAATATAAACCAGTTGGAGTGAGAATAACGTTTTCATATCCTAAATATATGTCCCATTATTACTCCTGTACATTAACATGATTCCTACGTACTTACCCTGTATACTCGGTTTGGTGAACTGTTCACATTCGGCCTCGGTACCTCAAACTGAAACAATTGACGGTCAAATAATATACTCTCTCCTTCCTGTATTCTACAAATACATATATTTGTCATGTTACAACTGTTGCTGTGTATGTGTTATTTAGTTAATGAATGTTGTTTCAGATCACTTGAAAGTACTTGTGTTATCAACTCCCTTCTGCGTTTCGTCAGCGATAACATCCACGTCAAGAATGTACTCCTTGGTAACATATTGAATAATTGGACTATATCATTTGAGTAAAAAATGGTTTATTGAGAATTGTGTTGGAAGAGATTTCCGTTATTTAAGTTATTCAAAACACAAACTTACCGGCCCATTTCTTGTAGGCTCCAATACATTGAACATATTTTCCCATGAAAAGTTGGATCTGCTTGTGTCTGGATAAGCGCCTCCGTCTGTAACAGTAAATACATTTTGTTTACATTTCACGTCGTGATAACTGTCTAAATCAATGCCCAAGAAACTAGGACCTATCCTTGTGTCTTCCTTCTTGTATAATAAATAATATTATGGGTTTACAATAAATATTTAAAGATAAAAATACAGATTTGTCTACACCTTTATTTTGCATTATCATTTATCAGCGTTATTGACTAACTGGATGATTAATTAATTAAATTAATAAGGTATTATTTTTGTAAAAATATAATTCACGTTTGTCTCCTCCTGTTTTGCCTTTACTTTTTTAGCATTATTGTCTTATTAATGAGTTACTCATTTTGTAAATTGTCAAGGACAAGTCATGCCTTGATCTTTTTGTGTGATGGTTGTCATGGTTACGTAACCTACCTCTTGGGCTGGAGTAAGGGTACGATCTGTCATCGGGGCCCGGCATATCCTGGAAGTCCGAGCGTCCTTCCAGAACCTTTGGTCGGCCATATCTGAAGTTTTCCCCGCTGTCCTGGGACGCGGTCTCGGAGAGTGTGTGTGGAGAGTACATCATGTAACGAGAAGCACCGAAGTTGCCCTTGGTTGGTAGATTACCCGAGAATGCACTTCTAAAGGCTTGGTTGTTACTGGAATAGATATGTAACACTCATGAACATTTGGTATACATAACCGAAAACATTGTATCTTGGAGGCATTTGATGCTTATGTTGTTTGAAGGTTATAATAGGAATCGGAAATGGTCGTGTTGATCGGGTGAAATCGGGTTGATTCGGGGATTATCGACAGAGCTCGGATTTGATCGGAAATGTCGGTGTTGATCGGATGGGATCGGTGTTGATTGGATTGATTCGGGGAATATCGACTGAGATCGGACATGATCGGATTGGTTCGGGGTCTATCGGATGGAATGAGGAATGGTCGAATGGGTGTGATCATGGATGCAAAGAAACATACCGTTCTTCAACAAGGAAGCGGCGAACAGGCGTGGGCTTGTTTTTGCAACAGCAGACGTATATGAGGATGATCAAGATGATGATGACGACGAGAGCGATGGGAACAGTCAGACCGACAATAAGGGGAACGTTCAGCTCTGTAATATAAGGAATTAATTGTATAAAGATACAATACACAAAAACAAACACTCATTGATATAGAGAAATGAAATATTTAAAAGAATTTTCAGGCCTCTCTAACTGATGTCTTATTCATGTGTTACTTTCATCTACTTTTCACAATTGTGTCGAGAGTCATCTGGTTACGAAACAAGCTGAATGAATGAAGAAAATTACAGAACGAAAAACAGCTACTTACGTTGTGCGGGTAGCTTTCTGGAAAAGAGAGAGGTAAAACAATGTTACACACAGAATTTTCATTTAATGACATAGAGATTACTGCATGGATGTCAGTAAAATACAATATATTTTACGAGTTGTTTTAAAACGTATCTAACGAGCGAAAGAAACATAATCATTGCGAACCGGGATTCGTACATACGATTACCGGTTTCTGGCACGCCCAAGGGACGCAAATCTGTAAAAAGAATTTCAGCGACTTATAAGAGTGGACCACCCGTACGTCTGAGTGTGGATATCATATGTCTGACTGTCGTACCTGACAACTGGCAGTCCGTTCTCAACTTCACAATATTCATCACTTGCAAACGTTCTCAATATCTTCAGTGTATCACATGCATTTCCAGAGGCGGGGACTGTAACAGACAATATATCATCTTGTACCTGAATATACAGTTACAGAAATCAGAAAAATATCAAAGATACTGAAATGATATGTAAATTTATATATTTATGTATCATTAACAATCTCAAAACAGCAATACAGTTGAACCGCGGTAAATAGAGAATATACACCGATCTATTATAGGTCAAGACAAGTTGATACTACTGTAGGGTTACAGTGCCGGTAAGGATTCTTCAGATTCAAGTTAAATACATAGTCGTTACCGATCTACTGAGTTAACAGAGTATAATAATGTTATGATTTCATGTAAAAAAAATTTTTTTTCAAAATTCAATGTGAGTATATGTGTCAGTCCTACAAAATTATAGAACTTACTGGTTTGTCCCTTGTATGTGACGCCTGAAACAGGAAAGGAGGTCGAACCAACTGTCACTGTGGGGCCATCGGCTAAGGCTTCGACAATGGCCGCCGCAAGACTCTGGGTGTTGGTTGTTGCGGTTGGGTTGATATTGAGTTCGGAGTAGGCGATGACGCTGCCGATACTGAAAAGAAAACAAAATCGACAAGAATATAGACAAGAATATAGATAACGTATTCGGATATCACAGTTGTATTCACGTTTCTCTGTGCTTGGCATTTAAACTACACAAGGGCGGTCGGGTAGCCTAGTGGTTAAGGCGTTCGCTCGTCACGCCGAAGACCCGGTTCGATTCCCGACATGGGTACAATGTGTGAAGCCCATTTCTGGTGTCCCCCGCCGTGATGTTGCTTGAATATTGCTAAAAGCGGCGTAAAACCATACTCACTCATTCACTAAACCACACAAACGACAACAACAACAGTCATGTGACTGGTGAGAATGAGTGTGTACGACTTTACGCCGCTTTCAGCAATATTCCAGCATAATCACGGCGGAGGACAACAGTAATGGGCTTCACACATTGTACCCATGTGGGGAATCGAACCCGGGTCTTCGGCGTGACGAGCGAATGCTTTAATCACTGGGCTATCCCCCCACAAGGTTATCCCTCGGTGAGAGAAATGGTTTCGTGAATTCTTTTCGGGAAGTAATATTGTATTCGCCAAAAATAACACAAACGTCGTAGTTTGTTATAAACATTAACGCCATGAACAAACTGTCAAACTGTAGTCATGTCTCCATGTATATTTCCATTCGTAATACGCATGCGCACTATAACCGAATATGATCGCCGACCTTAGGCTGAAAGCGCTAAGCTTGTTGCGTGAACCAACAGCGGCACAAGATTTGGCAAGCACATGCATGTATTGTACTTCTTGCAAATGTTTTTATTCCTTAATTACTTTCTTAATATTTTTGTTTTTATTTTTCATTCCATAGATAGCAAAATTGTCGCGACGATGAATACTGATATTGCCCAAGGAACATGTCACTCACGTCAAGTTGTACACTTTAGCGGGCACGAAGTTCTCTGAAGGGATAGTGGCATTGGCCACGCTATTAATCTGAAACAGATAGAAAATGGTATAGATACTTGCCTCAACAATATGCTACACGTAGTCTTTACATTAATAATATCCCCTACATCTCTATGATTCCCCGAATTTGTATGCAAAATATACATTTATTATGCCAAACTAAAATATACTAAGCTTTTGTAACCGTCATCGTAACTCTTTAAATTCTATATTTTGTCATTGTTGATAATGCTCATGTGCGACCCTTCATGTGCTTTTTGAGAAACAAATGAATAATGAATATTGATAGGCGTATTGCAACACAACTGGATCAGTGAACCTACCGCAGCTTCTATCTGTACGACGAGATCCTTGTATGCCTGTGATGTTGGCCCCTGGTTGATAGCGGCGCTTCGGTCCACATTGAATCGTACGTAGGCACCAAAGGCTTCGGAAACCTCTAAATAATGTAGAATACGTCCATTAATAAATGCACCACTCAAGCCCTTCTTGAAATGTATATCTCCTCAAATTAATGAGAGTTATTTTATTTTAACCTATATTTCAGCTATATCAAAACAATGATAAACTTGCCAGAGAAACCAGTGATTTACACTATCAGGGTACATATATACGATCATCCATTCAGTAATTATGACCGATGTTTTTTTTCTGTCGAGTCTACAGGTCTACACCTACTCAACGAGAGACGATACCACCAATGTATATGTATGTAATAATCTAGAGACTGAAAATGGTTTAGTGGTACTTAAACTCTGATTATCATCAACACATTGTTGAATGATTAAAGATAAATTTATTCTTAATCCGGCATGAAAGATATGCTATATATTTGATATACATACTGACTTGTTAAGATGGAATTTTAACACATCCTTTCACTTACAATACTTTCATTTGATGGACACTATGGCCTTGACCTACTCGACAGATTCCGCTACCATCACAAAGACCGTGACACTTACTTGTGCATGCATTTCCGGTTCCAGTATAACCCGATGGGCATGAGCAGAAGTAACTTCCGGGGGTGTTGTTGCATTCATAGGAACAGTTTCCATTGCTGCTGCTGCATTCGTTGACATCTGAAAATGCAAACCCAGGAAATACAGCGTTCCTTCTCGTATGTGGCGTTCATGAGGACATTCCAGTGAGTTCGTAATCGAACCCGGACATTCGGGTGACGATCGAACGCCTTAACCACTAAACTACCCCACATTCCAGTAGAAATATAATTAAACCTATTGTAAACAGTTCCGAAATGATTCTTATATCCAGTAGATTTGTTTTTATTGTTATCGGTTTATATACATGTACATATTTTAAAGGATATTATTTTAAATAAAACATTTCAATTTAATATATATATATGCTAGTGAGTGAGTGAGTATGGTTTTACACATTTTACTCATCCAGTTAATCGAACCAGGTACCCAAATGCGTTTCTTTTCCCAAACAATCACATACTGTTAGTGGGAACAATATCTAAAGCCCCATGTGTGCCCCCTCCGTGACGTCACTGTAATACTGCTAAAGGGGGAATAAAAACCCAAATATGCACTCAACCGAAAGACTTTACAAGCTTGAGTAACGGTAAACAGGCGGATCTCTGAGACTTACCTTCGCATGTATTTCCAGTCGCCGTGTATCCTGTGTTGCAGTCGCACGCGTAGGAGCCATTGGTGTCCCGGCACGTGGAGAACGTGGCGTTGCACAAGGGGGTGGCGGTGTTCAGGCACTCGTTGATGTTGTTGTCGCATCTGGTGTCGTTCCAGCCGGCACTGCATGTGCACGCCCCATTCAGATTGTTACACGATGAGAAATGGCCCGCGACGCAATCACACTGGGTGGAGCACCCGTCACCAAAGAAACCAACGTTACACGCTGTAAACAAGACGCAACCAAACTTGTCAAGGTTTCTTATATATCCAACGAGACAATTTTAATTTTCATACTTTCTTCAACACTTACAATATTGTTTACCGATCAAGTGTGAAATAATTTGTTTGATCCTCAATACATTATTATGAAAATATACACAGTGTATTTATTTGATGCAAAAGCTCGACAGTAATATTTACACCCAATCACGTCTCAAAACGTCATATCTCATTATATCGACATGTTTAATTTCAAAATATTTTTTGTCGGAGGATTTTTTTTATAAATCAAATACAGTTTGATCCTGATATAGTCATAAGCAACATATTAATATATTCATATTAATATGCCCCCTTATCTCGGTATTGATGACACTTGGACACACAGTTCGTTGCAAACAGCTTCTAAACAATTTTCCACTGACGCTCGCTCACAAGACATGGCCTGAAGTTTACAGATTAAAGATTAAATTTAATGATGGTAGAAAGTCCAAGAATATGACACTCACGGACGCAGGTATTGTTGGAAGCTTTGATGTAACCCCTTGTACAGTCGCACTCAAATGACCCCTGGGTGTCTCGACATTGCTCGTTGCTTCCGGTACATACAGGCGAACTGTTGTTGCATTCGTTGACGTTATCGGTACAAGTGGAGCCTGTCCATTCGGGGTTGCACGTACATGTTCCATTTTGAGGATTGCATGATGTCGTCCTGGTAAAGTCACATGCACAGCTTTGGGTACAATCCGCTCCAAAATGTTTCGAATCGCATGCTGAAAGTAGAAATTGATCACCACTGAAGAGGATATTTAACATTGTTCTCGTGAAATTTATCCCGAGATGTTTATTATGATGTAAAAGTAAATGTGTTAAATTAAAAAATAGCAACCCGATTATTTTATATTATGCAACTGGACTTTTATAGTCAGTTAATTGCCTCGGGAATATGTCAATGGTAATTTCTTGATACATGTATCATGGGTGTGTTTCTGACCTTACGTTTGAATTTTTTCTGCGACTGGTTTCAGCTTTATCACGTTTTGATAACGTTTGTAATGTTTTGGTCAAATCAAAGTGTCAAGTATATACATTGTACTTTCTTTTGCCCTTCAGTAAAGTTTCTTCTGTTTGTAGTCATGCAATGATGCACCATGCATTTCGTGATAAATTATTTTAATTAATTCGGTTTTATGCATACGCGAACAAACATTCCCCAACTGAAACCGTAATGCTCAAGCCATAGCATCCTATAGCAAACTCACCGATACAGGTATCACCGCTCCTGCTGAAGCCGGCAGAGCAGGTACAGGCGTAGGAACCGTTCCTCTCGTTACACACGCCGTTGGTGCCGCAAATGGCGGGGGTGTCTGTACATTCTGCTACGTCATCCGTGCACGTCGTTCCTTTCCATCCAGTCCTACAAGTACAGCTGCCGTCAGTTGCGTTACAGCTGATGGAGTTGGCGGCGTCACAGCTGCAGTTCTGTGCACAGTTGGCGCCATACGTGCCCGCGACACAAGCTAAAACACAACGTCCAATTATCAGCATGATCTGTTCAGTTAGCCATATTATGAGTGAGTGAGTTGGGTTTAACGCGGCTTTGAACAGTATTCCAGTTATATCAGCTTAATGTGGGAGGAAAGCCCTGAGTGATTCAGGTCTCAGACGTATACTACTTTGGTGAAACCCACGAGTAAGGGTATGGTGCTGACAAACCTAGAAACATAGTCAACAAGTCGGCGTGACATGTGAAAGCTTTAACCACATGACTACCCCTCATTTGCAAAAAACGCTAAAGTGCTACACACCGGTCTATCAAAGAAAACTAGCAGAGAAAGTAAGTAATAAGAATCACTATATTGAGGCCTATCAAAGTAAACCAGTAAAACAAAGCAGAGAGCAACCCAAATATGGAAATATGTTCACACTTTAATTAGAAATAATCAGAAATTACAAACAAGACACAAACGTTTTTAAAGCCATTTCTATTTAAAGTGTGTACATATTCCATATGTGGGCTGCTCTCTGCTTTGCTTTATTGATTTACTTTGGTAGGCTTCTATACAGTGATTCGTATTACTTAAGTAAGTGACATGAACTCTCGCTCTCAGTAGAATAGAAACAGGTTTGTCACAAGAACGGCTTTGGGTTATTAAGTATTTTGTCCTTCATTCATTCACTTGATATTGGTTTGCAAGTGTGTCATACATCTTTGTATCAAGTAGAATCAGATCATCTTACCAGTGCACGATGATTTGTCGGCAGCAAGGGTGTAGCCATCGTTACAAGAGCAGCTGAATGATCCCTGAAGTTCGGCACAGTTCTGGCTGCAGCGTTGGGGGGTTTCGTCACATTCCTTGATATCTGGGAGTTAAAGAAACTACATTAACCAAAATATTCTCATCCAAAAAATTCTCGAATCACAAAAATCATTATTTTATATTACTTATATTGCTTAAAGATTGCGTGAGTATGGTTTTACGCCGTTTTAGCACTATTCAAGTAATTTCACAGAGGGGACACAGGAATGGGCTTAACCTGACGAGCGTACACTGCAGCCACTTGATTACCCCACCGCCCCGGTGCTTTATGAGTGACAAGGCTTGGACAAATAACTCAAATATAAGAACCAATAGTTCGTTATAAGCATACATACAACATTTTTCAACAAATGCCCTGGACTGAAACATAAGTTCGTTATATTGGTAGTTTACTGTAATAGCAGCCAGTATACAAATAAAGGGAGGTGAAATGGGATTTTGTGTCTCGTTCCAGATTGTTGCACTCAAATAGCGACGTGTGTGTGTGTGTGTGCGTGCGTGCGTGCGTCCGTCCGTCCGTGCGTGCGTGCGTGCGTGCGTGCGTGTGTGTGTGTGTGTGTGTGTGTGCTCTTGTATTAGTCCGACTAAGGCCGATTTTACAGTGCTAGCCCACTGAAACACCATGCCGCAGATTTACATGAATACCCCACTCAGGCACAGTACACTGACTCCGAGGCGACCAGTCCTTGTTTTAGCCCCTTAATGCCGAGCGCCAGGCAGGGTAACAACAAGTACCATTTTTTAACGTCTTTTGTTATGACGCGGCCGGAGATCGAACCCCGGACCTTTCGCTCTCCGGGGGGACGCTCTACCGGAAATTACTAATACAGCTTTTCCTACTCATGACGAGAGAAACCTACCGTCACAATTCAGGCCGTCTGCGTTGAGGATATAGCCCGGGTTGCAGAAGCACGTGTCGGTGCCATTCTGACGGCGACAGTTTTGCTGACAGGTGGTGTTTTTAGGAGCGGAACAAACAGCACCTTGACCCTCTGAAAAATATAATATAATGGTGTTAGGCATTCACCACAACTTGTATTCCAGCATAATCCACGCTGAATATATTGATCAACTAGCGTACATAAACCCTTTACCATTCCCGAATGTTGTAAACACGTGCTGTAACATTTAGATAAACAATTTGAAACAATTTTCATGGCTAATTCGCAACTCCAAAAAGGACTTCACAGACAGACTGATACACTTGCTCTCAGTACAATAACTAGAACTTTGGTCCTCGGTATTCTGTTTCTGTCGAACTCTGTTTAACTCGATATATCGTTTAAGACAAACTCCTCATCTGTATTCTCTTTGGGAGGACTCCGCATGACTCGGAATATAGTTTAAGACGATGTCACCCTATGGTCCCGACCTACTCCTCAACAGTATTCTGCTTGTGTCGAACTCCGATATATCGTTTAAGACAATGTAACTTTATGGTCCAAATAAACTCCTTATCTGTATTCTCCTTGGGCGGACTCCGCATGACTCGGTATATAGTTTAAGACGATGTCACCCTATGGTCCCGACCTACTCCTCAACAGTATTCTGCTTGTGTCGAACTCCGATATATCGTTTAAGACAATGTAACTTTATGGTCCAAATAAACTCCTTATCTGTATTCTCCTTGGGCGGACTCCGCATGACTCGGTATATAGTTTAAGACGATGTCATTCATTCTATTGTGTCGGATTACTCGATATAAATAATATATTTGGTTTCTAGGATCTTCGGCAATCACTATCTTGCGCGTGATTGTTGTCGTAATGTTGAAACACGGCTCTCGGCTTTCATAGCGTTGTCACGGTGTATCGTATACACGAGTTATGTATCTTAGCAAAAACATTGTATGGTACTGAAAGTCCACAATGATCGCTTGTAATCAGTATATGAACTAAATGTACTTACGAATGCAGAGGGTCGTGTTGGTTGGGTCGATGGTGTAGCCTTCAAAACATTCGCACGAAACACTCCCGATTGTGTTCCTGCAATTCTGACTGCAGCCGCTTGTTCCAAGGGTACATTCATCAATATCTGCGATTTACAAAAGAAAAACATTTCAACGTTGTTTCAAAATTGTTTTAACCAAAATTTGCCAATATTTTCAATTTATATCAGACTCTTTTACCAACGAAATATGAATTATTCTTCTGAAAGTCCCAGATTCCTAGATATTCCTAGAATAATATCGAATTTG
Organism: Haliotis rufescens; assembly: GCF_023055435.1. Taxonomy (NCBI): domain Eukaryota; kingdom Metazoa; phylum Mollusca; class Gastropoda; order Lepetellida; family Haliotidae; genus Haliotis; species Haliotis rufescens. The sequence goes on along the minus strand of NW_025964112.1, from coordinate 42,141,281 downwards.
CTAATGAAGAGATGCATATTGCATGTTGTTTTGGAGTCCAAAATTCTTTCTTACCGTTGCAGTTTCCTTTCCCTTCAATCACGAAGCCAGCTCTACATAAGCAGGTGTAATCCCCGTCAGTATCCGTACAGTCTTGAGTACATACGTTATCACCAGCGTTTGCACATTCGTTGATGTCTGGGGGATTCAAATATGGTTCAATCAGTTCACAAACATCGCTGAGACAATAATGATTATGATCAAGTTGGATGTATGTTTCAAAAGCACATAGTAATTGTTTAAAAATCGTTAATGGAACCATTTAACATTCTGAAAGAGGACGTCTTTTCTTCTTTCTTAATTAGATCGGGGTCGCAACATGTAGAGATGCTGCTGCAAACCTATAGACAATATTTCTGTTGACTCAAGAAAGATGCTTTGGTAAGCATATTCCTATAATCAGCATCACTAGATATTGAAGTAAGCTACTATTAAAATATATGGAGCGATGTGCTACTGAATAAGAACGCTGCAGTTGAAGGATAAACTCACTGTCACAGGTGGTGTTGTCAGCAGAGAGGGAGTAGCCAGATCGGCACCGACACTGGTAAGATCCTGGAAGGTTCTGGCAGTCGGAGTTGGCCTGGCAGGTGACGGTGGAGCACTCGTTCTTGTCCTGGTCACACTTGTCCCCGGTCCAGCCGCTGTGACACACACAGCCGCTCGTCTTGTCACAACTAGCGGTACCCAGAGGAGCGCAGCCGCACTCGTTGGCGCAGTTCAAACCCCAGTGGTTGTCGTTGCAGGCTGAAAAAACCCCGAATGATTGAATAATGTTTAATGCAACAGCCTAACATACCATAGAATATGTCGCTAATGGCATGTGCAACGAACGACGCTGGCGAGTACGATGACCACACGCGGTAGCCATCGAATCATATGGTAGTATTTCTGTATGTTTAAAGAGTCCTTCTCTTCTCAAGTAGGTTTGCATCTAAATCGCTGCGCTTGCCACATTAATTGCTCTTGTGAGCATCATGTCATACTGAGAACCGGGAATCAACAGGTCCGTGGGTGCAAATGGATGGCATCTGAAGTCGGCTGCATAATGGTCTGCGAAATCATATTGAACCCCCAACTGACACATGGTGACTTCGTGAACGTTAGAAGATTTTAACGCCGCTTTCAACAGTATTCCAGTTATATCACGGCGTGTCAGCTTACCGTGGGAGGAAAGCCCGGAGTGATGCAGGTCCTAGACGTTTACCACTTCGGTGGAACCCAAGAGCACGGGTATAGTACTGACAAACCTAGAAACATAATCGGGGCGAACCAGGATTCGAACCCACAATCATACATTTCTGGCGTGCCCTAAGGCTTTGCACAGCGAATGACGGCGCCTTAGATGACTGGGCCACCCGTGCCCCCTGTATTCAGCAGAGATTCAGGGAGCATGTACATACCTATACATGACCGTTCGTCGTTTTGAAGTTTCTGCCCCGCGAGACAAGAGCAGTTGAATCCTCCGGGAATGTTTCTACACGTGGTATTGTCTGTGCACGTGTTCATTGAGCTGATTTCGCATTCGTTGACATCTGGTTACAAGACATAAAGCACTATAGAACAACTTGGACAATTACATAACAAGTCATGTGAGACATTTTAAATAACTTAGAGCAAATACATTTTTAATTGAGGAAAACATGGGCATGACGTTTATATAAATTACACTTCTCTTTTTACTTCATTGAGGACATTTTGAAGTTACCTTAAGAAATACGCATTCTTTCGCCATACACCTGAATTATCTTACCGTCACACGCCATATTGTTAGAGGCTAGAATATAACCTCGGTTACATCTGCATGATGGGGCGCCGTTCTCAATGACACAAAAGTCTTGGCATCCGCCTAGGCCAAGACAAGGGTCAGATCCTGAAAGAACAAAACGGTTTTTTTGCTAGATGACGGAACACTCCAACAAAGATTGAGAGAACAATATAGCTGATATATGCCACTGATATTTGAAGAGCTGTTTGTTTTCCTTCAAGTTTAAACAATATCGGAGGTAGAGGGCACAAAGAATTTTCCTATCCACGTCTTCAGCTTCTGTAGCACGACGAAACGTCAACACCAGAGAATAATCAGTCTCGGTTATCAGCAAATGATTTCTTTGCGTGTTAAAGGCGAAATAGCGATGAAATTGATATAAATGGATCTCTGAAAACCAGTGATGACAACAGGTGTTCGCGAATTGGGTAATGTCCTGCATTACTAGCTTGGAACAATCGAGTCTTGACCAGACCAGATGAGTCTTGTATGACAAGACAATCAAGACCGTCCATTCTCTCCACCCTTAAAGCTTGCGATGGTGGGCCTCGTTCCACAAAGTGATCATTCCTCTTCGGCTATCGTATTTCCTATATACTTTTGGCGTAGAGGTAGGGTAGCTTTTTAAACGCCCCAGGGGGATTAACATTCCGACCTCGTGCAATTCAGCTCTATCAGTTGAATGTTATCAGAACAAACCTATTGATAATACTTTTTGGCGGTCATTCGGGCGTACGTTGTAGGTGTGTATCTCTTACCGAATTTTCTGCACGTTTTTCTGTCGTCGTTGAGTATGAATCCGTCGTTGCACCCACAGTTGTAGCTGCTGGGGGCGTTGTTGCACACCTGATCACATCCTGCCTGACCCGTGCTGCACTCGTTAATATCTTAAACATCAAACATACTCATCACTAACATGGGTAACATATTGTGACATATTGTATGCACTAACCAACTTTCATCTCCTCAAAATGAAGCTTTTGTCAGCCTTGTCTTCTCATTTTAAGGTTTTTGGCAGCGTTGCTTTATCAAAATGATGTTTTTGGCAGCGTTGACTCGCAAAATATCAGTTACTCTCAGGGTAGATATTTAATCTGAAAGGATATTAGAGAAACAAGCGCATTGCCATGTTTATTAACACATGTATCTGACATGGGTATGCATATTAATGAAACGTGCCAGTAGGTATCCATAAATATATAATCGTGTACTTTACCTTCGCATTTTTCAGCAACGTTATTGTATCCCAGGAGACAGTTGCAGACGTAGGATCCCACTAAATTGACGCACTGCGAGTTGTCGGGGCATGGGTTGACGGTCGCCGCGCACTCATTGATATCTGAATAGATAAAGACGATTTCACATTACTCCCTTTGCAAAGCGGCCAGTAAATGTGGACAGTGTACCCTACTGACTCCAACTCATAGTCTCGATGCAATCCGTATGTTTTATATTGACAATCCGCTTCTCTGGCTGTGGGTAATTCTATTTGTTATGGTCCCCGCGATTTTGTGTTCATTGGGATTCACTGTATTGAAGAAAAACACACCCAAAACCATCATATGTTTTATATCATACTCTTGATGAATAATGTTTGTTAAATGAATTGATCGTTTAAAATAATTTAAGGTTATCGTCCCGACACACTATGGACTAATATATATGTAGTAAAGCGGAAATCGCTGCTTATAAAATTAATCATAGACTGTCTGGTCCTGACTATTTACAGCCTCCTTCATATATAGCTGAAATGTTGTTGAGTGTAGCATTAAATAATAAACAAAACAAATGAAACTACAGAAAAATCTATCTGTTTTCGATAGTAACGAAATGTTCACGTTAAAGAGTGTTAACTGTACGTCCGAAATCCAATTTCAGTTCAGCGATAAGTTTCCACTCTGTATCGATAGAACTCCAAAGAGAGACAGTATATACTACTCAAAAGAAGTTAAAGATACCTTCTTTAAGTTCTTTTGTGTAGCAAACACATATTTCTTTTACTGTTGCCATAACGACGCCGTCGCTTCAACAGTACGTACCGATGCAGTCGGTTCCATTCTTGGCATAACCAGTTGGGCAGTTGCACATATAACTTCCTTGGTTGTCCACGCATATCTGCTTGCTGCCACAGATGTTGGGGTTTACTTGACATTCGTTGACGTTGGTGACGCAGTTGACGCCGCTCCATCCCGACACACATTGGCAGCCCTTGACAGAGTCACACCCTGAAGCCCGGCCTTGACATTGGCATGTGTTTCCGCACTCGGGTCCCCACTTGGGAGGTATACATTCTGAAAAAGTACATTGCATAACGAATCTCATTGTTTTAGCGTCCGACTCTCCGTGTTAATGAACGCGACAAGCACTGTGGGGACTACCAGAAACCAGTGCTTGCCGTAAGAGCCGATTAATGTTGCAGGATCCGCTATATTCCGTAAGGGCGTGAGTCTATTCACTGCTGCAAGATCTGTCAAAAGATATGGTGTTTTGTGCAAAGGTATAAGTCTATGTACTGCTGCAGGATATGTCATAAGATCCTTTCCGTTAAAATGTCTGTTGTAAGACAAGGTATATTGTGTAAGGATCTGAGTATACTCACTGCTGCAGGATCTGTTATCGGCGTCCAGGCTGAAGCCATCAACACAAGAGCAGGTGAAGGAACCATCACTGTTGACGCAGGTTTGAGAGCATAGGTTAAGGTTGCACTCGTTGATATCTGCAATACAACACAACACAAAAGTGAACAATAGTTTTTTTGTTTTTTTGTTGTTTTATCGAGTCGGACTAGACAACCCAGTGATTGACATCATGAGCATCGATCTTCGAAATGGGATACGATGACATGCATCTACCAAATCAGCCAGTCTGACGACCTGATCCCGTTAGTCGTCTCTTACGACAAGCAAGAGTTGCTGAAAATCAATCTTAACCCGAATCGTCACGGAGGGAGACAAGCATGGGTTGCTGAATACCAATTCTAACCCGGATCTTCACGGATGTGAACAGAAGGTATATATGCCAAGCACATGACTAACATTTTCAGACAGGAAGGTTAATGTTGAAGAAAATGATATACGTTTTTTTTGTTCTTTCTGTGATCAACATTTTGAGATTGTTTCAGTCCCATTCAAAATTTGAAACGATTTGAGTGATTTACACTTGACAGCGCATTGTAAATATCTTACAAGAAATAAAGAGAAAGTCCGTTGTCAAGGTTTACCTTCAAAATGATTATATTGCTATTAGTAATTGTTGTATATAAGAATAGTATAATGTTTTTTTTCTTAACGGGAATAGCTGTAATTACGATTTCTGTAAATGTGTTCAGGAGAAATAGTTTCTAAGTTATGCTCATCCGGGTCACACAGTTGTGAATAGAAATGTTCAAACACAAATTATACCTTCACAGGCCTTGTTGTCAACGGCGAGTTTGTAGCCTGGCCTACAAAAGCATGTGGGGGCACTGTTCACCTCAGTGCAGATGTGGGCACAGCCATGTGCCGAACAGCTTGGTGGCGCTGAAAATAAATGCGGTCGTAAGTCAGATAACAAATTATATCACGCCTGGTGAGCGTTGTTAAACTGTTGCCCGAACACTTGAATGACGTGTTATGTACGGTTTTGTTGATGTCCATATGTATATGCACACAGTGGGTTTACGGGAGAGCTCTGCAATCAGTTCTTGCGAAAAATCGTGGGGGGGGGGGGGGGGGGGGGGGGGGGGGAGGAGGGGGGGGGGAGGAGGAGGGGGGGGGGGGGGAAGATATTGGTAACTTACCTGTTTGCTGTGCACAGGTCTTCTGGTCGGAGTTAAGAATAAAGCCAGGCAGACAACTACAGGTGTAGCTGGCATCAATGTTTTCACATTTCTGTTCACAGCCGTCAGAACGGTCCGCACACTCATCAATATCTGAAAACACAAATTTGCCTATGATAAAGATAATGATTAATTTCAACATCAAACGCAATACTGAATACCAGTATACCATTATTGATACTAATAATGAAGTATTTGAATAGAAAACCTGACATGATCTTTCACCATTTCACAACGAGTGATTACTTAACAAGGGAAATGTTGAAAGTAGATTCCATGGATTTGGAAACAATCAATTGGTACAGTATTGAACATAGTGTTTTGAACCCATAGACGTGCCGCCGAATTCAACAGTAAAGAGAAGTATTGACCCGCTAGATCTAAAATGACCCGCACGACGACGTTAGCCTTTGTGTAATGGTAAGTGGCAATTCACATATTTTACGGAGTGGCCCAGCGTGTATTTACGAAGCACCAGCAACCGGATGCAACGGAAGACGTACAATGATCACCGAAACTTTAAAACGTCGGGTAGTTGAATTTTTTAATGTTTTCAAATACAAACTTCAACTTCCGTATCTGCATTCAATTGTTTTAATGCCTTACCTGCGCATGTTCCGTCCGTCAACTTCCGGTAGCCAGAGATGCACGTACAAGTGAAGCTACCGACGGTGTTCGCGCAGTTGGAATTGGCGGGACATGGCGATGAGCTTCTCTGGCACTCATTCTCATCTGTTGGAACGGAACAACAATTGCAAATGGTATTAGTGACATACACATATATGCTTGGTAAACGTATGAAGCATTCGCATGTACTTGTAACTTCATAGCATACTGAAAACCTAATAATTTTTATCTTAAGGGAACCGTGATCTGATCGGGTCTAACAGACCAACAGAGTGAGAAACAGTTAAAGGGGATTCAAATCCACCAGAAAACACCATTATTTTTTTCTTGTTGACATTTTGTGATTAATATCAATTCAACAGTTAATGCTTTCTCTAATTACACAGTGACAAAACCTCAGTTTCACCCTGAGTATTAATGGCTAGAACTGGGCAACGGACGGTGGAACAGAGCCCGCCTTTAACGCTGGCGCGATATGTTGACATGTGACAAGGTCCTATCTGGAACAAGTAGCCTCCATCAATAACTATTTTTATCAGACGCCAAAGATACCACGATTTAGGTGTCTCTAATGACAGGAATAGATGACTCGGCATCTCATCTGTCCTGGCACTCTCCTACCCACAGTTCCACAGGAGTGTGCTGTCCTGGGTCCATTTGCCTAGGTCTATCTTTGTGTACCTTCACATTTGACGTTGGCGGCATCGCTCTGGTAACCAGCTGGGCATGGTCCACAAGTGAAAGCCTTTCCGGAAGACACCTCAACTGAGGGAGTGACGTCAGTGCAACTTCGGAGAGATCCACACGGCTTAGTCTCGCAGCCATTTTTGTCGGTGTTGCAATCAGTTCCTGGTGGAGAGAAAAGACAGTACGGGCATTGTTTCAGTCGTATAAATTCGTGACATTTTACAATACTATCGTATCATGAAGTTCATAACATCTAATCATTACATAACATTAATCATTTCCACTTTCTTAATATATACAGACATCAGTAATAAGAGTTATATCACTCCAATTGAACATCAAGTGTACTGGCACACATTTTGAATGGTCATCACCCTACGTTAAGGTTACATATTGTAACGGTATCTATGTGATGAATGTACTCCTTTGTTTTTCAGCATTCTATATCCGTTTTCATGAACTTTATGGGGGTACACATCTACGAGCTTTGCACGAAGCTGACACGCTGTTATTTAACTGACATACTGGAAAAACGTGGCGTTAAACCAAACTCACTGGCTCAATGGTTTTGCGAAACCGAATAGAAGTGCTCACCTCCCCATCCTGTTGTGCACTTGCAGGCAGCAAGTTTAAATGTGTCTGGCGAATTGGCGGTGGTGGAAGATCTGGTATTTGTGAAGTCGCACGTTCCGCCGTTGTTACAGACCCCACACAGGTTAATCTGCACGTCGATCTGGTTAGAAGCCAAACCTTTAGCATCCTCCGATACCAAACTGAAAATAATAGTTATTATATTTATGACATTAAAAACAATGAAATAACAGAGAATAATAGAAATAATACAAATATTAATAAAATTAATAATATACGATGGCACTTAATATAATAACACCAAGAAGAAGACAAACAAACCAAATTAATCATCAGTCTTCCTCGCTGCGGTGTTGAAGCTGAAGTTTTAGGTTTTGCAGTGTGGCGTGGCTCTGGGGGTATTTTGGATGTACTCCATCTGGAGCCTGACACACGAAAAAGGGGAACAACTCACACAATCCGGACAGGGTCCAGGGAGGCAGGGGTCCAGACCACGGCCCCGCTATCCGCATTTAGATTCAGGCCCGTGGGGGTGGTGCCAACGACAACGTATCTGACGGTATCTCCCTCGGCGTCGGTGCTGGAGTACGACAGGCTTGAGGCTTTAGATACCTCCGCGTTCACCTGGGCCGTGCCGGTGAGCTTTGGGGCACTGTTGGCTGCAACAGAAATCCATAGTGTGTCAGTGAGAACTTAAATATGCATCCCAATTATGAAGGGCTGGAGTGCATATGAGGAAATCTGTTGTGACGAGCGCTCACAAACTATGTTATTTAAAAATGCCAAAAATTATTTGAATTCTCCGAAATTCAACGTATTCATTCATATACTCAATAACAACATAATCTTGATCAAGCCACTCATTACAAAACCAAATGTGGCACAGACCTGTATGTTTTGTTCGTGAATTTGTTGACAAGCTAAGTGGTGGTCCAACGTTTTTAATTTTTCTTTGTTGTTTAGCGTTGCATTCATCAATATTACAACTATATGATGGCGGCTTGTAAATTGAGTCTGGACCTGGTAGGGGTGGGGGTCTTACCCAGGGTGGCTCGCACTGCCGTGGCTGCTACCTGCAACGCTTTAGTCGACTCTGCGAGGGCCTGGTTGCCGGTGGCGGCGAAGTCAAGGATGCACTGCTTGTTGGTAGTGCCACCACACACCTCTTCAGCTTTAGTCCTTGTAGCACTGTCGATCTCGTCCAGGAACACTGGCACAAAGCTCAGATTGTTCGCAGCGGCGTATGTTAAGCCTGCTTCGTATCTCATGACACTTTCTGCTTCAGTTACACGCCCTGCAGAACAAATACAATATTATTCTCGTTTCTATAATTACTTGTCTGGGGCTTCGGTTTTAAAAGAAATATAGGGCTGGTGGAAAATATGGATATAAACAGTTAAACAATTAGCCACCGAGGGAAAGAAAATAGAAAGTAGTTATTGTGTACTCACATGTTTGCCCCATTTCAAAGATCTGTCTTTCAGTTGACGTCGATGGAATTGTCTCCCCTGTTTTCTTCACCAGATCGTTTGTCTGGTCAAGATCAAAATTGCCCATTAAGCCTTTAGCCAGGCCCCTATACAAAGTGTTTATGTTGGTCTCGATGGATAGGGTTTGAGCGTTTATACTAATCGCAATTGAGATTCCTGAAATGATAGAGATAATTGAATAAAACTTATTTTTAGAAGCAATATTCGTTAATCAATGTATTCACTAATCAGATGAAATAGCTACCATATGTAAATGCTGTGTTAACGATCAGACATTGAAATCCAATCAGTTCTGGACGAACATGTCATTACCGCTTCTGTTGTATGAACAATCTGCATCTACTATTCGAATGCGACATGATGCTGATAACACCTTCCAGGTGTTAATGGTCAGTTTCGGGAACACATGGTGTCGCCATTGTACTTTTTACCACAGTAAGAAGGCGACTAACGGGATCGGGTCGTCAGGCTCGCTGACTTGGGTGATGCATGTCATCGTATCCCAAGTGCGTGGATCGATGCTCAAGGTTTCAATCAATGGAATGTCTGGTCCATACTCGATTATTTACAGATCGACGTCATATGGCTGGAATATTGCTGAGTGCGGTGATAAACAACAACTAACCAAACAAAAACTTTTCACCGCAGCCGTGACACCAAGTGTTCGCGAAACTATGCGGGTGTTGGATGTTAGGTTCACTGGAATGCGCAAAACAATATGAACAAGAAACCTCGCGTCAGCTGTCAAAAGATATTAAAAGATATAAAATTTGTCTTACCCGACTCTGTGAAGTAGAAGCTGACTTTGTTAACCGCCTCCTTCCTGACCACCAGGGAGGCACAATCTTTCTTGTAATTATCCGTCTCGTCGAATTGTGCCGAGATATCAGTCCCGTTAGCAAAGATAATCATTTCTGTAAAGGAACGTCTTGCTTTAGTTCATTTTGTACAATTTATCGTTAAGTGCTGTGGTTTGTTTGACGTTAATCAACCTAAACGAACAATGTTCTGTTTGTTATTAACGTGAATCTTGACTGAGCCTTAACTATTTGCATAAACAATTTTTCAATGGACTATATAGATTTTAGGAGGAACACCCCCGTTTTATGTTATATATTGCGCAGAAACAAAATGCATACTTGTACGGTCGACGTTCATCTCCACAAAGAAAATGGCGGGATATGAAGCTCCGACAGTTGTCTCCGAGACACCAAAACCCTGGAAAATTGTCGCTTTTGAGTCGTCTCCTGTTTGGGTTTTAGCCGGGACCGTACGACACTGGAGCACCATTGTGAAGTTTCCGTTAGTAATTTCGGACAATAGGTATTCGCCGTACCCGTTGAAGGAATATTCAAAACCATCCAAGGTGGTTATGTGGGGATCGCCTGCAGCGTTGGCTGTAATAAACAAACATGGGTGTCAAATGCAATGGAGGGGAGTTCAATGTATGGCAATGGCTTAAGGAACAGGGATGAGTGGGATTCCCGTTATACGCCGTGATAAAACTGGAATACTGTTAAAAGCGGCGTGAAACCCATCTCACTCACTCACTACAAAAAGGGACTTCGTGGTTTGGGATACAATAGGTTGAAAGTGTGGGATGGGAAGGGAATATAAACCCAATGCTATTCCACAGATTTGTGATAGGCCTGTCACAAGGGAGATGGTCCTCTAACTAGGGGGACTCACCTTCAGATACTGAGGAGGTGGTGTCACAAACTCCTCCAGGCCTCATGTCTCTGAAGAGCTGACACATGCTGTTCTGGACACAGCAGTTATCGTAAGGGTCGATGTCCTGAGTCTGGTGAGCGCTGTCTGAGCTTCTGAAGCGGAGGTAGTGACTCGTAGCTTCGTCAAGGACTTCATTGCTGTAGCAACATTGCTGAAAGAAACGGCAGATTTAGAATTAATTAATGATTAATATACAAACTCGTTGACCACATCCATGAAATTCGTTTGATATATGGTACCTGTGCTATCCTTTGACGAAAACCTCATCTGATGGGACGAACCGACCTGATAATGCCAATTTATAAAAGAAAATGAATGTGTGTTTGTTGTTAAATGCCGTGCTCAGTCATATTCCAGGAATAGGACGGCGGTCTGTAAATAATCGAGTCTAGACCAGACAATCCAGTGATAAATAGCATGAGCATCGGTCCACGCACCAGACAATTCCAGTCATTTGCATAATGAACATCGATCTACACGACATGAACCATCAAGTCAGCGAGTTTGATCACCCGATCCCGAACTTATCCAGACATCAGAACAGGAGTAGAGAAGAAAACCCTGCTTTTAGTTACCAGTGCACCATTGTATTGAATGGTAAAAAGCGTTCGCTGGTCACGCCAAAGGCCCGGGTTCGATTCCCCACATGGGTACAATGTGTGGAGCTCATTTTTTGTGTCCACCGCCGTGATCATGTAAACACCAACTCCGTCACTGTGATATGTGTCCTGTTAAACTTATTTATACAGAGTAAAATCTTATCCTACCTGTGTGTCAAGCTTGTTCTTGTTCTTGATGAGTTCGTAGCATTGCAGACTTCCTACGGTTGTTGGGCCGTCGAAACTCTTGTAATTCTTTATGTGAGCTTCAGCACATGGACAGGAGACCATTTTCGCGAGAGATTGGCGAAACTCCGACATTAAAAGGTAGTTTGTAGTGTACCAGGACCCGCAATCAAAGGCGGCTTGTCTCGACGCTTCGACTACTGCCAGTTCTCCAACTTTCAGAAGAAACACGCCATTTTGTCCTGCATCAGAATCGACAAGGAATGTATTTCACACCGTTGATGATAAATATATCAAAGTCCACGTTAACAATTGATTAACCTTGTAATGTGTTAATTAACATAATTACCATTTGTTGAGTCAACTCGTGGAGTGTTTTGTTTTTAAATACAGGTTAAGGTACGTGTTTTCTAAATATAACGCCAGAAAATAGCCAGTCTCGAGTATCCGACGAAACGGATCCCATTGGACGTAAAAGGCACATATCATATGAAAGGATAACAGAAAATCATTGATTACACCAGGCGTTCGCGAAAAGGGCAAGAATGACCTACCGTTCTTGTAACAATGCAGAAACCCACACAATCCTATGTTATGAATACAAAGCAAATGTCACCTGTATTTCCAGTGATTAGATCCATGGGAACAGATTCCCTTTGGTCGCCATCTGTCTTGTATTGCTTGTAGTTTATTAGAATTCCAGCAGTTAAATGCTTATAACCAATGACAGAACGATCCAAGAAGCTCTGGGGCCATGCCATGTCTTTGTAGTTGATGAGTACGTAGGAATCAATTCCGTCAGAGATCAGAACGGCTTGGAATGTGTTGCGCTGTAATTGGAAATACACAATTGTGGTGGAACATCTGGTATTGCAATTTTTGGTCTGGTACCCAAATTTTGATGGGTATATTTTGAGTGATCAGTTCCCCACCTTAACGCTATGATATTTTTGTGGAACGAAGGCCATGTGGGGACCCGGTTTCACATAGTTATTTGAAGACAAACAGTATTTTAAAATGCCACTAAATATTTTCAGCTTTTTAAGTAAAGGTAAATACTGTATACAGTGTAATTTCCCTGCTGATTAAACATCACATGAGATGGCCTTGACAAGCACGTACCAGTCTTGCTTGACAACCGTATAAGGATCCTTACCGAAACGTCGCCCCTACGGTAATTAAAAAAGTTGTTATCCATAAATTGTGTCAACTTCTAAGTAATGCATGTCAAACAAACCGTACCAGAGTTGATGGGGTGGTTTTGTCTGTCCTCTCAAAGTAGGGAACATCGAACCACGTGATTACGGCGACCCACATCGCCTCAAACGTTGGGTCGACAACCTGAACCTCATTTGTCGCTCTCCCAAGGATTTCAAAGGCTGGAAAAAAACAGAACATGAAGAAACCAAACACAAACACAGTTGATACAGTGATACATTTAGAAACTACATAATTGATTGAAGGATGTATTAGTTTTGAAGTACTTCAGCTGAGGGTCTCGGTTGGAACAGGGGTCTAAGACGTGTAACTTTTTCATCTGTCAGCTTGGTCTGTCAGCTTAATTTGTTCCATAATTAATAAAATGCATGACCTGCGTTAATTTTGAGATTTGAGATTTTTTTTAACGCATGCCGTGATGTAACTTAACTACGAGTGCAAGCTATTAAAACCTTCATGAAAGACCTACCTCCTGCATCGCCGACCTGATATTCGCCGTAAAATACCTCAGCGGAAGTGCCAGCATAGAGATGGTTGGCGTCAGCGCAGAATACACATATGAAGTCCTCAGGTTGGGTGTCGATGCTGGCCAAGTCAGAGGGGTTATAAGCAGGGTCGCTGAGGGTTGTTCCGAAGCTCAGGATGCCGTTATCGCCCACCTAGTCGTATACAGATCACTATTTATATATCCATATATTTCTTAAGGCTATTGTGCGAAAGTTGCCTGTAATACTACTACACTACATGTACAAGCTAAAGACAACCATTATACGTTTTCAAATTTGCTACTTCTACTTCTACTACCATTACTACTACAACTACTACTCCTACTACAACTACTAGTATTACTGCTGCTACTCCTACAACTACCACTTCTACTACTACTACTACTACTACTCCTACTACAACTACTAGTATTACTGCTGCTACTCCTACAACTACCACTTCTACTACTACTACTACTACTACTACTACTACTACTACTACTACTACTACTACCACTACTACTGCTACAACAACCACTATTACTACTACTACTGCTATCACGAACTACTACTTCTGCTAATACAACTACTCAACCTAACCATGGTTACTTCTACTCTTTCTACAGTTACTGACAATACGCCATTATTTCTGCTTCATTAACCATTGCTACATCTACTGCGAATTTTACATATAATATTTCTACTGCTGCTACAGCCGTTGTTAGATTTCAATTACTATCGCTTGTGTCATTACGTATTTCTACGACTTTTCCAGTGTGCGTCACTTACCGAGTAGTAAGACTTGGATGCTGTGTTGAAGGTGAAACCAGATCGGATGAAACGACTTTCGGAGTTGGCGTCGATACCTCGTGACAGCTTATTGTCAATGGTGGAGAATCCCCAGGGAAATAAATCTACAATAGACAACCGGTTTTGATATATAGAAGAATTACAAGCAACATCTTACTTGGTTTTACTTAACTATCTATTTACTGTATTCAATAATGTTCTTAAGAAGTAACATGAAGTAATATGTCTTGCAAAGTTAACAGCTTGTGAAATTAGCTTCATACCGGTAAGTATAATATATGGAAGCGCAAGAACACTTTGGGTGTATCGTTCCATGAAGAATGTATTATGCTGAAGTATCCATTGTAATGAATATATTTACCTGTGCTGGATGCGGTTGAAACTGAAAGTGAAAAAACCCAATCATTTACATGTGTACAATATGCAGTTACGATGTGTTCAAAAGTTATTTATATTTAATTTATATGATAACATTATATCAACCCTTCTTTTCATTTTTCTAAACAAATATTTATATATTTATTACAGTATGTACAAAAAGCTGATCATTAGTGTGCAGATGTTACTTTCGCCATATAAGGAAGATATTTTTATGACTACTGCCTTCTTTAAAACCTCCGATTGCTGCTCTGTACTTACTGGCCCTGAAACATAACAATAAGAACCATTATAGTAAAATGTAGTAAGTAGCAACAGTCGTATACTAAGATATCCTTTTGAAAGCCATCATAATGTGATATGATAGTAAGAGCTATCCAACCAAGATGTAGTGGTTATCACCATCATACAAAAATATAATAAAACTAATCCATCAATCTTTGATTTATTACTAAGAGCAATCATACTAAGATGGGAACCATAAGAATTTACGTTGATGCTTTAATTCATGATTTATGTTGTGATCATTGGTTTGCTTTTTGCAGTGGCTGTTGCTATACCATTGCTGAGAAAGTTACACCTATCGTTAATGGTTCTTGTATGATATTATGTTTAATACGGTCGACACAAGGGTTTGGGACACTTACTGACAAGATGTCCCTGATCCACAGGGTCTTGTCGACGGGCAGAGGAAACATGTTACGGTCTCTGTAAAAAATATGAAGAATATTGAAATAAAATCAGCCTACATATACATACATATTATTATTATCATTCTTGTCTTGTGATTTATGTGATACATCAATGATATGCAAAATAAGCTCTTGAACCACCGTGGCTGGTTCTTATGAGAATGAAGTTTGATAACAGGTAATTGATTGATTAGAGGGAACGGATTCTCAAATTAAATGAAAACTTGGTCGTCTCCAATATACACACGCGGACATATGCTAATCCGGGCGATTTCACTTTCACGGCAATATCAGCAAGGTTCTATTGTATTCACTCAATCATTCAAGCAATAACAATCCTCAAAATAACACTGTATCGTGGTAATACGTAAGAGTCGTGTGTAATATTACAGCAAAGAGACAACAGTCCGAAGGCCATTGCCCTGTGTGTACCTTTCAACTGCCAATCAAATGATTTACAAAATCAACCAATTATTTATTGGCATAAAAGAATAGTAAATCTTTAGTGTGTGGTCTTTTCAATCAATACAGGTTTTAATTGTCGCAATGGACTTACTCTCTATGTTGTTCGCGTTCCACACTGTTGGTGATCGTGTCTGGGTGTAGGCACCAATGTTAAATCCAGAGATAAAGTTCTTGAAGACGTAGGCCACGAGAACCCGATTGTTGACGGAGTTGAATTTAGTTGTGAACACCACGCTGGTCTCGCTGTTGCCATTGTCACTGAAAAATGAAATCAGCATAAGAACGCGATAGACTCAATCGAATAAAAAAATGATTCTTAATCAGAATTAAAGAGGATCTATAATATTTAAAACAATGAAAAAGCAAACTCAAATGTTAGCTTTAAGTGGTCAAACTCGGAAGGAAATATTTCTTAACTTTGGTTTTCGTTGCAACTTCGGATATGACAAGTATAACCAAAACATAATCCTATTGCACTCGTAATTCAGACTGTATTGTATTTATCTTCATGTTCATCTTCCCCAAATGGTTTTATGTCCAACCAACTTCTTAAGCCACCACAGTTGTTATATTGGTGTCTTCCACCACACGTTGTGGCTGCCCATAACTGATCTAAATACTTACGACACGACGGCAGTGACTGTAGAATAGTCAACACCTTGTTCATCAAACTCGGCTTTCACCTGCAAACGGATCAGATGCATGGTGTGAGAAGGTGATCAAATCATTTCATAATTACTATATTAACAAAAGATAAGATATATATGGATGAAGAACTTCTTTTTCACAATTAGGAGAGACGTTTCCGTGTAGGTTATAACACCGTTATAAAGTAAGTACATTCATATATCTTCTCCTTACCTAGTACTTAGTACTTCGAAATGCCCCTCAAAGCTCAAAGAAGTTACATTAACATATTTGATGAAAAGTAGAGGCATATATTTGGCTAAAACGTTTAAGAGTTCATCTTTGGATTCTTTCTGGGAAGCAATAACTTAAAGACCTGCTTGCTAGGTGATATCTGTGTTTTGTGACAGTTGTTGATGATGATTTATTTTAGCGTTGGCTTGAGTAGAGACATATAATTAACTCCTAATGTTCAAAGACACAAAGTTGAAAAGACTAAAACTGCTTACCAGTGTCTCTGCGTCACTCTTGATTGTAGGCGAAATACCAGAGCTGAACGCTACATCAAGAACAATCTTGGTGTCAACTGAAAAAGAAAATGCAATGTATACTTGTTCAACAACTTGAGTGTATTATATATCAATACCGTAATTGAAAAATCCTTCTGTTGGATCTTCAATGAAATTTTATTTCTTTTGATAATCATGTCCACTGTGTTGAACCTTTTGGGCTGCACGCATCCCGTTGTGCGAGGACCTGTCACACAAACAGGACACTAGAATAATACTGGTCTTTAAAAATCATTTAGAAGTGATACACATAAGCAAAAGAATATATGGATGTCAACTTCTTTATGAGGAACACAACGTTTCGGAGCATATGTTTACTCCTTCACCTGAAGAAGGATAATAAAGAAGTTGACATCCACATATTCTCTTCCTAAGATTAATACTGTTCTTTTAACATGACTTTCTACTCGCCATAAAAGCATATTCCCCATGTCAACTTACCTCCTGCATCCAGAGTTCCGGAACCCCCCTCCTCTGTTATAACCTGACGCTTGCGCCTGTGGAGGCGAAGATCGTGTTCTGTGGGCAACAGGAAGTCTTCGAACTCAAAATCGAGTTCTTCGTGTATCAGTCGACTTGGCGCATGAGTGAGCGTCCTCGCCCTGGAGGTGTCGGGTAGCCTTGGATCTCTGACAGATGTATTTACACTTGCATGGTATGTTCGTGTTCGATGGCCCTTGCGGAATTGAATCAGATTGTCCGTTGCAAGCAGAGTTTCTAGTTGATCGTCGTCAGCTGAAAAAACGGTAAAATGACCGCGTTAAAGGAGCTCTCCGACTACATTAATGTGTGTATGAAATGTATTTTTGACTGTCTCACATCGTTATACAAGCAGCTTCAAGTTCCGGAGTTATGATCATTAATAGTGTTTGGGGTAATGTCCTAGGAATGCTCCTCTCTAATAATTGTCCGAGGAGCGGGTTTTCTTACAAACCTGGTGTTTTTCAGTGAAACAGTCATATAATCGTCACCACTAGGTTGCCTTTTACGTTCAATAGAATCTGTTTAGGCAGATAATCGAGACTGATCATATAATCAGGGACTGGACACTTGTTCAGCGTATGGCGATTATATACGGGTGCGATGTATACTGTTTTTAAAGGACCTATGAACTTTACAGAGATAATTGAATGTTCAATACGAACCAAGCTTGACCACTGATTGCGTCGCGATGACCAGCACCACGAAAGCGTTGACGACCACAGCGGACAGAAGGAGGGGGGTTCCTGCAACAAAGAAAAGTTACAATAGACAGTGCCTTGAACCTGGTCTATGCATGAACGCTTAGTGGCCCTTAAATGAAAAGGAGTATCGACTAATACTACACAAATATATCGATAAACACGAAACAGAGTTTTCATAAGAGTGTTTTGGGTGTGGTTCTGTGCACTGTATGAGTTCTGAAATATATGTCAAATAGTTGTGTGGTGTATTTTGTTTTCTTCAAAAACCCGCATTATATACAGATGGGTCAAGTCAAATCTGTGTTTTAGTGTCAATTTTATCGCAGCATCGCCGTTCCAAACAAAAACTGAAAGACGAAAAGTTTCAGGAAATATATGAAGCAGCTGAGGTTGATATAACAGAGTACTTTAGAGTAACCAAGAAATATAAAAGAAAGAAGGAACAAACCCAGACGCTTGTGTATAATGAAGAGTCCTGTAATACACAGGAAGGAATTTGTAATCTGTTTTCCAAATATTTCAAGGATTTATCAATGCCAAATCATGATATCAATTTTGACTCAGATTTTACTGATTATGTGAATATTCGCATGGAACAGATTGAAAATGACTCGTATAATGACCAAGGGAACAGCGACGTTAGTTCCACGTTGATTTGTCCTTTCACATCTGATGAGTTATTGGCAACTATAAAACGTCTAAAAAGTGGAAAATCGCCTGGTCCCGATGGCATAGTTAATGAACATATCAAATACTCTGGTAGATCTATTATCCAACACCTTGTTATATTTTATAATAAAATTGTTTCTCATGAATATGTACCTAAAATGTTTAACGTTTGAAAGATTTTACCTATCCATAAAGGCCATGGTAAACGTAAAGACGACCCCACTAACTACAGAGGTATTACCCTCACTCCAGTATTAAGTAAACTGTTCGAAAGACTTCTGCTGAATAGAATTGAAGAGTGGGCAAACAAATCTAAAGGCTTCCCCCACCGCTTTCAGTTTGGATTTAGGAGAGGGGCTGGGGCAGAAACTGCCCTGTTTACATTAATGGAAAGCATAGCTTATTATAACGAAAGACAGTCTCCAGTTTACTGCGCTTTTCTCGACAACGAGAAAGCTTTTGACAGAGTCTGGCTTAATGGTCTTTTCTTCAAACTGTATAACTTTGGTATTAATGGAAAATTATGGCGACTTCTACGCACAATATATACCTCAATGCAGTCATGTGTAAGCATTGGAGGTTTTACCTCAAATGTGTTTCATGTTAAGCAAGGTGTTGGCCAAGGTCGCGTTTTATCGGCATGTTTTTTTACTCTATATATTAACGACTTGTTGTATTCCCTTGATGATTTAGGGCGTGGCTTGTGTCTTCCATGGGGTAATACACCCGGCATCCTATTAGCAGACGATACTACGCTGTTGAGCAGCTCCTCTGACGGACTGCAATGTCTACTGAATAATATATACACCTATGCTAATAGATGGCATTTGAAATATAATGCCAGTAAAAGTGCATTTCTACTGTTTGGGAATATTCGCAAATCTGTCTCTCAATGTGTCTACATTGGTTCACAAGTACTTCCTAAAAAGGAAAATGTAACTTATGCTGGATTGCTTCTAAGTACATCAAAGAAAACCTTAGAACGTAGCCATCTAATATGTGAAAAACTCAGAATGTTAGTCAATATAAATTATAATCATGGACTATACTTTGGTGGCTTAAATCCTATCCCAGCTGTTCGTATATGGGAAAGGGTAATTTTACCATGTGGATTATTTGCTTGTAGTGTATGGGGTAAACTGTCACCGAAGGAATACGAAATGCTTGAAATTATTCAACGTTATTTTTGTAAAAAGATTCAAGGACTGTCTAGACGCACTCCTTCCGTCGTCACCAGAGATTGTCTGGGTTTAATTTCTCTCCAGGCGTACATTGATCAACGAGCTCTCTTATTTCTGGGAAGACTATGTAATAGTGACATTAACTTTGCATTTAAAAGACTATTTCAGCACAGACTTGTTCAGTTTGAACTCGATACAATTAAAGAAAAAGATGATAAATGTAAAATGTCACCCTTGTACCACATGCTTTCACTTGTAAACAAGTATGAACTCAATAATGACATAAACACATATACCATTTATTCTCATTTCCCCTCAAAACATGCATGGGCGAGTCGAGTTAAAGAACAATTAGCGTAGGTGACCATAACATAATTCATGCAGAGATTCATTCAAGAGAAAACCTAAAACGATACTCTCTTATACGATCACCTAAGGTACACAGACTTTGGTTACTAACAATTGAAAGGCCGGAACACTTCTATGATTTAGCATATTTATTATGCCTTAGCACCTACAGTATACAATCTGATGAATGTTTATGCGGCACATTTGCTTTTGATATTATCAAACATGTGTTTATGTATTGTAAAAAGACTCAACAACAAAGAAATATTCTTGTTGAGTCTATTATTGATTTGCTAGATGTGACAACTTTTTCTAGTATCTGGAACGATGATGACGATACCTTTCTGTCCTTTTTACTTGGCGGTTTGCCAACAGAAAGTACTATGGCAATTGAATACAATCTATGGGCAAATATCATGCTTCGTGTATGTAAAACTGTTAAAATGTGGAAAAACCTACTAAGAAACATTATTTGATAACGATGTGAAACTGTCTGTACATACAATATATCAGCTGTTATATATATATATTTATATCTCATATCAATGTATCTTCATCAACTGGAGGAAATAAAGATGATCTATCTATCTATCTATCTATCTATTCTAAGTTCCTTACACATCATCGAAGCATTATTCCAAAGCATCGCATATTAAGCATTGAAGATAACAAATAATCAAGAACAATCGTCATTCTTACGTTTGGCAACAAACAAACAATTTTACACCCAATGGAAAATCCGTTTCGGCAGATAATTGAAACTGATTATTCTCTGGAGTTGACGTTTTATATTTGACAAGAGCTAAATGTGAAGCCATGAAGCATATCAAAAGATGGTTCTGTTAAATAGTAGCAAATGTAGATGATATGACACACTAAACATACAGATTACAGTGCCGAAATTTACTTGTAAAGTTTAATGGTTCGGTCCTCATTACAAAGAGTTTCAGTGCGGGGCTCAACAAACGAATACAATGTCATGCATGGTGTCTTGTTAACGACGGAAAACTGGAGAATCAATCTGATGTTTTATAGTTTGCACGTGTAAAATGGAAATGATACTCTTCTTCGATAATATTTAATCGCACAATTCATAACAATTAAGTGACATTTAGATGTTGTAAATATTTATCAATAAAGGTGGGGTTGCCTTTCGAGATCGGGTGCTATGGCAAGTACTTTTATGAAATGGCTTTCTCTATTTAGGTACAAGGACCTACACGATGCATTGACAAAAATTGTTGTTCTTTGTTTAAATCGGTGTCAACCGTCTTAGAATACTCTTCAATTTTGCATTTCTATTCTGAATAACAATATTACACTGCTACACTCACACATTGCAGTATTCTGAAGATTCTCTTCGAGTGTGTCATTTTTATATAGTAAAACATTATTAGAAAAGCATTACATGGGGACATCTGAAGGCTGAAATGTTCGCTGAAGATTTATTAACACAAGTATTTTGAATGAACGCTTACCCGAAAACATGGTAGCACGATTTGATGGGAATATATCCAGGCACAGTTATAAAGTTCCTATTGGGGCAATCCAGATGTCTATTGCACAAACATGGTCTTTTCTTAAAGCTACTTTGAATTTCTTCTGCTTACTACCTTCACCAACATCCAAGTTCAACACTAACTAACGCTCTGTCCAGTTTTCGCTTTTATATGGTTGTTAAAACAATGCCAATTTCTAAAGATTAAAAAAACCCAGTAGGAAGCGAGTAATTAAATACCAGACATCACAGAGACGGGTTGCGATGTGTTTGTTTTAAGAGTTTAGATGACTCGTTGATTTCACAGCCGAAACGCCTGGGGGAAACCATGTAGGACTAATCCCCTTTGTTCTCTTGACACGGACAACAATTAAACAGCAGCAATTGTTTCAATTAAACAGTAATGACACCTGTCGGGGATGTTCAAGGATAAGTAATGTAATTTAAGCAATTCACAGACAAGGCGAATACAGGTATTTGATTTGCTTGAAGACATAATCTTATGCGTGTTCCCTGTGATATACACAGGTGTGTTTTGACGACCGCTGGGAACTGGGTATATGTGAAACTTTACATTTTCCTTTTGGTTATTAGGCTATTATATGTTTATTGTTTCTTCTAAATTATTTTTCCATTTGTTATTAATGCGATGACTATATAAACCATATGCATGTCATGTAAGTAGAGGTCTGGATTAACGCATTCATTTAGCACATTACAATTTTATTATAATTCAAATAAGAAAGGAATTGAAGTATTTTTTCTTGGTAAAGTTTTTGGGTCGTCAATTTATACTAAATTAAAATTATGTTTAAAAAACGCCACAACAGTAAATCGGTTTAAGTCTCTGTTTATATAATAAGGGACCTAGAATTTGATCGACTGTATTCGTTGCCTGTCTATTCCTGAGACATGTATGCCTGTAAACTAGTTCTCTGTACTAATATCATCATTTACTAAACATGCACTAAGATCATACATATGGAATATATTCATTAAATACTAACAATCCCAGTTACGTCAAATCAGCCTGGTAGTTGTCCACTTTGAGAACACATATTCAATTTTTTCACAGGTGAGTGTTAATTAGCTCTAGGCAATTGTTACCTTCGCATGACCCCTTATTGTCCGACGTCGACCAACCAACAATGGCGTCACGACAACGTAGCATGCTTATAACAACAATCTGCCAAAACAGTAGTCACTAATCTAACAACACTTCAGTATAAGACGCTCTATATTTAACCTAGTTATAATCTATTATTTTCTCTTACATTACGACATTTATGGAACAAAACGAAATTATGTAATTATTTGTCTTTGGGTTCAATTACACAATCTCTTTGGTAACCGTTTACGTTAACATTGTTGGTTGGTGAACATCACTATCTGAAGAAAAAGTGCAACAGATGTGAAATGTTTAATTTAATTTAAAAAGTAAGTTTTCCATAATTTTGAATTGTTATATCATTACTCACAATATCGGTATTCTCAAGACATTATGTAAAATTTATATTGGATTATCAAATGAGGTTTTATTGACCATTTTTTAATAACGTGAGCGAAACACGGGTACTCTCCCTTACTCCATATATGCGTTTGCCTGAGATCTATGCTAAGTTTGGGGTATCTTTCGATATATAGCGGGTAATCGTGATCTTATGAATATGATTGTTTGTTCTTCAAACGTATGAAATAAAAAAGAATGCATTTGGTCTGTATTATGTAAACAGATATAAGGTCACTCTACAGCAAAACAAGTAGTCCAAATAAAGGCAACCAAACCCTTTCCATAATCATAAGAGTCAATTTTAAGATTTCGACTACCTGTATATTATGAGCATGTGTTTAAGAATCTATATCAAATGGCCATGATGCCAGTGGTTCGCGAAAAGAATGGATAATACTTGTCTGTATTTGATATACTTATCGATATACTTATAAAGTTATCCAGAACTTGAAGCGACAAAGGTAAACACCTTACCTATCTCTATCCTTCATGGCAATACTCGATTGGATGGAAATAGCAAAATCTTGGATGAAAAGTGGTTTGTTTGCTAAACCACAGTCATTACTATTATTTAATGCACCTCATGCAAACAATGTATATTTCATACAGCACCCTGAACATTGACAAAATACGTGACCTCATCAATGACAAAGCTGTTAGAATGTTAAGTATTTTAAAAGAGATTTAATTGTGCATAAATGCATCGTTAGTATCTGTTGGTTACGTGATCCTGTGTTTCACAAAGTACAAGTTACTTTCCGCGAAAAGCACCGTGTAACTCTTTATAAATAAGTGATGAAAATCAAGGAAAACCTGTTTTATACCGGCCTATTTTGGGTGTGTCCATGCTTAGCGGGAATGCTCTCTAGAGTATGTTTTGTATCGTTCTGCCTTTTACTTTTCACTATGCCAACCGAATCGAGGACACAGTATCGTTCACCCCAGATAATTGCACGTTTGAATATGAGAACATACCTTGATATGTAAAAATGTTGATGTGGAAGAGGAGTGAAAGAATCACATCTGTGTCTGCACATGAACAGGAATCTCATTCGACAACGATTCACAAGGATGCTGGCATCTAAAGATCTCTAATCATATATATATATATACACTCACATACCATTTAATTCAATCTCAACACCAACAATTACCATGGCTATGAGTAATAGTAAATTTGATATGTTTTTAAAAGTTGAGCGAAATTATGCTGTTTGGGACTCTGTTGTCTGATTACCCCACCCATGTTGTTATCATTTATCTAATTTCATTATTATGTATTGTAAATTGTTTGCCCGATGAACAAAGTAGAACTATTATAAGACATGAGCACGGCGGTTTGGGATTTTGACTACAGATTCGATTTTTTGTGAAATAAAATTGGCGACTATACGAAATAATGCAATATATTCCATGATACTTTCCCTCTATGCATCGTTGTAGTTGATGTAGTAACATTGAAGTAGTGTTGAATCGCGATATGCGATGGCAGCCCAGTTCAAGCCATGTTTATATGGTTGGTAAATACGTTCAGTGTTTGTACAATGAGGAAAGGGAACCAACTTAGGTTGTATTTATTTGTTTAGTGTGTCAGGACTCCAGTCTGCCACTGTGTATGATAACAATATGATCTATAGCTAGGAATTGTGCAATAACGACACGCCTAGTGTGTGACCTTGGCACACAGAGTACATAGCAGTCTATAGTTGAAGGCTCAACGTGCTTTGGGGGGGAGGGGGGGGGGGGGGGGGGGGGGGGGCGAGATATCTGCACCAGTGTATGGGATGGGTAATCCAAGTGTCACCAAACCCTTGCTCCATTTCATTCTCTATCTTACCATCTGTAATCAAAGATAAAATTCAAAACATATACCCCATCGAAATATGAAATAAAGGACACGACAATACTCATATGATTTGCAAGCCAGATCCAGGTGTTTTATTTAAATTTGTGTGTCACTTTGTTTTCATTTTAACCTTTAGTTGGTGGATGTATGTATGATGACATTTTTGTCTTTCTTTCTGTCTTTGAGTCCATACTTTGAGGCCCATAATAAGATAAAGTTATTTACAAAAGCTTTTAGAGGGGATCGACGAGCTACTCCACCAGCTTAACACATTACTGATTTTTCTTAATTGTGAGGGTGGGCTAAAGTGGTGGGATGGTTAGCGTGTTCTTTTAAAACACAGAGCACCTGGGTCTGTTCTTAAACATGGGCTTAATGTGTTTTGGTGACAATAGGATCAACGTGAATCTGATTAGGTAACGAAATATTAACCGTCAAGCCACACAAAAAGAGTCCCGATTATCCGACGAAACAGATTCCATTGGACCTAAAAGGCAAATAGTGTCAGTGACGAAACCAGGTGTTCGTTAAAAAGGCATGTCCTGTCCTACCGGTATCACCCGCCACTCACACAAATCAAATGATGTGTTTTGATGCAAGTTTGTCCAGGCTGTACAATCTTGGATTACACAATTGACATATTTTCCAGTTTGACCCTTTACTTCAATCTTATATCTATTCATATGGTTAGATAGTATTCCACTAATGACCAACAGATTTGGTTAATGTGAAAAGGAAAGCCGCTTATGTAGGGAAGAAGGCGAAACTTGAACACCCGCTTGACTTCCACAGAATACATATGACCTGATAAGCCACATCTTGTCGTTACCATTTGAATAACATCGCCTCACAAAGTTGATCGACCTTAGTCTACCCTTTCATCATTGACAACTTCTTACATTTATTGACTGGTCAAGAGACCCAGTATTATCACATATGCCCAATTGTAATATCATGGGGAAATATTCTATTGAGAGTACCATGCGAGTCAATATGTACTCAGCGACACTCACGATATAAGCAAATATATTCTCACGCCATGCTTAGTGACACATGGTTTAACGCACTCCTACATAGCCTACATTGTGTGACACTTTGCTGGCTTATGTTGGACGTGTACAACAAGCTTCTGTTATGAATGACAACCCCGTGCTGCAATGTTTGATATCTACTGAAGCGAAGAGACTCATAACTCGACAGAAATTTAGCTTGACGGGAGTTAATCCTGGGGGATCGAGATATGTCATATCATGGTCACAGGGAGCACAGTTTTTTTATATTGCTTTTGATTGCTGGATATTGCGTGATGACTATATATTGCATTTGTTCCGTACCTCATTTACTGACACGGAGGCCAGATATCAGCATTGGGAATAGTATATGAAAAGTATCTGACCACAGCATGAATATGTGTATGTATGTTACACATATGGGATTAACCCTCATACCTCATGTTGTTTTTAAGTAAATGCATTTTTGGCCACAAACTTCAGATCTGAAGGTGGTTAAAGAAACATAAATCCAATTTCAAAATTATATTTTAGTTTTCTTGAAAATGTAACGTAGGAAGGAAAATAGTGGGGACGGAGTTTTTAAGATATTTTTTCAACAGGTTTTAATTATTTGTATTGATAGCCCACAGTAAATGAAGTTTTTTTAAAACATTTCACTTGCATCTTCAAGTCGCTGGAATAAAAAGAACACACACTGCTTTTTATTTATTTATGTCGGTGGATTCGTAAACCAAGTTTACAAACAGTCCGACCTTTAGATTATTAAATTTCAGCAGTATCCTTGGTTTTTACTGAACTATTTCCCGGACTTGCACGGTTGTAGAATTATTATTTTTCAGTTGGGCAACTATATATACTCGGAGAGTGCATTGTCTTTACATCACAGAGTGTCAGCTTAATGTGGGAGTAAAGCCCGAAGTGGCGTATGTCCCAGACGCTTACCACTTTGGCGAATCACATGAGCACGGATATGATGCTGGAAAACCAAGCATAATAACTTGAGCCAGGTGTCCTAGGTAGCTTAAGAGCCGAATCCCTGTACATTGAATTGCGGAGCCTAAGACGACTGTGCTTCCCACTATATAGTCTTCCCTCATCATGGAATTTTGCTGTTTATATACGTCAATGAAACCATGACAATATATCGCCAATAACTTGATACACCCTTATGCAATATTGCATTACTCGTAATCTGTATAGGTATGTACAATTTATCTTATATAAGGACTTTTTTCAAATAGCCAACGAGACAAATGTCCTGATTAATCCCAACAATGAAAGTGGGCGAAAAGACGCAATCGACCAACGCTTGTCTGGGAACACGTGTGCCTATGAAATGTCACCGAACCAGTTTCTGAAAAAATGTTCTGGGTCAAGATCCGAGACAATGGCAGAAAGGGTATGGTCCATCGATCTCCCTCGCACCCTAGCCCGTCCCTCTAACACGGTCGGGTGGGTGAGGACAATCGAAGTCAGACTCAACTTACCCGTGTCAACAGTTTCATGAAATGAGCATTGGGTAAAATTGGACAAACTGGGTGTCCCGCGTCTCAAAATGCATTATACAAAAGGACATTATTTATCATGTGGTTATCAGATCTTTTGAATATAGATTTGATACAGCGTCATTTTAATTCCGTTGTATACGTGCGTGTTTCTTTTAACAGTTATTCAGTTATAAATGTACAGGTGGTAATTGATTTCGTGCGTACTTTCGTTTCAACTCAGTATTCGTAAATACATTTTTACAAAAAACAAAACAAAAACAAACTTACTGTAGAACTAACAAATAAAAATATAATCACTTGAAATCCTACAGCATAAACCCTATAGTACCCGGTTAGACGTTCCCCAAACATATGGCATACCTTGTTTTTGCGTACAGTACTAAAAACAGATTTCATAAACTTAACACCACAATCAGCAATATTCCAGCAATATGAAGGCCACCACCAAATATTTGAGTCTGTGAAAAAAGTAAGTGATTGATATTATGAGCAACGATCAACGCCGTCGTGTACGATGAGACGCAGGCAGCCTAGTCGCCGAGCCTGACCACCCGATCCATTTGGTCGCCACGCACGACCAGCATAGGTTGCTTATCCCAACGAATGATCAATACTAGTTATGAAACTAAACTTCGGATAAAACGATTTGATTCGAGTAATTCGAGTACATTAAAAAATGTTTAATATTAAACTCCGTGGTTGTATTTGCGAGCGAAACACACGTTAAACAAGTTCCCTTAACGACATCATGCTACATAGAATTCGTCATTTCAACGTCTCGATGGAAAGAGAATTATAAACGCTTCGTTGCTATCAATGAATAACATTAAGAAGTACTTCACAAACCTCCTCGGTTGACTGTTCAAGATTGTGATATTTATCTACAACGATGAACAATTAAGAAAGGCATGATCATCAAATCAAAATTACTACCATAAACATGATTTGTTTGCTGGGTGTTAAAGTCAGTTTCAAAATAAGGTATGATGTTTTTGAAGTGATGTTTAAGTCAGTTTCAAGTTTAAGTATGACTTTTAGATTTTTTGTAGCGATATCAGTATGAGGTATTGTAATTAAACCTTCATTTTTCATAACGAATCAACTTGTCTAGAATTATCCCGAGATTATAGAGATAATCTGAGAATAATTAGTATATAGCTTATGGCTTCTACCATGTCTGGTGGGGTAGCCTAGTGGTAAAGGCGTCCACTCGTCATGCCGTAGGCCTGGGCCCGATTCCCACACGGGTATAATGTGTGAAGCCAATTTCTTGTTGTCTAACGTCGTGATATTGCTTGAATATTGCCCCCCCCCCCCCCCCCCCCCAAAAAAAAAAAAGAAGAAGAAGAAAAAACAAAGCAAAAAAAAGCAACAACATCAAACAAACAAAATCCGGCATAAAACCATACTAACTCACTCTATCACTTCAGTGCAAATATACGTTTATCGCGAGTGATCTATCGTTCCCAGCATACATATCATTTCGAAACTCATTCGGATCGCCTCAATCCCATTATGTCATCTCGGTGCCGGTAGGAATCCATATTAAAATATTGGATGACTTGACTAGTTCGGCTTCAACCGTTGCCGTAACGTAAAACTGAAAGTTCACTTTGCTTTCGATTTGCCAATCATACAAACATGTTGTTTCTATGAACCTAATTGTAAGTCGGGATCAGGCGGTAAACGGATCTGGCGGCCAGAGCTATTATGTCATATCGCTTATCCTGTCCTGACCAGAGTAGCTGAATAAATCGATCGAACCCGAGAGTACGAAGCAAGTTCTATTGAACCCAAAGTCGAAACATGAAACATTTCCCATATTTTGTACAATAATTTAAGAAAAGTAAGAAATAAAAGGGACTAACCCCTTTCCATATTCGATAGAAATCTCAGCTAAAAGCAGAGTCTATTGTACGATTCCGAAATAGTGATGATGCGAGGTGTTCGCGAAAAGGTAAGACATATACTCACCGTCACTACCCATATGTTTCGAAATCCAGTTCAAAGTGTGTGCTTTAGTTACTGTTTTATCACTGAACAAGGGAGATAGTTCTATGGATATACAACTTCCTTATTACAATGATTGCGACGTTTCTGTGCTGATGCGAACGGCGTTATCATGCAAGTGCTGTAAAAGAAGTTACCTGCCGTCTTCGTGGCAATTACAGCCATCATCAACAATCACTTGCTTGATAACGCTGTTCGCATCAGCACAGAAACGTCGCAATCATTGTAATAAGGAAGTTGTATATCCATAGAACTCTCTCCCTTGTTCAGCATACTAACTTCTAAATGCCACTTGGGTGGTCGGGTAGCCTAGTGGTAAAAGCGTTCGCTCGTCACGCCGAAGACCCGGGTTCGATTCCCGACATGGGTACAATGTGTGAAGCCCATTTCTGGTGTCCCCCGCCGTGATATTGCTGGAATATTGCTAAAAGCGGCGTAAAACCACATTCATTCATTCACTCACTCCCTCACTCACTCACCAAATGCCACTTAAAGAAGTTATGCTTTATCATCGTCCTGTAACGACTATATAGATTATCTAAAGCATCTAAAAATAAAACGTCAACGTGGAAAACAAGTATCGATTATCAGACGAAACAGATTCCACTGGCAAAGAGACAAAATAGCTGTGACAAGACAATGTTACAATCATAAACTAAAATGTCTCTCATTTTGTCTCAGAGCTGCATGCGGCCCATTTACCCACTCTTCAAATAAAGCCACAGGTAGCCGAACGTCCACTGTGAACTACAGCCTGGGTTATATTAGTTTTAACTTGGTTTTCAGACCACAATGAGAGCAATCCAATTACTATTGTGAACTATTCATGCAAAATAACCATTTGCCATTAGTCACTTGTTACATTGCAAGGTTTCACTGTAGAGACCAGAAGGTCACCAGTTATAATGGCCAGTCCTTACAAGACCGACCCCTGCTTTGTGCAACATCCAACGGATGCTGTCCAGCAGACAAACACACCACCCTCCACCCCTCTCCCTGAACCAGGGTTAAGTTACCCTGGTCATAGCTCAATAGAGGAGTGGGCGGTGGTCAATGGTCTGGTCCAGTGGAACCATTGTAACGCTAGACGCCAGGCATGTGGACATTGGCTTAATGCGACTTCTAAGAAAACGAGAGGCCCTATACTATGCTTAATTTGAGTTCTTTACAAGCTGGTGTGTATCCCAGTGTGAAAATAAATCTCTTGGCTAGAATTACCACTGGGTAGTGATATTTCGACCTTTCGAGTAATTTAGCGTACAATATCAAATTTGTAAATGTTTCATAGCCACTTCTGGATGACTAGATCCTTATGTCGTTTCGATGTCGCTTACAGCATATTCCGAGTGGTAAAAGTGTGGATTGGTTGATCAGATCACAAGACGTCACGAACTGTTTCGTTTGGCGGAAAGCACTTCAACATTATTATGTTAAAGCAGTATTTGGTCAGTTAGAGGTTGATCAAAGTGAAACATATGACACTTTAGGGATAATTCATCGTTTTTATTTGTACTGTTTCAGGGAAACTTCGAGTCTCTTCATTATTCACTTGACGAAGGGAAAAGAAGTAACCTCGAAACGTTACAAACCAAAATGAAGTTGTTATCAATAAAGTTCCATGTCGTCATGTTCTTCCAACTTCTAAATGACCATGAAAGACATCATAATCTCAGCCATTTTCAGACCGTTTTCTCTTTTTGGCGTTCCTTTAGCGTCAAATATGATCTGCAGTGCCATGCTTCTATGTTAGGTAGTGGCCAGTGTAATATATCTGTATTATATGTTCGTATTTCGCATCATAAAGCAAGGATGCGCAATTAACCTCATCCTTCCGCACATCTTGGGAGATTGCGTTCGTAGTATTCAAAACTTAAAGCTTCTGTCTTAAAGAACTATATCCCTAATCCTAAAAATGTTCCATTCGTGTGAAATGTTATTATAAAAACCGACTGACAGTCGATGGTAGTTTCAAGCATGAGAACAAGTCGTGTGAACTGTTCAGTCTTCTGTGGGACTTGGAAGATCTTCATTTGTTTGTAGTCACGATTCTTCCCGAGGTCGATGTCTGGTCAAGAATAATACATACCTACACATACATTAGACCCTACCCACGTGACACTAGCCTTGACCCCATACCCAACCAAAGTGCCCAAACCCCAGACGACACCCAAGGCAACAATGAAAGAAGAATGACAAGTTATTTGCAATAGGAGCTTGCCAAACAATTGGCTTTTTTCTGGTCCAAAACTGGACTTGCAAGGTGCTGACCAGTCCCGGTTTTCATGCTTGGTTGCTTGCTCATGTCTTGAATAGAAGGCATGATTCAAACAAGGCCAATTAGCACGTATTGACATTGAGCGAAGCTAGGTATTAACGCGGTACGAACATTACAATGGGGGATTAATTCCGGGGATTATGGTGAGGTGCTACTAGGACTCTCACGCTTGCTTTAATGTCAGCGATGGGAGTTTATATATTTACATATCAATGACATAAATGACCACACCTGTACACGGGTAGATCTGGATATCAACTGTGCGTTTGTTTTTGGACTTGTATCACTAAATCATATGATATCCATATTCAACAATGCTTGATATCAACTGTGCGTTTGTTTTGGGACTTGCATCAGTAAATCATATGATATCAATATTTAACAACGATAAAGAAGCAAGTAATGTTGTTCACGATCAACAATAATTTCTAACGAGTTTTCAAGTATCTTAAAGCTGAACGTATATTGAAAAGTAGGAATAGATTTGTAAACATAATATGCCTTAATGGCTAGTTTTATCGTTTGAATAAATCAGTTTTGCCTATTCAAGATAAAAAAACTCTTTCTTTACTCCCTTGGTATATACCAGGGGTCTCTGATGTCTTCAAGCAATTTGAGAACAATATCATATGACAAAAAACATCCTAGACCTTTTGTCAAAGTGGCTGAGGAAAGTAAAGTGGTTTGCTG
Organism: Haliotis rufescens; assembly: GCF_023055435.1. NCBI lineage: Eukaryota > Metazoa > Mollusca > Gastropoda > Lepetellida > Haliotidae > Haliotis > Haliotis rufescens. The sequence goes on along the minus strand of NW_025964112.1, from coordinate 42,108,770 downwards.
ATAACTCCGGTTAAGTTTGTTAATTGATAAAAAGTAAACATATAAAGTTTTCTCACATCAATATATGATACCAGTAAAACAATAAATAGTGTCAGAATTTCTATAAAAACGTTAGGTGTTCGAGAATTATTCATAGAATTCCTTCGTGTATTAATATATGTGTGTGTGTGTGTGTGATATTAATTAATAAATAAATAACATTAGATATAAAAACTCACTTGTCATCTTCTCTGTTTGGATTTGTAACCAATTCAGGTAGATGGTATAATTCCTCGGAGAGTGGCGTCCGGCGCCAGTAAATCGTGGTAGTGTTCTGGTTTGCCGGACCTGGGACTTAGATTAAAACCTTCCTCGGAATGGGGAGAGGGGATATCGGAAGTAGAGACACGTGACTGCTCAGGTAATTTGGTCTTTGCGGATAATTACTGACCTGTGATTGGTGCAAGTGAAAATGTGCTTGCACGGTTCAGTTGTCGTGGTTAAAGCCTTGACACGGCTAAGCAAAGGCGTACCTCATTAATGCAGAGCTTTGAGAGGAGATCTGTGTGGTAATAAGGGGTTGATAGACACTCACGCCTCCCTTTGAGCTCTACACATATACATGTTTATTTTCGAGACGTACAGGTTCATCAAATGCGGTGTCATTTGTATTACATATTTCAGCTTTCATTTAACCTTACAACAATTTGTAAATTATATGAAAAAGGTAAAGTTTGTATACAAATATCAAACTGAATAGGCGAGAAGAATGTCTTAAAAATAATCTACTCTGTTTTTTATCAAGCATGACATATATGACTAGTAAATACTGGGCATGTATTACTAGTGTGTTTTAGTGTGTTTATGCGAAAGGTTATCTTTTGTTATGTGAATACACATATTTAGTGCGACTTTACGTGACTGTGATGTTTTGGTGATTTGGAATTATTTTGTTGGTCAATGGATTACTTTTCATATTTACTCCCTTTGATGTTTGATCATTTCACCAACTACATTTGACACATTATGTGGGGAAATAAAAGTCGTCCAGAATGCTTTAGAATCTACACAATTATATTATCCAAAATTGGACCCGTTTAATGGCACTTTTGCAGTGAACAGAGAGCTAGTGAGAGCTACAAGTGGATTGGAGCATGTGTTTTTAACACTCACTTGAATTCACTGATGTCTTTGGCACTCTTGATGTCGATAGGAATGTTGCTCCAAAGTGTTGAACCGGTCTTCGTAAAACATCAGTCGTCAAATGACTTAGTGCTGGTTTTAGGTACAACCAGGAGTTGATTGTTACCAGACCTAAATAATCTTACTGGTTGATGGCGCTGTATCAGTGTGGACCAATACCATGAAGTGCCTTGTACAGCGCATTATTATTACCATCATCATCATCTTTATTATTATTATTATTATTATTATTTATCATCATCAGATGAAAATAAAAAAATGCAAAAAAGAGGGTCTGGGTGATCCTGGCACAGTCCGGCTGGTTAGGCTCATCATCAGCTCAGGGCCCATCCCCCTCTACACGCAGCCCAGACAGCGAATGGGACTTCTCCCAGGAAGCGCTGCCTGGTCAAACCCACCCAGAACTTTTCGGAGAATGTGAGGACTCCCCAACACTTCAGCCTTCTGCTTTACACAGATTGTCAGAGGGGCTGTATTCCTGGTAGCAGACTCGGGTACTCTCCCAATGTTAGTCAACAGATTGGCACCGAGAACAATTGGGAGTCGGGCAACTTGGTAGTTGGGATGCAAACGTGACATTTCGAAAGCGAGGTCCGCATATTTGCCATGTTTTTCTTGTCAATCACATTAGTGTCAAAATTGTGGAATGCCTTGTTTTCATCATGAGTCTTGACATGCTTCACAAGAGGATCACCAGACAAGGAAATGTGTGCAAAAGTGCACAAAACAATTCTATCATGATGAGCCCCAACTTTGATCAAACCACGTCCTCCAATAATGATTGGTAAATAAAGCGATTGAGGGAAGAGCAAGGGTGGTGGGATCTATTGTCTGACATGATTCTTCTTCTTCTTCTTCTTCTTCTTCTTCCAGCGTTTTTAAACTCGGATGTCAGTGTCGCATGAGTACATGTTAAAATGAACATACTTTCCAGGTCGGGTAACCACTCTTGGAGCCTCGTTTTGAACACCCTAATTCTTTGCGATGTTGGTTTTGGGCAACCTTATTAGAACAGCATTACAGTAGTCCAGACGAGATATCACCAATGCCAGAAAGCGAGATGCAGCCACACATCTGTCATAAATTGATAAATGAATTGATGTATTTCCTGACAAGCTCAATATTTCTGATTGAAACATGCCAGTTTACAGGCGTCACTGATGTGATAGTTTTTCACATTCATACCACATTTATGTAAGGTGGTAACAATTGGCATTTCAAATAACCGAGCTGCTAGTACTTAATATACATGCACAATCTTCAGCATACTGAAACTTGAAATTTACGCAAACAAATAGATCATGGTTACTCACTCACTCACTCTCTCACTCACTCACTCACTCGATTTCAAGGGAGGGTGGGGGTCGATCTGATTCTTTTTTATCCTGCGGCCTTGATAACATTCCATCTGCGGTTTCACAGATTGTTACCACACAGCTTTCAGTCCGCTCACGTGACAAACATGGAACCGTGGTGCAATAAAACCTATCCCTAAACCATCTAAAGACAGTGACCCTCGGGACCATCTCAGCTACCGACATATAACGATATATAAAGCTGTCAATACCATCTAAAATATTTGCTGATATTATTAACCAGCGTCTTTGTAAATACCTTGAATTAAATAACTTCATTGTAGATGAGCAAAACGGCTTTCGAAAGGATAGATCCTTTCTCGACCATGTCTGTACTATTTACAGTATTACAGTATTATACAGAAATTATTTTTTATTTTAAAAAGGCGTTCGACTCTGTGAACAGGGATCTCTTATGGTTTAAACTTGCTGAGTGTGGTATAACTGGTAATATACTACAAACAATTAAGTCTTTTATCATGTTAATGTGTTGTGTTATGTGCATGTCAATCATTATCAGACTAATGTTTTCCCTGTTGATTCTGGTGTAAAACAAGGTTGCGCATTATCGCCTACTCTATTCATTATTTACATTTTTTACCAAAGTTCTATTTTTACAGTTACTGTACATTTTATAATTATGTTAAAAGTATCGAAAATACACGTTTTAGTGTATAGTGTTTCCTATGTTGGCCTTGCATAAAAATATAAACATAGTTTTTATGATGTATATAACTCATGTATATTTATGAGAGACACTTTCATTCATTCATTCATTCATTCATTCATTCATTCATTCATTCATTCATTCAAAGCTGACGAGTGACGCCCAACGAAAGCCATAGAACGTTTTCCCATATTTACATGCAGGTTGGTGGGAATATTTTAAATAGTAGGTGTTCCCCATTAATCTAACGACACGCCGGGGGATAACTAAAATACTGTTCAAAGCATCGTTACGCTCACCCAGTCACTGACCTTAACGCGGTTTGAAGTAAACGTTTCCTATACACTATATAAATAACGAAAATATCTCAAAATGGCTCATAATTCCATACATTCTTTAGTACCAATGCTTTCTACTGTTTCCAACTGTGTGGTGTAAATGTTTTGACAACGACCTCAAGCTACCCCACAGTTTGATCCTGCCAAGCTCACCGAAAGTCCCTTGACCACCAATCTCTATTACCACAAACGGTCAACATATTAAATACCTATCGAGGGATAAATGCAATGTATTTGATACAAAGAACCAATCATTACACTTCTCATTGATGTTTACCTTGACACTGGACGGTTATTTGTATGGTGTACACAATCCCGAAAATACACATTTTGTGATTGACTGCACAAAGTTGTATTCACGTAATCACATAAGTTATTTTTCACGGATCCCGTCTGCTGCCTGAGTGTGTGATTTTATGTTGTTTTACGCAACAGTTCGCAATATTTCAGTTATATCGCGGCGGACAGTAAATTCAAACGACAACAGGCCTAAAGGGCAACATGGTGATGAAAATTATATGAATGGTACAGACTCGACCAATGATTTGTCTGGTACAGATTCGACTAATGATATGTTAGGTATATCAGATGAAATATGCGGAGTACAAAGTTGATTATGGAGCATTTGGTCACATCACTCAGAGCGCTGCTCAGGGGATCTACCCTGTGTGACCAGGTACGGGTGTACTGCCAGGTACTGTGACCTTTCTGTTTGAGACTTTCTGAGCACAGCTGCAGCTGAGTGCAGGCGAACTGAGCTGTATGCAAACAGAGTGAAGGCAAATGTGCTGTAGGCGAACTGAGTTAAAGGCAAACTGAGAAGACACCGCCAGAAACATAGTTTTGGCATCACTCTGCCGTAACATGGTGCCGTGACGTAGTTTAGCACAGCACTTCCGTAACATGGTGCCGTGATGTAGTTTAACATCACACTGCCGTAACATGGTGCCGTGATGTAGTTTAACATCACACTGCCGTAACATGGTGCCGTGATGTAGTTTAACATCACACTGCCGTAACATGGTGCCGTGATGTAGTTTAGCATCACACTGCCGTAACATGGTGCCATGGTGTAGTTTAACATCACACTGTCGTAACATGGTGCCGTGACGTAGTTTAGCACAGCACTTCCGTAACATGGTGCCGTGATGTAGTTTAACATCACACTGCCGTAAAATGGTTCCGTGATGTAGTTTAACATCACACTGCCGTAACATGGTGCCGTGATGTAGTTTAACATCACACTGCCGTAACATGGTGCCGTGATGTAGTTTAACATCACACTGCCGTAACATGGTGCCGTGATGTAGTTTAACATCACACTGTCGTAACATGGTGCCGTGATGTAGTTTAACATCACACTGCCGTAACATGGTGCCATGGTGTAGTTTAACATCACACTGTCGTAACATGGTGCCGTGACGTAGTTTAGCACAGCACTTCCGTAACATGGTGCCGTGATGTAGTTTAACATCACACTGCCGTAACATGGTGCCGTGATGTAGTTTAACATCACACTGCCGTAACATGGTGCCGTGATGTAGTTTAACATCACACTGCCGTAACATGGTGCCGTGATGTAGTTTAACATCACACTGCCGTAACATGGTGCCATGGTGTAGTTTAACATCACACTGTCGTAACATGGTGCCGTGACGTAGTTTAGCACAGCACTTCCGTAACATGGTGCCGTGATGTAGTTTAACATCACACTGCCGTAACATGGTGCCGTGATGTAGTTTAACATCACACTGCCGTAACATGGTGCCGTGATGTAGTTTAACATCACACTGCCGTAACATGGTGCCGTGATGTAGTTTAACATCACACTGCCGTAACATGTTGCCGTGATGTAGTTTAACATCACACTGTCGTAACATGGTGCCGTGACGTAGTTTAGCATCACACTGCCGTAACATGGTGCCATGGTGTAGTTTAACATCACACTGCCGTAACATGGTGCCGTGATGTAGTTTAACATCACACTGTCGTAACATGGTGCCGTGACGTAGTTTAACATCACACTGCCGTAACATGGTGCCATGGTGTAGTTTAACATCACACTGCCGTTACATGGTGCCGTGACGTAGTTTAACATCACACTGCCGTAACATGGTGCCATGGTGTAGTTTAACATCACACTGTCGTAACATGGTGCCGTGACGTAGTTTAGCACAGAACTTCCGTAACATGGTGCCGTGATGTAGTTTAACATCACACTGCCGTAAAATGGTGCCGTGGTGTAGTTTAACATCACACTGCCGTAACATGGTGCCGTGATTTAGTTTAACATCACACTGCCGTAACATGGTGCCGTGATGTAGTTTAGCATCACACTGCCGTAACATGGTGCCGTGACGTAGTTTAGCATCACACTGCCGTAACATGCTGCCATGGTATAGTTTAACATCACACTGCCGTAACATGGTGCCGTGATGTAGTTTAGCATCACACTTCCGTAACATGGTGCCGTGATGTAGTTTAACATCACACTGCCGTAACATGGTACCGTGATGTAGTTTAACATCACACTGTCGTAACATGGTGCCGTGATGTAGTTTAACATCACACTTCCGTAACATGGTGCCGTGACGTAGTTTAACATCACACTGCCGTAACATGGTACCGTGACGTAGTTTAGCATCACACTGCCGTAACATGCTGCCATGGTGTAGTTTAACATCACACTGCCGTAACATGGTGCCGTGATGTAGTTTAACATCACACTTCCGTAACATGGTGCCGTGATGTAGTTTAGCATCACACTGCCGTAACATGGTGCCGTGATGTATTTTAACATCACACTTCCGTAACATGGTGCCGTGACGTAGTTTAGCACAGCACTTCCGTAACATGGTGCCGTGATGTAGTTTAACATCACACTGCCGTAACATGTTGCCGTGATGTAGTTTAGCACCACACTGATGTAACATGGTGCCGTGGTGTAGTTTAGCACAGTTCTTCCGTAACATGGTGCCGTGATGTAGTTTAACATCACACTGATGTAACATGGTGCCGTGATGTAGTTTAACATCACACTGCCGTAACATGTTGCCGTGATGTAGTTTAGCATCACACTGCCGTAACATGGTACCGTGGTGTAGTTTAGCATCACACTGCCGTAACATGGTGACGTAGTTAAACATCACACTGCCGTAACATGGTGCCGTGATGTAGTTTAGCATCACACTGCCGTAACATGGTGACGTGGTGTAGTTTAGCATCACACTGCCGTAACATGGTGATGTAGTTTAACATCACACTGTCGTAACATGGTGCCGTGATGTAGTTTAGCATCACACTGCCGTAACATGTTGCCGTGATGTAGTTTAGCATCACACTGACGCAACATGGTGCCGTGATGTAGTTTAGCATCACACTGCCGTAACATGATGCCGTGGTGTAGTTTAGAATCACACTGCCGTAACATGGTGCCGTGGTGTAGTTTAGCATCACACTGCCGTAACATGGTGCCGTGATGTAGTTTAGCATCACACTGTCGTAACATGGTGCCACCGTGTCGTTTAACATCGGACATCATATCTTAGTACCCTAGTTTTGCATTGAACTTTCAGTGTAGCAACATATTTAGGTATCAGTCTGTCGACATCGAATCTTAGTATCGTAATTTGCCATCAGACTGTTGTGCAGCAACCAGTTTCGGTATCAGTTAATAAGAATTACATTTTACACAGACTGTAATAACAAGATATCCAGCCCTTTGATGTTGGATGTCGGGTTGTGAATTGCAAAAAGAAACATTACCATTCTATCACCTATCCGTGCTAATTAACCCCGGCCTCCCGTTTGCCCATTGTCCATTGCCCGTAACCAGTCAGTAATGGCTTCCAGTTGTCCGTCGCTATCAACCATCAGCGCTAATTTACTGAGTGAGTGTGGTTTTACGCCGCTTTTATCAATATTCCAGCAATATCAGCGGGGGACACCAGAACTGGGTTTCACACATTGTACCCATGTCGGGAATCGAACCCGGGTCTTCGGCGTGACGAGCGAACGCTTTAACCACTAGGCTACCCGATCGCCTCGCTAATTACTGACCTCCTCATTGGTAACATCTATGCGAAAGTTGGAGATAAGACATATAGGCAAGAAGGTCTCATTGTGGGTACCAACTGTGTTCCCATCCTTGCTGGTGTTTTCTTTATGTACATGAATCAGAATGTCTCAAAACAAGGAATCAGAACAAGGGAGTATGACCATGAAGTGGGGTGGTGCATGCTTGGTTTCGCGGACACTTGGTATCAACACTGATTTTCAATGGTCCATTCGTATGCTTTTCACAGCTATTTTTCCCTTTACGCCAAATGGAATCTTTGAGATGGATAATCAAGACAAGACTGGATGCTCTCTTCTCTTGACGTTTAATATTTAACTTAAGCTTCAGGTATGTCGATGCCTCATTGCGTTAAAAATTCCCAATTCCCGTCAACAGATTTATGTACCTGAACTTGAAAAACAGAATCATTCATTATAATTTTTTAGATATACGACTTTCGTATGGATTTGAAGTGAATTTATCCTTGATTTGATACCTATAGAATTTATTTGAACCTAATGCCTCCCGATTTTTAATTTCTTTCTACTATTACATTATTCACGTACTCAGGGTTAAGCGCGGATAACGAGTGCATTGGTTCAGTGTACTATTAGAAACATCGCCGATTAAAACTAATGGGTTTTCATCCATATAATTTACTCGTATTAAAGCATGTGACACATATGTTTATAAAACAAATGAAAAGGTATACGAAAGTTAAGTGAACCTTGAATGATCTATGTCCAATGACGTCACAACCATCCAAGTGGCAAGTTCTCTCTATTCCCAGATGTTACAACACTTCCAGAAATTCTAGGAAAATCAACTCCTCAGTGTGTAGGATCGGTGAAATGAGGTTTAACGTTGAATTAAGAATTACTATATTAGTTGTTTGATCAAATAATACCACAAATAAGGCCAGTATGTTAACTGAGGAAGAAATCTGCCAAAGACATAAATCCGTACTGTCAACTTGTCTCTAAGACCTGAAGACATGTCAAATCCTCTTTTGTACAGGATTCCAAAGCTCCATACAAATTCGTACAAAGAGAGGTATTGCCGGGTCCTGCAAATGTACGACCAAATGCTTGTCTCAAAGACTCATAATCCTCAAAACAATCAAGGAAGGACTTTCTTTATATTCACAGAAAGTACTTGAGACAAGTCGTGAGTGAGTATATTTTTACGCCGCTTTTAGCAATATTCCAGCCATATCACGGTGGGGGACTCCAGAAATGGGCTTCACACATTGTACCCATGTCGGGAATAGACCCACTAGGCTATCCGACCGCCCCTGAGACAAGCGGAATTAATACCATGTAGATTCTCAAAAAATCAAAGGATTTGCTTAACTTTTTGCAATATCAGAAAAGAACGAAGTTCCTTTCTGCCAAAACATTTTATTTTTCAACTTTGTACACCACTATCCCACATAACAAATTAAAGGAACATCTTCATTCCTTGATCCATGGGGCTTTTGTTACAAAACGTGGTGAACACAGATACAGATACCCATCTATATTCAGAGGTTCAGGACAATTTGTGAAAAATGAAAGCAAATGCCATCTGAAGTTTACCGAGAAAACAATCATTGAAATGCTGGACTTCCTCATTGATAATAGCTACGTAAAACTTGGGGGTAAGACATTCGGCAAGAAGTAGTCATCCCCATGGGCACCAATTGTGCTCCCCTTCTAGCTGATCTGTTTCTTTATGCATTTGAATCGGAATTTCTGTTCGGATTGGCCAAGCCAAAGTCTAACTTTAGCTTCAGGTATATCGATGATCTGATATCGTTCAATAGCAATCAAATAGCCAGTTCCCTTCCACTGATTTACCCACCTGAACTAGAAATAAAAGAGACCAGTGAGACCGCCTCATCTGTTTCATATTTAGATCTATGTATTCAGATTCAGAGTGACAAAACACTCTCCACAAGACTGTATGACAAGAGGGATGACTTCAACTTTCCAATAATCAACTTTCCCTTCATGTCGAGCAATAATATTCCAGCAGCTCCAGCCTTTGGTGTTTACATTTCACAACTTTTGAGATACAATCGAGCAGGCTCTTTCTACTAAGATTTTGAAGAGCCTCTCATACGATTTGTGCTCAGAAATTGTTTGATCAAGGTTACAATTTTCAAGGCCCCAGTAAAGCTTTCAAAAAGGTTTATGGTAGACATGTGGAGGACATTTCTAAATTTGACGCATCAGTGACAAAAATGATGTCCGACGCAATTCCCTATTTTGACTTGTACTTTCTTTTCAGGTGAACGATTGACTTGCCTTTGCATGTGATTGTGCCGGTGCCACTGATGGGTAAGTATCCGCTCACCGTTTCGCGAACACCTGGTATCATTACTATTTAATAGTGATTCATAAACACATGCTCATGATATAGTCGGAATTGTAAAATCGACTCTGCTTTATGGAGAAATTTCTATTGGTTATGGAAAGGGTTTTGTCGCTTTATGTAGTTCAATATTATTGCTCGTATATAGCGACGTACATGCACGTGTGTGAGTGTGAGTGAGCGTGCATCCGTGTGTGCGCGTGTGCGCGTGTGCGCGTGTGCGTGCTCTTGTATTCTAGTTCGGGCTTATGCCGCTTATATAGTGTTAGCTCACTGAGATACAATCCCGTGGTTTAACATGGATACCCTACCCAAACACAGTATGCTGTAAATTCCGAGCGGTTCAGTCCTTGTTTTATCCCTTTTATGACGAGCTCCAAGCAGGGTAAATGACCAACGTAACCACCTACAGAACGTCACTGGACATTCAAAACATGTTTTAAGACGCTATTCGGTTTCTTTTGAAGGTGATTTGGTTGCATAAATCAGAAGCATGTTATTGAGATTTGAAACATCTGACTGTACAGTCTGACTGGCCCATCCTCAAATAAATAAAACCGACAAAACTCTTGCCATGATCATAAAAAGTCTTTGCCATAACAGAGTCATTTTTACGATTCCGACTGTCATAAACATGTAGTTATGAAATGTTCGCGAAAAGGGTGAGCGTATCCTGTCCCACAGCTGGCACCCTCACAAACACACGTAAAGGCAAGTCAAAATGTCACCTGATAAGAACTAGAACATATGGTAAAAGTCAAAATAGAGAATTGCATCGAACATCATTATGTCACTGATGATAAAGATAAAAGAGATGAGACTGTTTTCCCGGTCTCTTGTATGTCTAGTTCGGGTGGGAATTGGCTTTTTGACAATCATTGAGCACATCAGATCATCGATATACCTGAAGCTTTAGGTACACTCCTTCGCCCAACTCCTTTCTTTAGATTTTGAAATTTGGATTCACACGCAATGACATTATGAAAAAAAAGAAGATTGTTAACCACAGGAATGTTATAGGATAGTTACGTGCGCAGTCAACCTGTTTAACAATGTCAAGTCGGTGTATCAGAGTACCTATATACCCAGGCCCCCGTGAGAATAGAAGTGATGCTCTAGTAAACCTGATGAATACGTCCAAACAAGGCCGTGCCAAGCTATTATCCGCATCTTGCCATCTTATCATCAGCTGCTGGTGTTATTCTTCAAGAACATTTCTCGCTCTGGAATACGTTCTATAAAATATTAAAGATGGTTTCTCATTGTAACAATAACATTTCAAATACCATATTCTAAATATAATATTCTGTTATGTTTGCGCATGTATTTCATTGATGCATCACCTGTGATCCGTTCACTTATGAATAATTGTGTGTAAGCAATATTTAAACTTGATTTTTGTAGTGGAGGGCTATCGTCCGCGTGGGTATGGCTTTGGCGGGGTATGAGGGTGGTAGTGGTATATTTTCGTGCACTGTTTTTATTACAACATTTATTACAATTATGAATTTGTTTGTATTTTTCTTCAACCAATGTTTTAAAAAATTTCAAACGCGCATATAAGCACACATGCACGTACGCAGTCAGACACACACACAAATACACACACATAAACGCACATACTAGTGAATTAGTTTCACCGTAGCTCTTACCAATATGTCTGTGATACTTAACGGTTGGCTTGTGTTACTATTGTTTGAAAATCAACGTGGTGACGTGCTGAATTGAGAACTATCTGCTTAACTAGAAAAAAACCCAATTACGTTTATCTGAAATGGAGGATGTCGGACTGAAGAGACTTGACTATGTCCAGAATTAAAACACCCAGACTGAGATAGAAGCATCCTACGGCGATCTAAAATTAAGATGTCGGCGTAAGTGCATACAAGATCCCCAGGACAGACTTGACAAGGCCCGTGCCCCGAGAGCCTGGCTTCGGAAGATCCCAATCTTCCTAGACATGCTGGAGTAGGTTTTCTGTTCGTCAAGACGATGACATCTCAAAGAAACCGCGCATAATTGAACGTGAGATCACTAATACCTTTTATATGTGTGATCCCAGATTGAGGCAAATATCCCCGGGGTGGGGAGCGCCTGTGTGTGGACGGGACGCGGTGTGACAGAGGGACGGGTAAGGACGTTCGACCTTGGGGGGGAGGCAGCGTGTGAACATCTTAATTGATACCTGGACAACGCTGTGTCAATAACACAATAAGCAGGGGTCACTAAGCTGGGTTTATCACGGTTCGCCGCACCATCAGACTTACCGACATTCTGGGAGTGTGATATGCTATTTAATGGTGGGTGGATAGTATGTAGGTGTGTATTGTTTGTTGGCTACGTGTATTGATGATAGCTAATCTATTGCAATACTGTCTCATTAGCTCACTTCAGCAAACGCTCACAACAACCTCACTCTTATTTGGTTTATTTATAGAATAAATATTGATTTTACTTCTTTATACATTCCCCAAATGTATAAATTATATGACCTTCTGTACCATAAATAACTTTGATTGCATTTTTGATTTCTCATGTCCCAAAACATGATGGTGGATTTGACTATCTTTGTGAAAATGTAATCATGTCAAAACGGTAATGCGACCCGTGAAGATCCGGGGTAAAATAGGTCTTCAGCAACCCATGCTTGTCGTGAGAGACGACTAACGGGATCGGGTGGTGAGGCACGCTGACATGCTTGATGCATGTCATCGTATCCAAATTGTGTGGATCGATGCTCACGATTTCAATCACTGGATTGTCTGGTCCAGACTCAATTATTTACAGACCGCCGTCATATAGCTGGAATATTGCTGAATGCTGCGTTAACACACACACAAACAAACACAACGGTAATGCAATATGCATGGTTGTAGGTTAATATTACCATCCTTGATAACAATATTGGAGTTTTGTCGGAATGAAATCAAAGTCATGCTGAAGTTACAGTGATAAAATAACACCCAACGGTCTTGTTAATCTCTCTTACATACCCCAGATCATATATATGTAAGAGATCATTATCACCCACCTCACAGCTCTAGCAGCCTATGCTCACCCCCATTTCAAATTTCGGGGTTTCCGTGATACTTGAGGGTTCCTTTATAGAACTGTTCCTGTTTATCTGTTTTCATTCGGGTGGAGCAAGGGTGGCCCAATCGTACCAGGCGCTGCAATTTGCTTGGCGGAGTTGCGGCCCTTGAGCACGCCGGCGACTTATGGGCGTAGGTTCGAATCTCAGTTCGTCCCGATAATGTTTCTAGGTTTCTAGGAATACTGTTTCGCCCCGTTAATGATGCCTCATATGTAAACACCGTGCTAGTGAGTTTCACGTACGACAAGGCCACTTATATTAACACAAAATGAGAGGGGTGGTTCAGTCGTGTGAGGCGACGCAATGATCAGTGCAGAGTTGCCTCCCTTATGCGTGTCAGAAACCTATGATTGTGGGATTGAATTCCGGTTCGCCCCGATCATGTTTCTTGGTTTGTCAGCCTTATACCCGTGCTCGTGGGTTTCACCAAAGTGGGAAAGAAATCAAAGACCTACATTACCAGAGACTTTCTTCCCACATCAGTAACATGCCGTTCACAACCTGCGCTAACGCAACCTCACCACTCACAAATTGACGCATCTTCCCGATGTAAGCGTATCCACTAGCCTGTATCAAAGACTAGTTACTACTGTGGAAACAAGACTTTGATAAAAGGGTTCCCTTGCCTCGGGAAGATGACAATGACGTATTATAAATATAACTGAAACGCAGCCCACAGTGCAGATAACCAACTCCCATAATGGAAGACCGCCTCTGTGGTCTAGTGGTAGAGCGTCCGCCCGGAGAGCGAAAGGTCCGGGGTCCGATCCCCGGCCGCGTCATACCGGCTACTGGTCGGCTCGGAGTCAGTATACTGTGTCCGAGTGGGGTATTTATGTTAAACTGCGGCATGGTATCTTAGTGAGCTAGCACTTTAAATCGGCTTTAGTCCGGACTAGTACAAGGCAGACAGCAAGAGAACACCAATGTACAATTCACAACATTCATATTACCACGATAGAGACAGAGACGACATTCATCAAACGCCTCCGTCATATCACGGCTCTCCTGTTGTGGCAGAAGAATTCATCACCACACGCAACACTGTGGGGTATTGCATGTATTGTCGCATACACAATACTGTATGGGTTATTTGAAGTATTCAAAATCCGGGAATAAGGGAGTTAATTATTTCACCACGTACAGGTACTTCTTCTGTTGGGGCGTTGCCCAATATTTCTCATTGAGATTGCTGGCATCAAATTACAATTATTAGACTTTGAATCAACAATATTTGCATCTGAATCATGTGTTACAAACAGTCGTAAAAAATTGTAAGATCTTTTTAGACCACAATGGCTATGGAAGACACCACTACAATGAGTAATCACCCACGCCGATATACCACACAGGGTTTCTACAGACATCCATCAACTTATCATATTTCTCACTCAGTCTAAAAGGATTCGGGGTCCACAGAATCCCCTGTTGGTCCCAAAACAATTATTTACACACAGTTTGGATGTACCTGGATTATTGCTAGATGCTTGTTGTAGACGCACTCAACACTTTCATCCCCAAAGTAGAGGTGTGTGTACTACTCAAAAGAAGTTAAAGACCATCCGATTCTGGAAAAAGTAGATTTTCAAGGTGTTCTGTTCTTAATACCTTGAGTCGACACGGGTGGCCCAGTCGTCTAAGGCGCCGCGATTCGCTGTGCAGAGTTGCGTCCTTTGGGGACGCCAGAAACCTATGATTGTGGGTTCGAATCCCAGTTCACCCTGATTATGTTTCTAGGTTTGTCAGCACCATACCCGTGCTCCTGGGTTTCACCGAAGTGGTAACCGTCTGGGACCTGCATCACTTGGGGCTTTCCTCCAATATTAAGCTGACACGCCGTGAAATAACTGGAGTACTGTTAAAATCGGCGTTAATCTTAACTCACTCACTCTTAATACCTTGAATAGCCACCATTAGAGTCCAAAACTGACTGGCATCGTCGTCCCCTGGAAGCAATCAGATCCCGACTACCAAGTGACCATAGATTGACCACCATGTGACCACCGAGTGACCACCAGGCCACCATCAAGTCTCCATCCAGTGACTACCTAGTGACCGCCAAGTGACCATCAGTGACCACCCATTCCACCTTTAACTTAAACGTCAATCCTTTTCACCACGTACCGCCAACCATCACCAGGAATCTACTGGCTTCAGTTCCTGCGCCAATCTCATTAAAATCAGATCTTAGTTCTCGCTACCGCTAAACAAAGGTCTTTATTTAGCGGTAGCGAGAACTAAGATCTGATTTTAATGAGATTGGTTCCTGCGTGGGATTGACTTCAGCTTTACAGCTGTTATCAATTTGTACTTTTTTTACAAAATTTGTCAACGAGAAGAATCGAACCTAGGTATTCCGCATTACAAGTGAACGCTTTTGCAATTAACCCACCTCTGCCCACGATAATCCCTGCTTAGCGCCTACGATTTCAAACTGCATTAAACGTCAATTAATACCTTTACCGTATAAGCCTACATTAACGTAGCGCAACATTAGAGTGCCGACTACACTCCATTTTGATTGTTGTTGTGTTCCGTGGTTTCTTCAGTTAATAATCAAATGTTTTATTTAAATGTAAGTATTGGCTACCTTTTTATTCTGCTGCAATAATTCGATGTGACATATATG
The DNA here is from genome assembly GCF_023055435.1 of Haliotis rufescens. Lineage (NCBI taxonomy): Eukaryota > Metazoa > Mollusca > Gastropoda > Lepetellida > Haliotidae > Haliotis > Haliotis rufescens. Next base: position 42,093,093 of record NW_025964112.1, on the reverse strand, counting down.
CTAGGCTGGGTGCCCGATCCTGTTGTCGGAGAACCGAAGGCGTTAATGTTCTTATGAAATGCATGGGCTATTTGAAACGGTCAGGTTTGCCCCCTCGATTCCTTACCAATGCACTCTTACATCTATTAGTCACCCTTGGACAATTCCCTTAGGTCAAGGCTTAGTGACCGTACTAATACCTCGCATGCCTACATAACTGTGAAACTATGTGATACACACACAACAAACTTTGACGATCACATCCAACACCCCTCGTGGGGCTTCCTTGAAAAAACAGATCCCAAATGCCCCTGACAGCCGATTAGTGAAGACTGGATGGTTACCATGGTGATGATTATGATTATATGGTCTTATGCAGTTTATAAGTTAATGGCCTGTTTCCTGGACCAAAGTCGATTTTTTAAAGGTTATTCAAGTACTGAAATAGATGGAATATTGCAGACGCATTAAACAACATTCGACTGCTCCTTAGGGGCGAGAAAACGAAAATATAACTGTCTCCTCCTGCAATGATAATTCTTCAGTGAGTGAGTGAGTGAGTGAGTGAGTGAGTGAGAGCTTGATTTGGGAGGAAAGCCTCAAGTGATACGGTTCTTAGATGTTTACCCTTAGGGGAAACCCACGAGCACAGGTATTGAGCTGACAAACATTGAAACATAATAATGGCGAACCTGCATTCGAACCCACAATCATAGGTTTCTGACTATGCACAGCGAATTGCGGAGCCTTAGGCGACTAGGCCATCCGTTCCCCTTTATACAATACCAACACGCAATCGTCATTACTTCTATTTCGGTTAGCGCGGTGGGTTAATTATTTCACAAAGATGGGCTCACTCAGTGAACCCACGTGGAGAGACGAACCCGGGTCTTCCGTGTGACGAACCATGACGTTATCCAGTTGGCTTGACATTAGACAGAGGATGATATTCGTGACCCGATTAAGGTTTATAGGTTCCCATTGCGGGGCTTTCATCCGTGAGTTGAGATGTTGTATGGTTACAAATATACATTACGACCACACCTGGGTAAAAAAGGCTTGCTCGTGAAAGGTGAGGTGGGATGAAATGGGGTCTAATGAGGCGCTCCACTATTCCACTCATAAATATATACAGATAGATATATTGGACCTCTAGATAGACGCCCTATCCACCAGAGCATGGAGGCGGCCTATGCATGAAAGAAGATGAGATAGTGAAGGTTGTTTGATGGAACGTGTCGATATAAAATCGCACCTCTGAGTGAGGGAATTGGTCTCCACGTTGCTTTTAACAGTATTCCAGTTATACCACAGCGTGTGAGCTTAATGTGGGAGGAACGCCTGCGTGATGCAGGTCTCAGACATTTACCGCTTTGGTGAAACCCAAGAGCACGGGTATGGTGCTGACATACATAGAAATATACTCAGGGCGAAACGGGATTTGAACCCATAATGATAGGCTTCTTCCATGTCCAAGGGACGCAACTCTGCACAGCGAATTGCGACGCCTTAGCTGTCAGTGCTCCCGAACCCGCAAATCTGATGTCTGCAGCGATTCATTGAATCATATTCACTGACTTCATGGGTTGGAATCTTATATTCGTTGCGGCAATGATCCTTGGCAACAATCATTGAAGAACAAATGCATGGGGGCACGGGCACGGTTAGTGAATTTGTCTAAGGCGATGCGGGATTCGAATCTTAGGTTTCGCTGGGTTGGATCCTAGACACGCTTCGATAATAATCCTTGGTCTCTCAGCACCTAGCTCGTGCTCGTGGGTTTCAATAAAGAAATATGGCATTCGTCAAACATTAAACTGACGTGCTATCATATAACGGAAACATTGTTCAAAACGGCGATATACCTCAATCTTTTTACTCAAAGTTTATGCTACATTTTGTACGGCCTGAAAAAATTAATGGTTTATACAGAGTGAATTTACTTGCAGAAAATATGCAGAAGCAGTCCTTTACATGCGGACAACGTTAATTGAGGGATGTCATTTTATTGTATGCAATATATGAAGAAATGTGACATTAACTACGAGTATGCCTCTCACACAGTTCATAACCACTTATTAGACTGATGTTGGCTTTCAAACATAACTATTCAAAGATGAGTAAGCAATTGCAAGAGCTCCCTTGACGCAACTACATGAGTATAGAAATTGAAGATCGACGGTGCACAGCGCTCACGGTCTATTTTTGGAGGCTATAAAAGATGCGTACTGGACTCAGCAGAGCATCACTTGGACGTCGAACTGATGCGGAATAGAGGCTAGGATGATCTTCTGATCACATATCTCCAACATGACAGTTTCATACGATGTAATGATAGAGCAAATATTCAACACGCTATCCTTCACAAGATCGGTACGATAATGTGAATATTGATATTAACACTTGAGAGGTAGTTTGAGTCTTGGAGACAGAATCCTATATTTGCCAACAGAACTAAAATTGAAAACCTCAGGTATTTCGAAAACGACTTTGGGGACAGAGCGCTATATTTACCAACAGAACTAAGTTAAAAACTCATTCTCATGAAGTATTCGAAAAATAAGTAAACATAAATACCTCATTCTCAGTTATTTCGAAACAGAACCCTATATATGTCACAAGAATTGTAGTTAACTTCGTGTACATTCTATGTAGACTATATAATTCGAACAACAACCCGAAAATCTTCAAATACATAAAAATATACAAAAACGACATCCATATATGTTGTCACACATACATTACCTCAGACCAATAACATCCCGCCCTGGTCTTAAAGGCCTTCTATACTTGTTTCTGGTCAAATACAACGACGGTCTCGTTGGAGCTGTTTTGTTTGATATTCTACACAATTGCCTTGAAACGAAAACAAGCACCTAACATATCTATAAGTTCAACCTTTCATCTACATCAATAAATGGAAAGAAATGTATTTATATGCGACAATCCCAAGCATCTTGAAATGAGTATTTGCTTTTTACTCTATATAGAAGGAAAGAACCAATAGAAGTACGAGAGTTGTGCTGCAACAGAGCAAACATTATATTTTCTTAAGTTAGACTGGGCGGGATAGGAGGTTTGCTTGTTATGTTTAGCTATCGTATTGAAGAACGATCGCGTATCCTCATGACTGGAGAGTGTATTGAAATATGTCACGCCCCATGCTGCAGCATACACAAAGGCTCCTGAATGGGGTGTAGATTGCCTGGAAGGTACCTGAACATGGGGAAGATTAGCAGACGTTGGGGGGTACCTGTTGAAGGTTGTCCAGGCGTTACTCCAGACGGGTCAAGGTTGGGCTTGTGATGTGGGGTTAAAAGCGTTCAGAACCATGTTTCTGTATTGGGTGTGGTCACCTCTAGGTCATTGATGGATGTTTTTGCCCTTCCGGGTGTATGCTTTATGTACCAGTTGATGAAAGTCTGTGAAAAGAGGGTGATGATTTCAATGCATAAACTAATTGCGAGCAAACAAATAGCAGGCTTCGTTATGTCGCATGAATGTGTGGAGCGCGCATTGTAGACATGAAACTCCTTTTGCTTGTTGGGTTTCTAGAAATGAGTTAGCATGTGTTAAAATGGAATGGTGGTTAAATGAAGATGCAACAAAGCATGAATAGCACAATGTATTAAAAAATAGGCACATGGGGAAGGGAGACTATTGAATCTCTCTCTATCTCTCTTTCACCTCGTGGGAGAGGCAGACAGAGAGAGAGAGAGAGAGAGAGAGACAGAGAGAGAGAGAGAGACAGAGGGGGGGGGGGGCAGAGACTGACACAGACAGACAGACAGACAGACAGACAGAAACAGAGGTTTGCGGTTAAGAAATGATCTTTTCCTCGTTCATCTAATGCACCTGTGGTATATTTGTCAATTTGTTCGTTATCTTTAACATAAATGTTTTTATGTTATTTTTATACGGGGCCGGCAACATCCTCATCTTCACCTGAACTTAACCACCTTGTCACTGTTGAACGCAGTTTGGTTCTTTGAGCCCTTGTGATGAAATATCAAACGGTCCTTCACTGTAAGAATAAATAGATACCTTAATCATAGTTCTTTGTGATGAATGTAAACAGTTAGGTCCGTGAGATCAAGGAGTGCCTTCACTAGTGGGTTAACTGTGTCTCCGCGTAAAGAACTAGCTGTTGTAAGATTCAATGAACCTCCCCCACTTTTCCAGGATCTAAAGATGAAGATCCAAGTCTACCCACGGGTGTTGACAATCGACAATAAATTAGGTTAAACTACCCATGAAAACTATGTAAATACCAAAAACCAAGCAATATTGACCATAACCAAATGGCATGGTTAAATGTTCATGTCTCGCGGGAGGGGTGGGGGAGGAATCTATCCTCGGGCAACCACGCATGCAACGAAAATGAGTTATGGTATTAAAATAGGTCATCTGTGAAGTGAAGAATGGCTCTGTCTTTTCCACTCAGTATATGGAATGTATTCATTTTCTCTCCCATTAGTAAAAGAGCCACACCAAAGGATGAAAGTGTTTCAGAATTCTATAGAATAATCATACAAAGTTATGTTTGTGTTTTGAAATGCATACAAGAGAGTGCACCAATGTCTTTCTTAGTGCAGGTTAACAATTACTCGTATGACTATTGATGTTTTAAGTGCAGGGTGTTTATGTGGTTTAGAGCGTTTACACATTTTTCGTTGATCCAATTTTTATCATTATCATCGCCTTGATAATCCACAGATTTGTCTGAAGCATTTAAGTGAAGGGTCACACTCGCCATTACTAGTAAGCATTTATTCCATGCTGTACTCTCATGCGATTATGAGAATAGAAAAAAATATATACATCGATTCGAAATAAGGATGGTGCGATGTTAGAGTGTGTAAGAAACAGATTACCATTTACCGCATTGGCTCGTTATAAGATAAATGGTATCTGACAGACAGTCGTGTAGTAGTATCTGTGTACCATTTGATCTTGATGTCAAGACAAGTGTCCCTGGAATCTTAGAACAACGGTCACCTTGATCACAGTCTCAGTGCACATTGCTAATTTAAACTGCTGGGTAAATTCCCTTAATAAATTTACATTTTAAAGATGGGATGGTCTTTCCCAGAAGGCACGCAAGAGGGTAAATAGCGTTTATATCTAATCTTGATGGCGTCGCTGACATAACTCATATTAGTATTATATGCAGTCACTGTGAATGAGTCATCTCAAAGCAGCAACATAGAATTTCTTTAAATATAGATATAAAAACTAAATACTCGGCCTCCTGTGTTGCTTATATGAACATACTTCTAAAGCAAAAGGGATAGCCGTCGTTAATTCGCCATCATTTCTCTCGCTTTTGTTAAATGAAAGGTTTCAACTCTTAGTGTTTACTCGGCTTTACCTGAAACACCTGAGACCTTATGTATCTTCGTTCCGGCAGTTTAGGCGTGGCTCTGTACAATAAATAACCGCTGTGGTGCCCTGTTTGTGAAATTGTATCAACTATTGATAAATGTTGTTGACGGCAAGCAAACATCCGAAGGGGAACGAAACGATTTTCTACTTATATATGTTAAAGATGGATTTTTTCATCATGACATCCATAAATTCTCTTCCTCGTTTTTATTTAGCTTTCGGATTTTCTAATTTAATTTCATTGAGTTTGAGCAAACATTTGCAAAAAAAACATGTTGTGTGGCTCGCGGTGCAAAGATACATCCTTTAATCTTGGAAGTACCTAACCCGTTGTCCTAAATGTAGTTTTGAATCCCATACTCCCGAAATGCCTAATTGTAGCAGTCGTTTACCACTTTGGTGAATCCCATGAGCACGGATATTGACCTGACAAATGATCCTTATGGGGACGAGTCGTGAAAATGCGGATCCTGGCAGGGTACAAAGTGAGGTGCGGTCACACCAACCCTGTAAACTTCGTTATTTGAAGAAAAATAAAATATCGAAGCTCAATTGTCATTACATTGTAAGAACAACTTCTAATATATGTTTCACTGGGGCGAGTGTTTGTTTTTTAACGCCGCACGCAGCAACATTCCTGCTATATGACGGCGGTCTGTAAATAATCAAGTCTGGACCAGACAATCCAGTCACATCATGAGAATCGATCTGTGTAATTGTGATACGATAACAAGCATCAAGCATGTCAGCGAGCCTGACCACCCGATCCCGTTAGTCGTCGCATACGACAAGCACTGAAAGGGGATTTGCACCCTACATTTGCCTTTGGATATATGATACTACGCGCACACTGATAGTGTTGGATAAGTCCCCGTAGAGTTTAGTGATTACCTTGTGGTGTTTGGATTGTGTTCAGCATTCAGTGCAGAAAGTGTTCCACCATGTCTATATATTGTGTTTAGTATGATCCCCGAAACATTAGCTAAAACAGGGCTGATATATGATTCCCTGATTTTAATTATTCTTTGTTAGATTCAGTTCGTAAGTTATAACACGTAATCTTCGATGAGCATCGTTATGAAGCTTATGCCATGCCGCATTAATCCTGAAGTCATAACCATGAATATGTTAATGAAGTCTGGGTCATGTGATTTAAACCTTTACCCCACATTGGCTGGTACAATAGTCACGTGACAAACACTGAGTGATTGACGTGGTTTAAAATTAGCCTCATATATAAAGGTACAGTTGGCCCCATTGACTCCCGTGTGGTGGGGGAGGAGGGGGGGGGGGGGGGGGGGAGTGTGTGTGTGTGTGTGTGGGGGGGGGGGGGGTCGAGGGTACTCGGGGACCAACTTGCATAAGGGTATTGATGTACACAGTACAAAAGAAAATGACATAGTCGGAATCGTACAATGGGCTCTGTTTTATGTTTACTTCTATGAGTAAAGGGGCAAGATATTATAGCACTAAGAATCCTTACATTACCACCGGTATTGTTGTTTCTTGTCTCTTGCGATGCCAGGTCCAGGGTCACATTCCTCAGATTCGCTAAGAGTTTGGGACTGTCATGACTTTGATGATTGTACCAAAAGAAATAAACGCCGTCGAGCACCTTCGGCTTTCTGTATCTTCAAAGTTGGCAGACATCATCTAATCCGATTTTAAACCCCACTCTCTCACTCTTGCTGACTGTGTCTATATTTGAATGAACACACTAAAGAAGTACTTGTCTGTGTATAAGCATCACCTTTGTCAACTATCCACCGATTTATAAAGATGTTACAGTTTGTTTGTTTGCTTGTTTGCTTGCTTGCTTGCTTGTTTGTTTGTTTGTTTGTTTGTTTGTTTGTTTGTTAATGACGCACTCAGCAATAGTCCAGTTACATGACGGCGGTATGTAAATAATCGAGTCGTACCCGACGGTGTGGGAATTTGCTCATCAATTACTGGTCAGGTGAACAATTGACTTGCCTTTGCATGTGTTTGTGACGGGTGCCAGCGGTGGGGCAGGATATGCCCACCGTTTCAATACCTGGTATAATTACTATTTGATAGTGATTCATAAACGCATGTTCATGATATAGTCGGAATCGTACAATCGACTATTATTATTATTCACATAGCGTTTATTTATATCCGTAAAGTGTTCGTGGGTTTCTCTTTAAGCTTTTCTCCCACATCAACCTGAAAGGGCGTGATACAACTGACATTCTGTTCAAAGCGGCCTTAAACCGAACCCACTCACTCATTCATATCACGCTTCGTTAAGCCAGGAATTGACTGACGGAGAGAGAAATGGGACTGCATAAAAACATAATAGTTACTCGGTTTTACGTTCATAGGACATGGTAGGTATTGGCTATCGGTTCTCAATCTAAGCTGTCATGGGTGAACACGTCTGTATTGCCGTAATTGAGCAAGCCTAAGCAAGATCTTATGTTTGGGGTTCAATTTAACCTCCCCGCGGGCATCTCACATAATATGTTGTATTGCCCTTTCTTTATGTCCATCTGGGCATCAAACACAGAGTGATAACCAGTGAAGCCTAATTTAAGCTAGTGTAACGCTGATTATTTGATTAAACTGTCTACAACCTTGTTGTGACTACAGACATGTATAAGGCTGTAAAATATCATTCGTCATCATGATGTCTTTCTGAAATACCCTGTGTTGGAAGTGCTTGTTACTTACGGTTAATGATATGCTACAATGTTAGCTTCTTGATTACACGAAATACAGTGTCATGTAATGGCTTTCCTTAACCAGTCGGTAGGATGTATGTTCAGGGCATTGTGTTCAAGCTTCACGCATGCTCACTGGTCTATAGAAGAGTGTAATCATGCCCACATTATAGTCATGTGACGGAACAAAATTGTTCTAACAATAAACTTGGTTATATATCAAAGTATAGCATGTTTGGTGACACACGTTCTTGGTGTTTGGGTAGACGAATGAGCCTAACTTCCAGACGCAATATTTACAATGAATCGGTGTGATTTATGTATGATTGAATTTTGAGTTTTTACGTTACGTTTTAGCAATATTCCAGCAATATCACTACGGGGGACACCAGAAAACACAGTTATTAATCTGGCCTGTGCCAGCATCACTTTTGTGACATTACTTTGCTGGTGTAACTGCTGGTATATTTATTCTATCCCAAGCTTATATTTCAATCAAGCACACACATTGACACCATGTGTATCCAAACCATAGTAACCCCATCTTTGCCTAATCATGGAACTTGTTGCATCACAAATTCATTTTATACATTGTGCGGGTATATGCCATGATTTTCACATATTAATTACCTACAGCCTTCAAATCTATTTACCCCCGTCGCCTAAATTCATCATAAAAACCTGTTTTGAATACTACATGACAGGTGGGTCCGCGAAAAAAGCCCACGTCATTATTACAAGCCGTATACCATCCTTTTAACTCACGCCTGTCTCACATGGATGAGCTCGCCCTGGTGGGTTCTGGCGTGATTGAGAGTCTCAATATGAGGGCGGCCATTTTGAATCTGTTTACCCGTCACGCCTAGCTTTCCATTTTTCACAGCTTTCACTGCTGTAACTGGCCTAGACGCCATCTTGTGGCTACATACCTGCATTAGATATTGTACACAAATTCCCAGATAGATAAATATTGGCACACGGTTTGCACACCTGATGTCATCCCTAGAACAGCGCGTCTTCAGGGTTCCTTAATTTTCAGATGTCCTTTAATATTTATTGTGACAGATATTCGAATATGATTATTTCTATGTCCCCAAGGGATTTGTCTGGAATTGAAAGCTATAAATTGGACATCTACGCTGGTAGTGCTATATTGAATCATGAATATAATATAAAGCTATCTTTCTTACATATCTTGCTGAAAAAAGAGGACCTAGATATATGAAAGGATGATCGGAAGGATAATTTGTTAACTTGGTGTTGATAGTTTTAGAATTATATAATATAATATTAATATACATACATTATTTCCTCGATTAAAAGCCCCGGGGTTATATTTCTCCCCGGCACACTTTACATCCGGCGTTTAATCGCAAAGATGATAATGGGGAGAATTCCGTGCCACCTTGCGTTTAATCGAGGCTTGGCGTTTGTTTGAGGCCAGGCGTTTAATCGAGGAAATAAGTACGCGCATTCTCAGAACGTTGAACATGTTACAGTGTGGGTCGTTTGTGAAAAAACATTATCTATTGGTATAAGTGTTGATCGAACCGTGTATATTTTATAAAACGGGATATCAAAACCTATAGAAAATACGCAATAATTACATTTAACAAAAAGCGAGGAACAATTCGGTTTTTCCGGCGATGATGATACTACACACTTGAGGCTGCATGTGAGGCTATCGACAGGCTATGCGATCTCAGTGTACAACAAACAGCCCAGTGTGTGATACAGCAAGAAGCAAATATGCGACTATAACTGAAATGTAAAGACCTCAATATATATTCATGTCTGACGTCCTCAAGCAGTTTAGTTTTTGGGCAATGTACAAGGATAATCTGTTTTTTTTCTATAAGGGAAAATGAACGTTATTATCGTAACATGTAATAATATCATTGTGAATGAAGGTTACAATTAAGGGTCTTTGACTCTTGCAACACGAAATTTCTGTTGGGGATTTAAAAAAAATAAATATTATTATTGTAGTGAAGCTATTGCGTTTGATTAGTTTTACACACACACACACACACACACACACACACACACACACACACACACACACACACACACACACACACACACACACACACAGACACAGAGTTAGTTTTACCGTCTCCTTGAAGAGTATTTCAGTTAGATCACAGCGTGTCAGCTAAACGTTGCAGAAAAGCAAGGTAACAATTAATGCTTTAATTGGATACTTGCTAAATGTTATTTCAAGGTATGTTGCGGTTTCACCCACACAGAATGTATCAGATTCCTAAGGGTATTTGTTTCGCCACATTAGACAAATAGATTTCACACACACCTTCACTAATAATACACATACGTAAGCTAACATCGATGATGACAATGACCCCAAGACCCCACTAAATTACACCTGGTCAAATCATTCACGAATGGCAGTTTAACCTAATACATTTAAGACCTTGTTAGCCGAACACAACGACAACATGATTTCAAAAGGGAGATAACTGCTTTGTACTTAAATATCAAGTAAATATATTTCAAATATGAGTGATTTCGGGTTGTTTTTTTCAATTCATGTTGCTCAGTGGAGTCGAACATGTTCAAAATTGAGAGAAACCAATCAGAGGCCGAGTTATTTTTTGACAGGTATATATATCCACCCGGCGAGATACGGGTGGCTTATTCCCTGACGGCGAGACAAGGGTAAATTGATCTGGGAAACCACATGGCCTCCCGTACACTACAATCATCTACTTTGGGTTGGGCATGTCTAGATATGAGACTTTAGGTTCAAGGAGCATTCTACCTTTCAGTTGTATTTGTTAGCATGTCACGATAAAGAAACGAAAATACGCGGCCACGTCACGAACTATTGTATACAGACAGCGCTATCGTGGAAACAATTTACCACGGATTTCATGAATAGATATGCAATAACAACCCAGATCCCCTTCTTCCTGATCTGGGCCCACTTGCACAAAGCGATCTTAGCGCTACAACTATTGTAAGGCTATGTTAAAGTATGGGAGTTACGATAATCTTAGCGCTAAGATCGCTTTGTGCAAGTGGGCCCAGGTTGTGTTGCTGTTTGAATACTGAGCATCTTCTGAATATCTGCCGTCGTGTTCAAAATTAAAGCCCTTTTTGCCCAGAGGATCTGCATTGTAAAAGAACTGATCAAAACCTTTAGAAATTGTTATTAAAGTTATAAAATGTGTAAATAGGAATACGAACAAGATTTGTTTATTTTAACACTTGCATATTTTAGACTTATGTTTGTTTGTTGTTTAACGCCGCACTCAGCAATATTCTTGCGATATGACGGCGGTCCTCTAAATAATCGAGTCTAGACCAGGGAATACAGTGATCGACATCATGAGCATTGATCCACGCAATTGGGATACGATGACAGCGTGCCTGACAATCCGATCCCGTTAGTCGGGTTGCTGGTATGGGTTGCTGAAGACCTATTGTAACCCCGATCTTGACAGATCTTTTGGACTTATGACCACACAACTTGTACCAAGAAAAATGGGTCGCAAAGGTGATTTTAGAGATTTTCAGGAAGGTTTTCTAAAATTTGAACATACGCAAGTCTTTGAACCAAGATAGTTTTTTTCGGAGACGTTTCAGTAAGCCAAAAAGGCAGATATCCACCGTGTCCGTAATGGGCATTGCCTATTGTACCAAGAAAAATGGGTCGCAAAGGTGATTTTAGAGATTTTCAGGAAGGTTTTCTAAAATTTGAACATACGCAAGTCTTTGAACCAAGATAGTTTTTTTCGGAGACGTTTCAGTAAGCCAAAAAGGCAGATATCCACCGTGTGCGTAATGGGCATCAGTTTTCTAATAACCCCCTCAAACATGAAAAACCCAAATTACAGCTTATCTCCTTAGGGAAACAATATGGATGTTGTGCACTTACCAGCAAGTTAATGGCGATATGTCATCTGATTCTTGACATGAAAAATCACGTCTAGTTAAAAGATGAAATATTATCTAAAAGTGTACAGAAAGTGATTCTAGTTATTCTAAATCGCTCAGCGGAATACAACGAAAGTTTTACAACTCGGCTTTTCTTTGTGTTTTATTTTGTGTTGCATACAACGCGTTCCCTGTACGTTGATGTGAGACCCATACAACAGCATGGGCATTGCCTGTACGTTGATGTGAGAATCATACAACAGCATGGGTATTGCCTGTACGTTGATGTGAGACCCATTCAACAGCATGTGTATTGCCTGTACGTTGATGTGAGACCCATATATCAATCTGGGGATTGCCTTTACGTTGATGTGAGACCCATAAAACAGCATGTGTATTGCCTGTACGTTGATGTGAGACCAATACATCATTCTGGGTTTTGTCTATACGTTGATGTGAGACCCATACAACAACATGGGTATTGCCTTTACGTTTATGTGAGACCTATACATCAATCTGGGGATTGCCTTTACGGTGATGTGAGACCCATAAAACAGCATGTGTATTGCCTGTACGTTGATGTTAGACCCATACATCATTCTGGGTATTGCCTTTACGGTGATGTGAGACCCATAAAACAGCATGTGTATTGCCTGTACGTTGATGTGAGACCCATACATCATTCTGGGTATTGTCTATACGTTGATGTGAGACCCATACATCAATCTGGGTATTGTCTATACGTTGATGTGAGACCCATACATCAACATGGGTATTGCCTATACGTTGATGTGAGACCTATTCATCAACATGTGTATTGTCTATACGTTGATGTGAGACCCATACAACAACATGGGTATTGCCTGTACGTTGATGTGAGACCCATACATCAACATGGGTATTGCCTATACGTTGATGTGAGACCTATACAACAACATGGGTATTGCCTGTACGTTGATGTGAGACCCATACAACAACATGTGTATTGCCTGTACGTTGATGTGAGACCTATACAACAGCATGGGTATTGCCTGTACGTTGATGTGAGACCCATAAAACAACATGGGTATTGCCTGTACGTTGATGTGAGACCCATACATCAACATGTGTATTGCCTATACGTTAATGTGAGACCCATTCAACAGCATGGGTATTGCCTGTACGTTGATGTGAGACCCATACATCATTCTGGGTATTGTCTATACGTTGATGTGAGACCCATACATCAATCTGGGTATTGTCTATACGTTGATGTGAGACCTATACAACAATATGGGTATTGCCTATACGTTGATGTGAGAATCATACAACAGCATGGGTATTGCCTTTACGTTGATGGGAGACCCATACAACAGCATGGGTATTGCCTTTACGTTGATGTGAGACCCATACAACAGCATGGGTATTGTCTATACGTTGATGTGAGACCCATACATCAACATGGGTATTGCCTATACGTTGATGTGAGACCCATACATCAATATGGGGATTGCCTATGCGTTGATGTGAGACCCATAAAACAGCATGTGTCTTGCCTTTACGTTGATGTTAGACCCATAAAACAACATGGGTATTGCCTATACGTTGATGTGAGACCCATACAACATCATGGGTATTGCCTATACGTTGATGTGAGACCTATACAACATCATGGGTATTGTCTATACGTTGATGCGAGAATCATACATCAATATGGGTATTGTCTATACCTTGATGTGAGACCCATACATCAACATGGGTATTGCCTATACGTTGATGTGAGACCCATACAACAGCATGGGTATTGCCTATACGTTGATGTGTGACCTATACTAGGGCATGTGTATTGCCTGTACGTTGATGTGAGACCCATACATCAACATGGGTATTGCCTATACGTTGATGTGAGACCTATACAACAGCATGGGTATCGCCTGTACGTTGATGTGAGACCCATACAACAACATGTGTATTGTCTATACGTTGATGTGAGACCTATACAACAGCATGGGTATTGCCTATACGTTGATGTGAGACCCATACAACAGCATGTGTATTGTCTGTACGTTGATGTGAGACCCATACAACAGCATGGGTATTGCCTATACGTTGATGTGAGACCCATACAACAACATGGGTATTGCCTATACGTTGATGTGAGACCCATACAACAACATGGGTATTGCCTATACGTTGATGTGAGACCCATACAACAACATTGGTATTGTCTATACGTTGATGTGAGACCCATACATCAATCTGGGTATTGCCTATACGTTGATGTGAGACCCATACATCAACATGGGTATTGCCTATACGTTGATGTGAGACCCATACATCAATCTGGGTATTGCCTATACGTTGATGTGAGACCTATTTATCAACATGTGTATTGCCTGTACGTTGATGTGAGACCCATACAACAGCATGGGTATTGCCTATACGTTGATGTGAGACCCATACAACAACATTGGTATTGTCTATACGTTGATGTAAGACCCATACAACAGCATGGGTATTGCCTATACGTTGATGTGAGACCCATACAACAACATGGGTATTGCCTATACGTTGATGTGAGACCCATACAACAACATGGGTATTGCCTATACGTTGATGTGAGACCCATACAACAACATTGGTATTGTCTATACGTTGATGTGAGACCCATACAACAGCATGGGTATTGCCTATACGTTGATGTGAGACCCATACAACAACATGTGTATTGTCTGTACGTTGATGTGAGACCCATACAACAGCATGGGTATTGCCTATACGTTGATGTGAGACCCATACAACAACATGGGTATTGCCTATACGTTGATGTGAGACCCATACAACAACATGGGTATTGCCTATACGTTGATGTGAGACCCATACAACAACATTGGTATTGTCTATACGTTGATGTGAGACCCATACAACAGCATGGGTATTGCCTATACGTTGATGTGAGACCCATACAACAACATGTGTATTGTCTGTACGTTGATGTGAGACCCATACAACAGCATGGGTATTGCCTATACGTTGATGTGAGACCCATACAACAGCATGTGTATTGCCTGTACGTTGATGTGAGACCCATACATCAACATGGGTATTGCCTATACGTTGATGTGAGACCTATACAACAGCATGGGTATCGCCTGTACGTTGATGTGAGACCCATACAACAACATGTGTATTGTCTATACGTTGATGTGAGACCCATACAACAACATTGGTATTGTCTATACGTTGATGTGAGACCCATACAACAGCATGGGTATTGCCTATACGTTGATGTGAGACCCATACAACAACATGGGTATTGCCTATACGTTGATGTGAGACCCATACAACAACATTGGTATTGTCTATACGTTGATGTGAGACCCATACATCAATCTGGGTATTGCCTATACGTTGATGTGAGACCCATACATCAACGTGGGTATTGCCTATACGTTGATGTGAGACCCATACATCAATCTGGGTATTGCCTATACGTTGATGTGAGACCCATACATCATTATGGGGATTGCCTATGCGTTGATGTGAGACCCATAAAACAGCATGTGTATTGCCAATACGTTGATTTCAGACCCATACAACAATATGTGTATTGCCTATACGTTGATGTGAGACCCATACAACAGCATGGGTATTGCTTATACGTTGATGTAAGAATCATACAACAGCATGGGTATTGCCTATACGTTGATGTGAGACCCATACAACAGCATGGGTATTGTCTATACGTTGATGTGAGACCCATACATCATTATGGGGATTGCCTATACGTTGATGTGAGACCTATACAACAGCATGGGTATTGCTTATACAATAGCATGGGTATTAGCTTTTCGTTGATGTGAGACACATACAACAGCATGGGTATTGCCTATACGTTGATGTAAGACCCATACAACAGCACGTGTTTTGCCTATACGTTAATATGAAAACTATACAAAAACTCTTCTCATCTGTCAGGTGAATATGCAACCTGCAGCTTAAACGTCTGTTAAAGTACAGATACCGTATAGTGGATGCATAGAATTACCCACGTCGAATTATGCATTGTGACCGAAATGTCCCGAGATGAGTAAACTAAAAATATAATGAGTTGAACATGAAAGATGTCTACCATAGGAAAAATCCATTAAAGTAAGCTTTGAAAAGCACTTGGTTCAAATCACCGGTTTTTAACGGAGAAGGATTCGGCTGACTGATTTGATATCGACACATTGTGCAATTATGTATTTAAAAATATATATATAGACAGGTATACATCACGCACGCAGACATGACTAACGCTAGGTGAGTTAGTGAGTGAGTGAGTGAGTGAGTGAGTGAGTGAGTTTTACGCCGCTTTTAGCAAAATGCCATCAATATCAGGACGGGAAGTAAATGTTTACACACACACACACACACACACACACACGCACGCACGCACGCACGCACGCACGCACGCACAAACACACACGCACAGTGTTAGTTTTACCATTTCAGTTATATCACATTGTGTCAGATAAACGTTGCAGGAAAGCTTATCGCGAATCACGTCTTAGACACAGGTGCCAAAATACACGTGCACCATATAGTTCTGACAAAAGTACATGATAAATCGCGTGAATATCGGGTTCGCGCAAACCCTAGAAAGGTTAAAGAACCACGAATAATGAATTGCCGCGCCGTAGGCAACTGGGACAGCCGTGGAACTTGATATAATGTGTTTTTATGGTCAACAAACAAAAACACGCAAAAAAAACAGACAAGCGCATTTATGCATAGTGAATGTTTCGCTATACAAATGCATATTATAATTACTATTATTATTATTATTTACAGATAAAAATAAACAATGCAGCAAAGAGGGTTTATGTGACCCTGGCACAGTCCGGCTGGTTAGGCTCATCATCAGCTCAGGGCCCTTGTCCCCTCTACACGCAGCCCAGACAGCGAATGGGAGTTCAACCAGGAAGCGCTGCCTCGTCAAACCCACCCAGGACTCCTCGGAGAATGTGAGGACTCTCCAACACTGCAGCCTTCTGTATTACCCAGATTGTCAGAGGGGCTGTATTTCTGGGAGCAAACCCGGGTACTCTCCCAATGTCAGTCAACAGATTGGGAGGTACCAAACCTGAGGCACCGAGAACAATGGGGAGTCGGACAACTTGGTACTTGGGATGCAAGCGTGACATTTCGAAAGCGAAGTTTATTATTAAGTAAGGGAACAGTAAAGCACAACTGTTTTGCCTTTAACGCTAAATAATCCAGACTGGTTATTTTCGCTTACATTGATAATTAGTACATATATTATCATTTCAAAGTGTATGGAATAATCGCTGGTGTTTGAAAAATACAACCGACTATCTGTTGAAATGTTGAATAATTGCTGGGGTTTGAAACAATACATCGACTATTTGTTGAAATGTTGAATAATCGCTTGTGTTTGAAACAATACATCGACTATCTGTTGAAATGTTGAATAATCGCTGGGGTTTGAAACAATACATCGACCATCTGTTGCAATGTTGAATAATCTCTTGTGTTTGAAACAATACATTGACCATCTGTTGAAATGTTGAATAATCTCTTGTGTTTGAAACAATACATCGACTATCTGTTGCAATGTTGAATAATCTCTAGTGTTTGAAACAATACATTGACCATCTGTTGAAATGTTGAATAATCTCTTGTGTTTGAAACAATACATTGACCATCTGTTGAAATGTTGAATAATCTCTTGTGTTTGAAACAATACATCGACTATCTGTTGAAATGTTGAATAATCGCTGGTGTTTGAAACAATACATCGACTATCTGTTGCAATGTTGAATAATCTCTTGTGTTTGAAACAATACATCGACTATCTGTTGCAATGTTGAATAATCGCTGGTGTTTGAAACAATACATCGACTATCTGTTGAAATGTTGAATAATCGCTAGTGTTTGAAACAATACATCGACTATCTGTTGAAATGTTGAATAATCGCTGGGGTTTGAAACAATACATCGACTATCTGTTGAAATGTTGAATAATCTCTAGTTTTTGAAACAATACATCGACTATCTGTTGAAATTTTGAATAATCTCTTGTGTTTGAAACAATACATTGACTATCTGTTGAAATGTTGAATAATCTCTAGTGTTTGAAACAATACATCGACTTACCGTTGCAATGTTGAATAATCTCTTGTGTTTGAAACAATACATCGACTATCTGTTGTAATGTTGAATAATCTCGTGTTTGAAACAATACATCGACTATCTGTTGCAATGTTGAATAATCTCTTGTGTTTGAAACAATACATCGACTATCTGTTGAAATTTTGAATAATCGCTGGTGTTTAAAACAATACATCGACTATCTATTGAAATGGTGAGTCCATTAGTCAATTTCTTACAGAAATATAACTTAATGTCTTCCTATTGTATAAGTGAACGTCATTCACACAGGAAGATGCTGTTGTTATGTTGAATACTGACATGTGGATTCTGAAAGAGGATTTAATTTTGTGATCTCAGTCCACTGCGTACTGATATCCAACTAAAATCATCATTCTATTATAATTCCCATACTCGTATATCGAACTTTCATGTTAACAAAGACGCTACAGTTTGAAACTATAGATCTGGTCTACTTCGTGGCTTTCCGCTCAATTACATGGTCGCGTACCCCAACACTGTAACGTTTTTGTACTCGGAAAGTGAAACAGAAGACTAACACATGTAAAAAGGGGCATAACTCAAGTTTCGCGTTGTTTTAAAATAAAGTGTCAATCCGATTCCTTTATGGATGGGGCTAATGGAGGTCGAGCCGTAACATATACTGAACAAACAAGTTAGGGATCATGAGTAGTTTTAGGATGATTTTTTTTTGTAGTGAAGACTGAGCACGCGATGTCATAAAAATATCCCAAATATATTCATGAGCCCTACATTTTTTGTTCAGTATAATAAAAAGTAAAAAGGTTAACATATCACTGACAGTCGTTGTTTAAAAGACGTTGTATGATTAGGGTATTTTTGTCTCATATGAAATATAAAATTTATATTTGACTAAAACATTAAACCATTTTCATGAAGGCGACGAGATATGTCAGCATAACAGACAGGTTTTTTGTGTTTCTGTCACTTTCTAACTTTTAAAAAATGAAGGGGTGTGAGGGCCAGCATGGGGTTTTCACTTTTTTAACCTGCTGTAGCAAGAGTCTTGCAATTGCTTATTGTCAAATATAGTAGGAAAACAACTGATTTTAGAAAACAAAAAAGGCGACATATTTTATCAATTAATGTAGATGACTGAACAGGTACGTGTTGAAAAGAATAAAATCAATTTCTCATTCACAGACGCTCTATAAACAAATAAATTGTCCCAGAAAATGCTGTAATAAAATAATTATGCTTCAGACTGTTGGACAAAATGAACTGTTTATCACGCAAAATGCATTGTTGTAGGATGTTTTCTTAAAACTTGTTCTGTTTTTTTGCAGCTGTCGTTGAAACAATATCCAGTCTCCATGGAAAATCCCTTCAATGGTCGTTCCTCAGAGATGAGTGAAACTGGCAGATAGATATGCATCGTGAAATTTAAGTTTGCAGGGGAGCAACTTGGGTTTCGAATTGCCAGATTCAAATTGCTAGGCCTGCAGCGTGGCTCCCTTTGACACTCGAGGAGATCGATTGATGTGCACATAGATAAAAAGTGACAAGAAACGTTTCTATAATCTTAAAAAGATCTCTGCTTGAAGAGCCCACCGTATAAATATGTGTTTAAGAATCGCTATCAAATAGTGATGATACAAGTTGTTCGCGAACGGTGAGGATATCTTGCCGCAGCTTGGCACCCGTCATAAACACATGCACGGGCAAGTCAACTGTTCACCTGAACAAACACGGGAACATCTTGTACCAGTCAAACTCGGGATTTGCCCATCAAAATTCTGCCTTCTGCCATCACGCCCTTTATTGACAAAGTTTAAACTTAAACAAGAAATGAAATTCAATATATTTACAAAGACGTTCAACCATATCAAGTGCTCCTTTAAACTAACATTATCTTTCCCACACGTATGTTAGGTCGAACCCTTGAAGCACCCGTGGGAACAGTCGATTAAAACTTTAAATCTGTAGTCATTTCAAAAGATCGGGGAAGGCGTGTTTACTTAGTAGGACTATGAGTTTGTGCTCAAGTGTCTTCCATGTAGAAAAAGAAGTTAAGCCCCGTTAGTACGAAAACTTCGCCAAACGGACGAGTACTGTTTACATCTTTAATATTACACACACACGAACGCACGCACGCACGCACGTACGTACGGTCATACGCACGCACGTGAAAGTCAATCAACTTTGGTTGAGGATAGAAGTTGGATTGGTAACCGCATTTGGAGTGAGTGAGTGAGTGAGTGAGTTGGGTTTAACGCCGCTTATAACAGTATTCCAGTTATATCGCGGCGTGTCAGCTTAATGTGGGAGGAAAGACCGAAGTAATGCAGGTCTCAGACGTTTACCACTTCGGTGAAACCCACGAGTACGGGCATGGTGCTGACAAACCTAGAAACATAATCGGGGCGAACCGGGATTTGAACCGATCATAGGTTTCTGGCGTGAACAAGGGATGCAACTCCGCGCAGCGAATCGCGGCGCCTTAGACGACTGGGCCACCCGTGACCCCAACCGCATTAAAAAGCTTGGCTTCGTTTATAGGGCTTTGGTCCTGCCCATCACTAAGGCCTATCTGGCACAGATGGTGTCTCCGTGGGCAAGTGACTTTGTTCGAAATATGACTCTAAAGGCCAAATGAAAACACTAAATGGTCATATAAAAATACACAATGATTATGACAGTATTAAGATTAAACAGTATAAATACTGAGACAGTTATTTTAAGCTTCTTTTTAACGAATGTTCAATTATGATACAGCGTAATATTTTGCGTGATCATAAGGTAAACAAAAGTTTGATATTTGATATCGCGCCCCGTATGTTTCTAAAAATTTCGATAAAGTTTAAGATCAAATATTTATGTTAGGGGTTGGACCGTTTACACATGTGTCACGTTATGTTTTTTCCGTGTCGGATAAATAAACTTAATACACTGGTATGACAGGTAACCCTCCCGACTCACAGGTGCCTGACCCCCTGTCAACAGTGATAATCTGAATACCTACATATAGTGAGTGAGTGAGTGAGTGAGTGAGTGAGTGAGTGAGTGAGTGAGTGAGTGAATGAGTGATGTACTCCTTTGTCGACATGGATTCTATGAATACTCACATATAATCTGTAAGAGTGAGTGAGTGCTTGACTCCTTCGTCAACATTGATTCTATGAATACTCACATAGAGTCTGCGAGTGAGAGAATGGGTGGGCGGGTGGATAGATGAGTGAGTGAGTGGCTTCCATATTTCCCTTAAAAATAACAGTCAGCCTTTCGCAGGAATCAGAAAACCCATACACAATTATTAAATAACTGCTCACTGTGAGCTATACGAGTCCATTTATCATGTTTAAAGGTCAGGTGTAATGTGATTTTACCATAAAAAACATATATGAAGGGCGGACCCCCTGGATCGGCATACATAGTAAGCATACTTGTCCAATAAATTAATGGGGCAGTTCCACGACAATCTTGAGTGTACTTAACATCGTCTGTCAGACAAACCTTGCTAAGTCACAAGACTACCAAGGTGTGTTGACACACTTTGAGCCAACAAAAGATAACAATCTGTAGTCACAAGGAGTAGTCATCTTTCACAAAACTTTATCATATAATGTATAGTGTTATCGACGCGATAAACCAGACGGATAAACTTGGTATAACGATACGATAAATATGCAAATGAGGGCGCCCTGTAGGATCTACTCCATACCGCGATGCAGTGCCTTCTTCCTCAATTAGGGGCGGTCGGGTAGCCTAGTGGATAAAGCGTTCGCTCGTCACGCCGAAGACCCGGGTTCGATTCCCGACATGGGTACAATGTGTGCAGCCCATTTCTGGTGACCCCCGCCTGATATCGCTGGAATATTGCTAAAAGCGGCGTAAAACCATACTCACTCACTCACTCTTCCTCAATTAACTATTGGACCGGTGAAAATTCCGGGTTAGAATTGGTCTTCACAAACCCATGCTTGTCGCAAGAGGCGGCTATCGGCATCGGGTGGTCAGACTCGCAGACTTGGTTGATGCATGTCATCGTTTCCCAATTGCATATCCTGCCCCATCGGTGGCACCCGTGACAAACACATGCCCAGGCAAGGCAAGTCCACTGTTGACCTGAAAAAGACACGGGGACATCTTGTACACGTCAAAATAGGGAATTGCCTGTAAAACTATATCATTACCACCTCCCTTCACGCTGTAAATAGGGGATCGTATCTGACATAATTTTGTTGTCACTGATGAGTCAACACAAACACCATCAACAAACAAAATCTTAACACGCCTATTTTCTTCAACATCAAACGGCCTGAATAGGACTTTTTCTCATTTTGTTTTTCAAATGCAATACATTTTGGTGGTATTGGGCAGGACAAAGGTGAAGTCTACAAGGAAGTACTCGAAGCTCGTGACAGTTAAATGCAAGTTATATCAGGATGCAAGGCCGATTGGGTAAAGAAATAAACCGGTTTGTATTTGAAGGCGTCACGTTTTGAGGCTCTATGCTCACAATACAAATAAGTTAAGTACAATAGTTGCGACACCCTAACTTCTTAACATCTGTATAGGGATATGTTGGGGACCATGTGTTTGATTTGTTGATTCGAGAAGACGATATCCCTAGTAGGCTTGTCAGGCGATCTTGGATTCGAAATATCATCTGGATATTAAACAAAATCCCAATTACGCCTTCTAGTACGGCGGCCTGTAGATTATCGAGTTTGAACAAGAGAAACCAGAGGTTGATACTATGAGAGCAAAGTCCAAAGCAATCGGAGTATGATCAATCAAGCCACCGAGTCTGACCATTCAATCCACTTTAGTTGCCTGTGACGACACGCATACGTTAACGGGGACCAAGTGAATGCCTGAAATCGACTCGTGTCATTTTCTCTGTAATGTTTAACACAGTTCGGACAGACACGTGAAGATCCGGGGTAGAATAGGTCTTCAGCAACCCATGCTTGCCGTAACAGGCGACTATGCTTGTCATAAAAGGCGACTAACGGGATCGGGTGGTCTGGCTCGCTGACTTGGTTGATGCATGTCATCGATCCCAAATGCGTGGATCGATGCTCATGATATTAATCACTGGATTGTATGGTCCAGGCTCGATTATTTACAGACCGCCATCATATAGCTGGAATATTGCTGAGTGCGGCGTAAAACAACAAACCAACCAACCAGTTCGGACACCAGGGGTTCGCAATAGGGTCAAGGGTGAATATGGGCAATAACTATTTAAAAAAGTAAAAGCTGGGTTTGTTTCATGTTAAATCAGTTTCCTTTTAATATGGACGCCTCACAATCCTGGCGATCAGGAACATTAATCTAAACTGTCGGGCAAAAGAAAGCATACACTTGAAAATTGGATTTGATCATTTTACAAAGTTATCAAAACGTTACTAGGCTGAAAACAGTCGCCAAAACACTACAAACTTAAGGTCCAAAAGCACAACTATGATACCCGTATCAAACACATCACCATCCAATGAGCATTTTTTGTTTAATTGTCATGTGTGTATGTGAAAGGAACAATGCCACGTTTGAATGGTTAGTTAATTTGGACGAGTTTGCTTTGAGCATCGTTCGGATTCATGGGATTTCACTGAGGGTTTCAACTGTGAGTAGAATAACTCCACATAGTTACTCAGGGTCTCAGGGTTTACTGAGTGGATGTATGGATCTATGGATGTGTGTGCTTGTAGCATTGATATCATTAATATTCTAAATGTGAACTGTTGGATTTGCCAAAACAAAACCCATTACAACGTTACTTGGCTGAATGCAGCAAACATTTTAGCCACCATAAAATACAAGACTTAGGGCATACACTCTTTCCCGTAGAATTTAGATAACTTTGTGTTCCTTCTATCGCCATATTTGTCTGTTATGTTATTTGCGTATACCAAAAAAGGATATAACCGTACCATTTGGTTGGATAAGTCTCACCGTGATTTGCTTCTTTTCTGGAAATACAATGGAATAAATCAGATAACATGGGTGTGGGTGTGTCTAATGAGTGAGTGAGTGGGGCGGGTTTGGGTGTGTCTAATGAGTGAGCGAGTGAGTGAGTGAGTGAGTGAGTGAGTGGGGCGGGTTTGGGTGTGTCTAATGATTGAGTGAGTGAGTGAGTGAATGGGGTGGGTTTGGGTGTGTCTAATGAGCGAGTGAGTGGGGCGGGTTTGGGTGTGTCTAATGATTGAGTGAGTGAGTGAATGGGGCGGGTTTGGGTGTGTCTAATGAGCGAGTGAGTGGGGCGGGTTTGGGTGTGTCTACTGATTGAGTGAGTGAGTGAATGGGGCGGGTTTGGGTGTGTCTAATGAGTGAGCGTGTGAGTGAGTGAGTGGGGCGGGTTTGGGTGTGTCTAATAAGTGAGCGAGTGAGTGAGTGAATGAGTGGGATGGGTTTGGGTGTGTCTAATGATTGAGTGAGTGAGTGGGGCGGGTTTGGGTGTGTCTAATGAGTGAGCGAGTGAGTGAGTGAGTGAGTGGGTGAGTGGGGAGGGTTTGGGTGTGTCTAATGAGTGAGCGAGTGAGTGAGTGAGAAAAAAGGGGTCACTTTAGTACATGCCTGGAATACATTGATCAAAATAAGTACTCGCTGGAAGTGATTAAAGCAAAATGATAAAGGCGAAATATCTCAAGAATATGTCCAGTCTAACTCGATCACTGTTTTGTTTTGTGTGATTTATGTCCAAGTCGTTTGATTTAATGCATTATTCTATCGTATTTCCAGTGTACAAAAGCACTTAATGTAAAGCTTGAATGTATACTCATTGGAATTATTAACGCTTTGAGCACATGTGATTTGCAGTGTCGTAGTGTACGTGCACGGCAGTAGCCCCCACATATATACTGAACAACAAAAGTTCCTGTGACATTGAATAAGATTTAATGCAAAGTTCTGTTTTTTTACCAAATCTGAAACAATTTCGGTTTGCAACAGATAAAAGACTCCTGTAAGTGTTCAAATGGTTTAATTTGCCATACTGACTTCAGAAAATGCGTGATTTCATTAAAAAAAACATGAACATGCCAAAATGTCAGTTTACACATCAATAGCGTGTGTGTCCACCTCTGGTTGCGATGCAAGCAACACATCTTCGTCTCGTGGAATGGACCAGGCGTCGCTCAAAGTCCTGTGGGATATCTGTCCATATCTGCTGGAGCATGTTTCGAAGTTCCTGGAGTGTCTGTGGAACACGTGGTTGACGAACAAGTCAACCAATATGAGGCCCGGCATTGTCATGTTGAAAGGTACTGCCTGGGCCATGACGACGCAAAAACGGTTAGAACAACAGGGCCGATGATCTCGTCGCGGTAGCGCTGCCCATTGAGATTTCCCTCTACCACTATCAAACGGGTCCTCTGTCTTGCTGTAATCCCACCCCAGACCATAACGCTGCCGCCCCCGAACCGATCTTCTTCCATGACACAATGATTGACGTAACGTTCACCTCGACGTCGGTACACTCCATTCCATCCATCGCTGTGCCTGATGTGAAAACGAGACTCGTCAGTGAATAGAACTTGTCCCAACTGCATGGCCGTCCAGCGTAGACGCTGTCTGCACCACTGTAGGAGTGCTTGACGGTGGTTTCCTGTCAAAATAGGACGTCTGGTGGGTCTTCTGACGACAATCCCTGCACATCTGAGGCGACGACGTACGGTTTGGGAAGATGTTCGTCGAAGGCCAGGTATGCTTCTTGCAGTCACTGTTGCTGGCTGGAATCGATTTCGTAGGTGTGTTGTTCGAATCCAGTTGTCTTGTCGATTATTGGTTACGCGTGGCCTGCCACTCCGAGGATGGTCTCTGACTGCATTCGTCTGTTGCCAACGTTGCCATAAACACCAAATGGTGTTTCTGTGGACGTTAAATTGTCTTGCATCACCACGTTGACTCGATCCTGCTTGAAGCATACCAATGGCTCTCAGACGCTCATTTTCGAACAGGCGTGGCATTTCGTAATGTTGACTAATTGCGTAATTTTGTTGTTTTTCTGAGTGGTTATTGTCAGCACGATGCTAAACAATGCATATGGAATCCCCCGTTAACGGACATGTTTTTATACCCATAATGGTTTTTGGGCATACGCTTCGACAGAATCCATAGCGATTTTAAAGTTGTGATACCAGATTGCAGCAGTATGTTCACGATATATTGGGCCATATTTGAATAAGTGGCGAAGGATGTGGTTTTCAGCAATAGAGTAGTCACATTGTGATTATATGCACAACAAGTTAGTATCAGTGTGATGAATCTTGGCTGCCACATGTGTTGAAAATTTAAATCATGAGCTGCCAAGTTGACGACGATGATGATGATGACAACTGGGATGAGATTGTGTTCGTATAGGAAAATGGAACTGTTGGCGGAACCTCAAATTTCAAATACGATCGTATTATGAGACATATAGAGAAACGGGGTTTTGCTTGAGAATGTTACTTAAGTTTAAAACATCAATTCCCTTGTTTGCAAATTTCAAATTCAGGAACATTTAGTTTACTCGGTTTCTGATTTAGACAAACGATTTAAAGTAACGTTAAGAGCTTTACTCTCTTGTCGATACTCTGGGCTCTTAATGTTTGAAGATCCGTATATCAGTAAAAGTTCCGGGAGTCCGTTGAATTTTTTTAACGACATAAAGAATAGTCTTGTTCTTACTTTTTATATAGTCCTTCCGTGCGTCAACCCGCTTTTCAAAGGGGACACATTTTCTCAAGAACTATTTAAGTCAGAGAAATTAAATTTTACACACTGATTGTACTGGTCATGATCTCAAATGAGTTATTTTACAAAGTTATGGTCCTTGCTCCGTGCTTTTCTAGTGCATAGTGTGTGAAATTCAGACTAGTTTTCTCAGAAACTACTGAAGTTGCTTGAATGAAAGTTTGCGTGCTTATCTAAGAGGTACGTCGTGTCGAGTCCGAAAATTGGTTTCTAAGAAACTACTGAAGTTAGCTTATCTAAGTGATACTTATTTATTGAAACTTAATTTTTTCCAGAGAAGGGGTTTTTTGTGTGTATTAATTTCACATTTAATCTTTTTTTCTGAAGGCATATAAAGCGGCCCAAGTGTCTATTTCTTCTGGAGGCTTCACAGGACTAGTTTACTACTTCACTACTTTATGAACAAATAAACTTCCAATGTGCCTCATGGCGGGTGATAGTGATAACGCTGTTTTCTTGTAACAGTACCCAATGGTTCCCGAGGATAGGAGGAAATCTTCCAAATCAGTCATATCATTTGCTCATCTTCCTTTGTTGCGACAATGGTTGTGATCGCGTCATTGGGGTGCCAGAGAAGATTTAAGTATTAGCTTTGGCAATTCGTTGGTTAGATGTCTTCCTTTTGTCACTACATCCATATGGTATTGCTGTGTACAACAGTCGAATCCAGTTATTCTTTCTTGACATCCTATAAGGTTGACATCCTATAAGATTGATGGTATATTTTCTCTAAACTTTGTTTTCTCTTCAGAATGAAAATGTTGGGAGACACAATTTGAAATATTTCTCTACATACATCCACAAAGGGCATATTCAATACTACAATGAAAATGTGTACTCGGTGACGCTGACAAAGGAACGGCTGTTTTCATCAGAGACTTGTCTCTGTGATTTGAAACTTCGTGTTGACCAATTAGAACTGAATATTGTACAAAGACATAGCACACATCCACACAAATACCGTGTCAAAATGCTGTACCCTCTTGTTCAATCTCTTCTGTTTGAGGAAAATGATTCACTAGGGAACAAAAGTCGAAGCTGTCGATGCAGAGCGATCATGTAATTTAAATACCGTTCTTCTATTACGTCGTTACACAGACATGCTATTGAAAGGCTCTTTATACAAATAATATGCATAGATTTAAAAATACGTAGCTAGCGATGCATGGGTAGTTTATGGATACCGCACAACATTCATAGCAGCGACTCGTGTTTATCACAGGGACAATTTAACGTAGATAAAAACCATTAGGAAAGATCAAGTTAACGTTTGGCGAATTTACATTTATGTTATACAATTTCAACATCCGTATATCCATTAACATGCTCCGCAATTGGGCAAAAAGATATCCTGGATAAAGTTATATATTATGTTGCCGAATATTATAATTTTTGTAACATCAGCGTAATCCAACATATACTCAACAACAAAAGTTCCTGTGACACCAATATTTTAGTGTATTTTTCAAACAAGTAAAGTTTGGTTTTCAATATTGTAGTACATATATGGAATCAAGTAACAAAAACGCAACTGCTACAGAAAAGCTTTCATTCCATGCAAAAGTTGACTTTTATGCAAACCCCATGCATTTCACTACCCAAGAGTGGGTATAAAAACATGTGCGTTAACGGGGGATTCCATAACAACAAAATTACGCAATTAGTCAACATTACGAAATGCCACGCCTGTCCGAAAATGAGCATCTGCGAGCCATTGGTATGTTTGAAGCAGGATCGAGTCAACGTGATGTTGCAACACAATTAAACGTCCACAGAAACACCATTTGGTGTCCTCGGGGTGGCAGGCTACTCGTAACTAAATCGATTCCAGCCAGCAACAGTGACTGCAAGAAGCATACCTGGCCTTCGACGAATATCTTCACAAACCGTACGTCGTCGCCTCAGATGTGCAGGGATTGTCGTCAGAAGACCCGCCAGACGTCCAATTTTGACAGGAAACCACCGTCAAGCACTCCTACAGTGGTACAGACAGCGTCTACGCTGGACGGCCATGCAGTTGGGACAAGTTCTATTCACTGACGAGTCTCGTTTTCACATCAGGCACAGCGATGGACGGATTCGAGTGTACCGACGTCGAGGTGAACGTTACGTCAATCATTGTGTCATGGAAGAAGATCGGTTCGGGGGCGGCAACGTTATGGTCTGGGGTGGGATTACAGCAAGACAGAGGACCCGTTTGATAGTGGTAGAGGGAAATCTTAAAGGACAGCGCTACCGCGACGAGATCATCGGCCCTGTTGTTCTAACCGTTTTTGCGTCGTCATGGCCCAGGCATTACCTTTCAACATGACAACGCCCGGCCTTATATTGCTCGACTTTCTAAGGATTCTCTTCAACAAAACAACGTGAATGTCATCCCCTGGCCTGCTCGCTCCCCTGATCTCTTACCAATCGAGCACATGTGTGATGACATGGATCGGCGCCTTCGACGTCAACTACGTGTTCCGCAGACACTCCAGGAACTTCGAAACATGCTCCAGCAGATATGGAAAGATATCCCACAGGACTTTGTGTGACGCCTGGTCCATATCATGAGACGAAGATGTGTTGCTTGCATCGCAACCAGAGTTGGACACACACGCTATTGATTGGTAAATTAACATTTTGGCATGTTCATGGTTTTTTTTATGAAATCACGCATTTTCTGAAGTCAGTATGACAAATTAAACCATTTGAACACTTACAGGAGTCTTTTATCTGTTGCAAACCGAAATTGTTTCAGATTTGGTAAAAAACAGAACTTTTCATTAAATCTTATTCAATTTCACAGGAACTTTTGTTGTTCAGTATAGTACATGGCAGGCCTAGGCTTTACGATAAAACCTGAAGACATGTCCGTTCCTCTTTTGTACTGGATCTCCAAACTCTATAAAATTCCATACAAAGAGAGATATATTGTTGGGTCCAGCAAATGTACTACCACATTCCTGTCTAGAAGATTTACGATAATCCTTAATACAATCAAGTAAATACTTTGTTTATACTTGAGACAAGTGGAGTGAACACCATGTGGGTTTTCAAAAACTGAACTTATTTACTTGAATTTCAGCAATCTCAGAAAGAACAAAGTGTAAGTGTGATAAATCATTTGATTTTTCAACGTTGTATACCACTGTCCCACACGACAAACCTAAGCCTCATTCCTTGATCCATACGGTCATACGTGGAGACCAGATATATGCTCTCATCAATATTTTCAAGGTTCAGCACAATTTGTCACAAATGCAAGCATATGTCATGTGCAGCGTACTGAGGATCTGATTTACTGATTCCACTGATTTACTCACCTGAGCTAGAAACATAAGCGACCTGTGAAACCGGTTCATTTATTTAATATTTATATCTATGCATGAAGATTCGGGGTGTCAAAAACTCTCCACAAGACTGTATGACAAGAGGGATGACTTCAAGACGGTGCTGTGCCGCGTCAGGCAACAAACAAACAAACAGTGGTTATTCTCTGGCGTTGACCTGTTATATTCAACTTAACAATGGTCAACTTTCCCTTTATGCTGAGCAACATTCCAGCAGCCTCAGCCTTTAGTGACTACATATCAAAGCGTTTAAGGTACAGTTGACTATGCTCTTTCAACAAAGATTTCAAAGGGCGTCTTACAACTCAGTGCTCAATAGTTATTGAGAGCTTTAACATACCAGGATGCCGTTGTACAAGGAAATCTTACAGCTAAGATGATCGTTACTCCCACACAATAACACAGACAACAGTCGTAGCGCTAAGGCTGTTCTGTACAACGTCTCCAATGCCTTACTGAAGCTTATAGTGGACATGGGGAGGGTATTTCCAAATTTGAGTGATCAAGATGATGTGCAATTTCCCTATTTTGACCTGTATCATATGGTCCCGTGTCTTTCAGGTGAACACATTACTTGCCTTTGTATGTGTTTGTGACGGGTGGCACCGGTGGGGCTCACGCTTACAATTTCGTGAACGCCTGGTATCATCTCTATCTGATGTTGATTCTTATGAATATGGAACGGGTTTTGTCGCTTATATATGTAGTATAGCGGTTGTAAAATGCACATCCGTAAGTGTTTATATATGTAGTACAGTCGTTATAACTGCCATTTATATATATATGTTATAGCAGTTTCACATGTTCATGGTCTTATGGCCATTGGAGGTTCTATAAATTTGTTATTTATGATGGCCATTCAAAATCTCATAGTTGTATGAATAGCCGGTGCATTATATCTGTTGCAGTGTTTTAGTCGTGAGTGCTCATATGTTATAAATGTTATAAACTATCGAGCAAATGAAAATATACAACAATGTTTAAATTTGATGGTGGCTAAAAACGAAACAAACAAGACATTGTAATTCAATGTTGATGTATTTTATACGTGTATCATAGTTTTGTTTTGGAGCTTACCTTTGCAGTGTTTTCAGCATAGTAACGTTTTGATAACGTTCATACGTTCAGGGTCCAATCCAATTTTCAAGTGTAATCTTTCTGTTGCCTGGCTATAGAGATGTTACAACCTTTCGAAATGTATCACTTTGCCTCATTTAATGTTCATGCCGTTTGTGTGGCACGGGTGCACGGATTCGCTGTGCAGAGTTGCGTCCCTTGGGCATGCCAGAAACCTATGATTGTGGGTTCGAATCCCGGTTCGCCCCGATTATGTTTCTAGGTTTGTCAGCACCATATCCGTGCTCGTGGACTTTCCTTCCATATTAAACTGACACCCCGTGATATAACTGGAAAAATCGGCGTAGACCCAACTCACTCACTGTTGTGATATATCTTATATCCGTTGACGTCATAACATTTAATATTAATCTTTATGCGAACACCTGGGCCCTCTTGCACAAAGCGATCTTAGCGCTAAGATGATCGTAACTCCCATACTTTAACATAGGCTTACAATAGTCTTAGCGCTAAGATCGCTTTGTGCAAGTGGGCCCTGGTATCATAACTATTTGATAATGATTCATAAACACATGCTCATGATAAATAGTACAATCACCTCTGCTTTATGCAGAGATTTCTATTGGATATGGAAAAGGTTTTTTTTCGCTTTATTTAAAATCATCATAAAAGCTCACGGTATTATATAGTCATCATACAAGCTAAAGAGTATACGCTTGCATAGTGAATATGGTTTTAGGGCGCTTTTAGCAATATCCCAGCAAGTATCACGGCGGGGGACACCAGAAATGGGATTCACATATTTTATATATATATACCTATGTTCGGAATCGAACCCGGTCTTGGGCGTGACGAGTGAACGTTTTAACCCCACTGCTCTTTACTATAGTATAGACTATGTGAGTCGTATTATAGTTATCATATATGCTAATTTAAAGATGTTATTGTTGTCATATATACAAAGGATGAACACCTTCGCGAACACCTTCACTGCCATCACTGATTTTAAGTGATCCGTTTACATCGAATAATCGTAGTTATTCTCTGGCGTTGGCGTTCTATATTTACTCTTCATGTATGTGACCGTCTCCTTGGTGATGTATATAGAGCGTCTACCCGGAGAACAGAAGTTCGGTGATTTGATTCCCCTGGCCGCGACTTCCCAAAAGACGTTAAAAGATGGCAGTTGTTGTTACCCTGCTTGGCGTTCGAAATGAAGGGGACAAAACAAGGACTGGTTGCTCGGGGTCAATATCATGTGTGTGAGTAGGATATCCGTGTTAAATTACGCCATGGTTTCTCAGTTGGCTGGTATTATTTAACCGGCATTAGGCCGGTCTGGTACACGCACATCCGTGACCATAACGTGACGATAAGCCGAATAGCGACTCGTGCCCATCTAATGGCCATTTTTGCGAACGGGTTCCGTCTAAGCGCAAACGGGCATACCTAAAACAATTGTCAACTCGTTGCGCAATGGTTCACATATATTTCCCCATATATAACATATATTTCAGATGCAATTTCAAGCACATCTGGGCATGTGGAATTATACAGTATGATTGAACACATTTAACTGTGTCTTGGGTATATTTTTAAATTCAAGACATGTGTAAAATCAAAAATTATATCTGAGGGATTCTTTGACGAAGAACTTGAAATCATACGCGCATTGTGATTGGTTTGTCGTATTTTCATGGTGACGAATGGTACACGCAGGCACACACACATCATATATAGCCGAATATGTCCGGAACGCAACAGCGTTAAACCCCATTTCACCTCCATCGTCATGTTTGTTACAATTGTTAAAGTCGTCATATTTTCAGCAGGTGTTAAAGTCATCATGCATGTTTAATACCTGAAAGTCGTCATACATACTTTAGGTCTTATAGTCGTCATATAAACCTAGGTTTTAAAATTGTCATATATGCTATAAGGTTTTCGTGTCGTCATACATGCGTATGCTGTAGGTCTTATAGTTATCATGTAATACTATAGATGTAATAGTCGTCACATTTCCACAGGTATGTTTTTATGCCTCATAGTCGTCATATACGTATGCTAGTGGTCTAATTGTATCTGTATATGCTATAGGTGTAATAGTTGTCACATATGCTTCAGGTCTTAACATTGCCGTATTTTCAATTAGGTTTTCGTTTCGTCATAGATATAGATGCCATAGGTCTAGTAGTCATCATATTTAGCATAGGTCTTATCGTTGTCAGATATATTATATTTTCCACATGCATGTTCTATTGCCTATTTGTCGTCATACACGTACGTTATTGGTCTAATTGCCGTTATCGCAGAGTCATAACATATCTACAAAATATAATATTCAACATCGGGGCTGTAAACGACTCTGATGTAAAAAAACACTATCTTACACTGAACCATCAAGATAGACATTGTGTCAATGGCGTGAGATTCTCAAAGTATTGAGTTTTCGGTATAGAGCTCATACAAATATACTTTCAAACGTGCAAACAAAGAGTGTGTGCTTATTGTTACATAATGTAGACACAACCTGGGTTATGAAAGCGCCCTTGATCCAGCACATGGCCTCCATGAGAACGGGAAGTGGGTGTGTACGATGTTTGTATTAGAGTTATCAAAAGAATCTTTCTGAACAGCAAGCGTCTTATAAAATCTATTACAGTATGTTTTAGATGCGTATCAACAAACCATTAATGTTAAAAGTGTATGCTATACATACGCTGTACACATATTCAAGTAAAACCAGTGCATTCCCTGAACATTGCTTCAGTGTACAGTGTTCCTTGAAAGTGCAAAATAGACCAATAGTTTCAAGGAAAATAACAACCTAAGATTAGTACATCCTGGGTGTAATAATTAATGTTTAAGTTTTAAAATAGCAATTCACATGGTCGGGTGTGCGTTTTTGATGATGAAGACGTTGTTTTATTACCGATGACGCGTAGATCGTCACACCATCGTAAGTCCTCTCCACATCAGTGTTTGCCGCGATAGGCGACGAAATACAAAACATAAACGTCAGAGAAACATATTCCATTGGGCGTAAAAGGGAAATAGTGTTAAAAAGTATATAACTGGAGCACGGAGAATTAGTGATAACACCAAAACTTGGATGTAGCTGGAAATATGTAAGCTGGGAAGAACGTATCCTGTGACATTTGATATGACCTTGCTGACAAATACTACCACAGAAGCAAATAAAACTCTAAAACGTCAGACAGTATTTACATGTGTAACGTCTTGATATTTCACTAATCGTAAAAATAACAGTACATCAGTGTTTCCCTGCCTTTCTTTTCGTGTGGTGCGCCATTAACATAATCACTCATGCTTTCATTATATTCGAATTATGTTTTATTAGTTTCTAAATTATACTTCATACATAAAGATTGAAATAGTTAAGGGTGTGTACTTCTAAATGCCAACCACGTGGAACTACTTTCAATGGAGAATATCGCCGCAGTTAGCCGTATCCCACGTTAACTATCAGGTGACGTCTTTCTTATTCATCCACCATGAAAACAGAAAATCATCATGACGGCAACATGCTCATTACACGTGAACTGAATACTAAGATAATTCACATAACTGAACTAGTTCACATCTAAAAGTACAAGAAAGACACGGTGATATTTCTGTAAGAGTAGGGTCAGTTTGGATTTTGTAAAGATGTCTGATGCCAGGCTCCACCTCTTTCACTCTTCCTTCGCCCTCCGGCCTTGTGTCCTTCATCACTCCCTACATCCCTACTGACCCTTCACGTGGTGCATTTCCTATTTCACCACACCCTCTACACCAACCCTCGCCACAGACATGTGCCTGTGTCCTACATCACTCCCTACATCCCTACTGACCCTTCACGTGGTGCATTTCCTATTTCACCACACCCTCTACACTAACCCTCGCCACATACATGTGCCTGTGACCTACATCACTCCCCACATCCCTACTGACCTTTTACGTGGTGCATCCCATATTTCATCACACACTCTACATCCACCCTCGCCCCAGACGTGTCTGTGTTCTGCATCACTCCCTACATCCCTACATTCCTACTGACCTTCACGTGGTGCATTTCCTATTTCACCACACCCTCTACACCAACCCTCGCCCCAGACATGTGCCTGTGACCTGCATCACTCCCTACATCCCTACTGACCCTTCACGTGGTGCATCCAATATTTCACCACACCCTCTACACCAACCCTCGCCACAGACATGTGTCTGTGTCCTACATCACTCCCTACATCCCTACTGACCCTTCACGTGGTGCATTTCATATTTCACCACACCCTCCACACCAACCCTCGTCCCATACATGTGCCTGTGACCTACATCACTCCCTGCATCCATCCCTACTGACCCTTCACGTGGTGCATTTCATATTTCACCACACCCTCCACACCAACCCTCGTCCCATACATGTGCCTGTGACCTACATCACTCCCTACATCCCTACTGACCCTTCACTAGGTGCATCCAATATTTCACCACACCCTCTACACCAACCCTCGCCACAGACATGTGTCTGTGTCCTACATCACTCCCTACATCCCTACTGACCCTTCACGTGGTGCATTTCCTATTTCACCACACCCTCTACACCAACCCTCGCCACAGACATGTGTCATTGTCCTACATCACTCCCTACATCCCTACTGACCCTTCACGTGGTGCATCCCATATTTCACCACACCCTCTACATCCACCCTCGCCACATACATTTCTCTGTGTCCTGCATCACTCCCTACATCCCTACTGGCCCTTCACAAGGTGCATCCCATATTTCATCACACCCTCTACATCCACCCTCGCCACATACATCACCTTCTGATCACCACATCCTCTCCACCTCCACCCTTTTGTCCACATCACTTTTCGCAAACCCACTGACCCTCTACATGGTCCATCGCCTATTTCACCACACCCTCTACACCCACCCTCGCCCCACACATCACCTACTACACCCCATCTATCCTTTACATGGAGCATCTCCTATTTCACCACACCCTCTCTACCTCCACCCACATGTCCTACACTTCTCGCAAAACGCACTGATCCTTTTCATGGTACAGCTATTTGTCACCACATCCTATACCTCCGTCCCGGCCCCACACGTCACCTCATACCCATCCTACACCTCCTTTACCTGTTACCTCTTTTCCCCCGACCTTTGAAGATCCGGGGTAGGTCTTCAGCAACACAAACAGTGTTCACTATAACTTTGAGCACGTCGCAGGAACGCAGTCGTTTCATCTCGTTTGACTTTTTTTGCACGGGAAGCGCAAATGACATGGAAATGTGTGCATGTCCCCCTTGTCCATCATACATAAGCCACCGTATGAGAAAAACACCCAGCATTCACACTCGACTTTGAAAAAGAACAGGAAACATGCTTCGATTAAGTATCATTGTGCGGGGAGGCTTCAGTTATCATCACAGGACCCCTCTACATATGTTCCGTCAGCGTGTGACTGCTGTGTGTACAGGGATGATGTTCTTCGTAATTACGTCAGACCTCTCTTGCTGGGTCAACCACAACTCCAGGTTTTTCACCAGGACAACGCTCGTCCCCATACAGCTAGGGTCTCTGCGGAAGTCCTCAGAACGAATAACATACTTGTGATGCCCTGGCAGTCTTTGTCACCGGACATTGCGCCAATTGAGCATGTATGGGACGAGATTGGGAGACGTCTTCAGACTGCAAGGAAGCCACATACACCCCAGGAACAGGTCTGGTGTTGTAAAAATGGAACGGGATTGTTAAGCCTTGTTGTAAAGATTTGTCGGCTCAATAAGATGACGATGTGCGGCCTGTGTCGCACCAAACGGGGGGCCACACACACTATTGCTGGACACGACTGACACTTATCATTTTCCTACTTCGGAGTTTGATTGTTGCCATCAAATAATCAACGCCCATTTGTTATCAAATGTTTTCTCTGTTATCATTATATACAACTTTCTTTTACGGTTGAGTATAGGTAACAGAAACAAATAATAAAACACATATATAAAATGGTCTTCAACCAACAATTTCGTATTCCTATACGAACACTATTTCACCCACTTTTTTTCAATTATAGGAACTATAGTATTGCAGAACGTTGCACTGGACAGATAAGAATGTAAATTCCACTACTTGTGACTGCCAAGGCTCATGCTACTGATACCAACTTGTAGGCATATAA
Organism: Haliotis rufescens; assembly: GCF_023055435.1. Taxonomy (NCBI): domain Eukaryota; kingdom Metazoa; phylum Mollusca; class Gastropoda; order Lepetellida; family Haliotidae; genus Haliotis; species Haliotis rufescens. The sequence continues at coordinate 42,055,686 of NW_025964112.1, read as the reverse complement.
TCACAGGTGACTTCTCTGTTGCTGACAACAACCTTCGACAGTTATTCAAATATGGACCAAACTATCGTGAGCAACGTCCTACCAATTGGGATCATAACTTTTAAATCATCAGTGATGCTGGCGAAGCATATGCTAAAAAATGGCCAAAAGAGGACGTGAACCTGTTGAATATCTTTCAGTGTGGGTTAAGCCAGGGCGTGATGTTGTCTTTGGTAGAATGCACAAACTGAAAAAGAGGAGACGGATTTGGAATAAAACCATTCTGTCCCAGCCAGCTGTCATCCATAGTATGGCTGCCTGACATGAAAAGTTTGTAGTTGTTCCCATTAACAAGGCCTCAAATAACATAACCATTATATTATGTAAGCATCACTACATTAATTGTTTGACCAAAGAACTTGGTATAAGTGACATATATAAAAATGCCAAACCATGCATAAGTACTATCAACTTTTTATGTTGGCTCTAAAACCAGAAGATATGTTTATTCCTCTTTTGTACTGGATTCCAAAGATGTATTGCTGATTCCAGAAAATGTACCATCAAATCCCTGTCTCAAGGATTGACGATAATCCTTAAGGAAGGACTTTCCTTACTTCACAGAAAGTAATTGGGACAAGTGGAAAAATGGTTTGTCAAAACATTTCCCCCACGCTATTTACCACTATCCCAAAAGACAAACTAAAGCAAAACTTAATGCTTTAATCCATGATTAATTGTCACTGCTTGTGATCATAGACTGATATACTTACATCTCTATCTTCAAAGACTAGAGTTAATGTCATCTGAAGTAAATAATACTGTGTAAACAATGTCTTAGCAGGCATATGAATCGGAATTTCTGTTCGGATTGGCAAAGTCAAAACAAGGTATTTTGGCCAAGAAGTTTAATAAGCTTCAGGTACACCGATGATCTGATAACCATCAAATAGCTAATTCCCGTCCAATCGTTTACCCACCTGAACTAGAAATAAAGGACCGCCTCATGTGTTTCATATTTAGATCTATGCATAAAGATTCAGAGTGACAAAACACTTTCCACAAGACTGTATGGCAAGAATGATGACTTCAACTTTCCAACAGTCACATTCACTTAATGTTGAACAATAATCAACCAGCTCCAACCTCAGTAAGAAATATGTCCTATGCAATTCCCTATTTTGACTTGTACCATATATTTACGTGTTTTGTTTTGTTTTCAGGTGAACAATTGACTTCCCTAAGCATGCGTTTGTGACGAGTGCCACCGGTGGGGCAGGATTCGCTCACCTTTTCGCGAACACCTGGTATCATCACTAATCGATGTTGATTCATGGACGCATGCTCATGACATGGTTGGAATTGTACAATCGAATTGAGATTTCGTACGAAGCTGGAATAGGTTTTGTTGCATTTATTACCAGGAATAAGTGGTTAACATCTCCAATGTCACCACACCCTCTACCTCCGCCCTCGGAGTTGTTGGGTATATTTGTAAACCAATATGTACATTTCAAGGTTTAGTGTTTGAGTTGTAAACATTCAATTATCGTTCTATTCCCAATGTCTGTCCAGTTTCAAATGGGATTAAAGCTAAGCCAGATTCGTATTTACAGGTGTTCTATCACGCTGTATTTCATCAACACAATATGATTCACTCAAATATACACAACAGAACACATGAATACATCCTTAGTATGATTCGAGCAATCTACTTTTCCAAGGGCGTGTTAAATAAGAGTATTGTACAAGCAGCAAATTATATTCTGTACTCACTTTGCAATTGTCATATTTGTTTAGGCGTGGCGTCTACTGTCAGCAAATTGTTAGGCGTTTCTCGTGGAGGAACAAAAGATTGAGAATTATTATGGAGTTTCACAGAGATTTTGCTTCTACTAGTATTCCATTCAGCGATTGTCAAAGGGCAACTCCCCAGTGAAGATCCTGGTTAGAATTGTTCATTAGCAACCCAAGATTGTCTCCTCCCGTGACGATCTTCGTTAGAATTGTTCATTAGCAACCAAAGTTTGTCTCCTCCCGTGATGGTCAGGGTTAGAATTGGTCTTCATCAACCAATGCTTGCCGTAAAAGGTGACTAACGGGATCGGCTTGTAAGTCTCGCTGACTTGGTTGATGCATGTAATCGTATCCCAATTGCTAAGATCGATGCTCATGATGCCAGTCACTAGATTGTCGAGTCCAAACTCGATTATTTACAGACCGACGTCATACAGCTGACAAACAAACAAACAAAACAAAGCACATATTTGGCATATTGTTGTTAACGCTTATTTAAGGTCAAACCCTGTCAAGGTTATTTATATGTAGAGTATCTATTAGCATGAAGTGTGAGTAGACAGGGGCAATGTTGGTAATTGACAGAAGGGATATGACTTTGAGCCGTCATGGCGTCGTATCGCTGTCGAGCAAATTGTGTGATCACCCTGTCGAATACTTTTTATTTCTATGTCAAACATTTGATGATATCATACGTCGAACGTGTGCTTCCATTTCGGAATTGGGTGTGTGTCATGAATGAATAATCACTATGTTGAACCAATAAGTCGAATACAATTTGTCGTACACGTCATGATGGTGTCACGTTTCAAACATCTGTTGTTATCCAAATGTCGAATACAATTTAACATAATAAACTCTTATTCCTCAAACTCGATAAATCGCTAAATAGACCATGTTTTCTGTGCTTCCGTTGGAATCGCATTCTCGTATAAAATAAAGACTACAGTTATCTCGAACTCCGCATATCTCGATATATTTTGAAAATCCAGAAGACTTCGACCACCAAATGGTTCTTCTTGTGACCAACAGACTGTTTCACAGTGATAACAACATATTGTTCTGACGCTCTCAGGAGATAACATGTTGTCTCACCTGGGCCGCATTCCACAAACCGATCTTACCGATACGATTATCGCAAGTAAGTTTCGGCAAGTTTCATAGACCCGTGAAGATCTTGGGCAACTTTTCCGTAAAAGGCGACTATGCTTGTCGTAAGAGGCGACAAAGGGGATCGGGGGGTCAGGCTAGCTGGAATGTATGGTCCAGACTGGTTCATTTACAGACCGCCGTCATATAGTTTATTGCTGAGTGCGGCGTTAAACACCAAACAAAAAAACAAAACAAAAAACCCGACCGTCTTAACTCTGAGACCGCTTTGTTAAACGGGAATTCATATAGTTTCCTGTGATTGAAGTGGCCTATGTGTATAATTAACGCAGCCTCTCATACAGATCATGCAACAAAAATCCACCTGTGATCGTGGGTTCGAATCCCAGATTTGCCCCGATTATGTTTCAAGGTTTGACAGCACCATACCCGTGCTCGTGGATTTCATCAACGTGGTAAACGTCCAAGACCTGCAACAGATCGGACTTTCCTCCCACATCAAACTGACACGCCGTGATATAACTGAATACTATTCAAAGCTGCGTTAAACCAAACACACCATACCCGTGCTTGTAGGTTTCACTAAATAGTAAACGTTGAAGACCTGCTTCAATTTGGGCTTTCTTTAATCAAACTGACTGGCCGTTATAATGAAAATTAATACTTTTCAATTCAGCGTTAAACAAATTTCACTCACTCTTGTATAACTAAACAAACGTTCCCTTTATTTAATGACTTTGGCATCACAAGAGACCTCTTATCACCCACATAACTCCTGTTTACCTCGTTAATATCTCAGAAATGACTTTCCCGCAAAACGTCCCTTAGTAGCCCGCCATCTTCGTATGCTTTTCTCAAATGACATGATCCAGGTTGTCAGAAATGAGAACACTTGTTATTATGATTATATATTACTCTCGTTCGTTCTTCTACTTTCTATGTATCTCCCAACCATTGGTCATCTGTTATACCAAGGAGTGTGAGCTACGCAACTCATTCATCGGACCAATCAGGATACGGCGTTATTTACCTCAAGTAAAGTTCAGGTTCCGCCCACCGGCTCATGCTATTGGACTAATATTGAACGGATAGCTCAGTTTTCTTTCATATCTGATTTTATTGTGAGGTGAGCTGGTCTCATTCCTCAGTAGGATTGCTGGACACTATATTTAAAGGAAGGATTTACCAACAGTGGGAATACTTACCTATTTGTTTCAACGAAAATCAAGAAAAATGCCACAAGGTAAATATTCGCTATTTATATTGAAGGTTTTTTTTATTTTCTAATATCCTTCTTTGACAGTTTACTTAACTTTAATGAAGAACGGAAAAAAGTATTACCACTTATAAATTTAAATTTTAAATATTGTGATTTATTTCAATGAAAATGTCCTATAAACAGATTTTTAATTAGTTTAAGTTTCAATATGCATCAAAAATTGCATTTACTCACATGAAAGGAAAAACGCCTGTAGATATAACACTACCTTGATCCACTGATCTCAGTTTTATCCACGAAATCAGACCGTAGTTCTTGTAAAAAGTTCCCTCTTCCCCAACAAATCCAATACTAAAATGTTAGATTTGCCGTTAGGAGCGTACATTGCAACAGCCTACATGTACGAGCGTAACTTATCATAATTGCGATCAAGTGGTGTCTAACGTTAGGTTGCATCGCCTCAGCAACCATACCGTTGACACTCTCACCCAGCAGAGCGGAGCGCCTTGGCGGTTATTTCCTATGAAATGAAGCTGAGAAGCCATTGATATATAATGCTTTCACCTTTAATATATAACGTACGGGCAGGGCCTGTTATTGTGTGTTGTGGAAAGCAGTATTATGGAACGCGTATTTAGTACTGACAGATGTGAAAGAGCGGTTTGTCCTTTAATGTTCGTCGGGTTAAAGTAAGGCTCAGGTCATTTGTGAGAGGCTGGGAGAACCTGAACAAGTTCTATTCTGTATTGATAGTGAAACCATGTGTATATAACTCACTCCCAACTTTATTCGTGTAATGTATTTGCTGCTTCTAGATCTTTACGAATGAATGGAGAGCTCACATTTGTTTTGGGTCATTCATTCATTCATTCATTCATTCATTCATTCATTCATTCATTCATCTGTAACAACTGTGATAATTTTCAGTAATATACAATGTTTTAAAATCAGTATTTGTTTTAGCTTAAACACGAAATCCCAAAGCAGTACATTCAGTTCCCTAGTAGTTGTCACTTAGTATTACAGTGGGATATGGTCAGGCGATATACTACTCAAAAGAAGTAAAGATTCCGATTCCGACACCTACATGGAATGACACAGTAACTATAGTAATATGAAATAACCTGGAGTTCGTTTACTTATTTTGAGCAGTATATGTTTTTGTGCGTACTTCTCATCTTCACCTCTGTATTTTGTCATTAAGGAACGCAGATAACACTGTCTGTTGCTTCGGGTTTTTCGTCTGTTGTGCCCCGCTTGCTCCGTCTTTAAAATGCTCAACACCGATACTGCAACCACTGACTGTAGCATATAGATAACTATTGACCAAAGTGTGAAAATTAACATATTATCTGCCAGTTTCTTTACCGCAAACAAAGGCAGGTTTATTTCTTATTTTGTTTTAATCCCCGCCCATCCACTCCATCTGAAGCTGAACATGGAGACGAAACACACACACAAAGAATATTTACGACCAAAAATGAAGGTTTTCCTATCAGTCTGATATTTTGTCTCTGGTACAGATCATCAAAATGAAATGTATATTAGAAGATTAAAATTCAGATGGTTTTGTCAAAAACGTGACAGGCGGAACATCCCTCCCAATCATTATATATTATATATAATAATATTTATTAACCCATGCGTATTTTAAGATTATTCGCATGCCACCTTCGTATGACAGGAGTATTGCTGGGTGCGGCGTTAGGCAACAGACACTTACATTTTTATGCAAATTATGTGAGTGGCGGGTATTTCTGAATGCTTACCCTTTCGCGAATGCCTGATGTCATCAATGATTTTTGGTGATCCATTCATATAGTTTTCACCATTATTTTCCCTTCTACGCGCAAAGAATCTGTTTCGGCAGATAATCGAGACTTGTTAATCTCTGGCGTTGACGTAATATTTCTGATACACATTTTTTTCAATGTTAATTAGACACCATTTCATAAAACCAATTCTCAACCACAAATAATTTAAATAAGATTACACACGTCTCGTTGTCTCATTTAGAAGATGAGCACAATAATAGTACCCACACGAACAAGCATGTTTAGATATGACATAATGTCACAATGTCGGGGAACAAGCAAAGAACGGGGCGGTCGGGTAGCCTAGTGACTAAAACGATCGCTCATCACGTCGAAAGCCGGGTTCGATTCCCCACATGGTACAATGTGTGAAGCCCAGTTCTGGTGTCCTACGTCGAGATATTGCAGGAATATTGCTTAACGCAGCATAAAACGATACTCACTCACTCAAGCATAGAATAAAATTCAAACTTCGACTTTAAGGGTGCTTCTTCAACAGAGTGTACGGTAGTCTAAGTTACCGGTACCCTTCATGTGATCTTGTGCAAACAAAAGCTGCCGCATGTCAAAACGACTTCGAGTCATCACGTCCGTGCAGGTTGTGATAGGTTTGTGGGTATATTCGTTCAGTGCCCTACAAGACAATAACTCTTTATTCATAGGAGGCGTGACCTTCGGGAGTACCTTGACTGCCTATAACAGTCAGAGTGAACAGCAGGAATATTATTAACTACCATTGGGTGAGGGGCAAGGTGCCCAGCCGTCTAAATCGCAGTCGGTGTGTAGAGTTGTGATCTTCAGGTGTGTGAGAATCCGATTACGGTCGGTTTGAATCCTAGATTCGCCCGGATGATGTTGCTTGCTTTGTCAACACTATACTCGTTCTTGTGGTAAACGTCAACGACCTGATTAACTTTAGGCTATCCCCTCACACTAAGCTGACACGTCGTGATATAAACTGAAATCTGTTCAAACAACCAACTCAGTAAATATAAAATGTCAATACCAGAGAATAACCAGTCTCGATTATCCACCGAAACAGATTCCATTGGGAGTAAAGGGCAAACTGGTCGTGAAAATTATATGAATGGATCACCGAAAATCAGTGATGACACCAGGTATTCGCGAAAACGCTCTCACTCTCTCTTGTCAAGTAAGAGAGAGTGATACAGCTACGAAAGTTGGACCGCCACTGCACCTATTGTATTGCGAAACATGAACAAAACAGGTTTACATTATCATAGTCCAGACAAATACGGGTATGTGGGGAACACTCCCATCCGTATAAGTCTAAACATCCTATTATGCGATGGTTCCACCCGGCTACACTCCCCTCGAGGGTTTAACTCTTAAATAGCATTTTATCCATATTATATGTGAAGATCATATACTGAACAAAATAAGTTAGGGATCATGATTATGTTTGGGGACATTTATATGAAATTGTGTGCTCAGTCGTCCCTACAAAAACATATCCCCCAAAGTATGTTTGATCCCTCACGTTTTTTGTTCAATAGATAATAGATAGATCAACATACTTGCAAAATTTGCACACAAAGCTTCTTCAATACAATGTTGTTGGCAAGGTAATAGCGTAAAGTCACACAGACTATGTACCCAGCTGTGAAGCAAACAGGGTATATTCTGGCGAGCCAATGAAACAAGTGCTATTAAAATGGAATAAATGTGACTTAACTTAGTGTATGAAATATCCCTCTGCCCGACGGTCTATTTTGCTGACGGACTTTGCTTGAAAAGTTGCACGCCCAGGCTATAATTGTATTCCCTAAATCCCTAAATACATTCTAGTTTTAATTCAATGTTAGCGGTAAATGAACTGTCAACAGTCAACACATGGTTTAGTTATTTCCCAGATGTTGAAGACGAATTTCGGTCCTCATACCATTCTAATGTTTATCCTTTTGTTGCTATTGTTCATTAGTCAAGAACATTCTGGACTGGCAACAATTTTTCTGGTCTGGTAACTTTGCCCAGATGCCAGTCCCGTTGTGTGTGTGTGTGTGTGTGTGTGTGTGTGTGTGTGTGGGGGGGGGGGGGGGGGGGGGGGGGGGGGGGGGAGGAGTGGGGTAGTGTGTGTCAGTGACCTAAATAACATGCGGCAGACATACTTTTAAAAACGAACCACGCCCTTACCACGCCTTTATTAAGCAATATTCCAGCAATGTCAAGACGAAGGACACCATAAAAGGGCTTCACACATTGTGCCCATGTGTGGAATCGAACCCCGGCCTTCGGCGTGATGAGCGAATGCTTTACCCACTTGGCTACCCCACCGCCCTGCGTCAGTCAGCAGATACTGTACCGTAAATATGTTAGGAGAGATCTACGTGGCAAGCGTAAAGAAATCCTTCACACATGCCTACTTTATTCATGATGAACACGGATACGACTCAATTCTTATGTAATGACAAAGATCATGACTAAAAAAGACATTTTTTTCAAAACCCACCGACAATAGCTGTAGAGACAATAATCTGCACACACAGGAAACGCCTTATTTTGTCGATTTGAAGTGTTTTGAAGATGACACAATAGGTTTGAATCTTTAAACAAGGTCCCCACAACACGATCTTAGCGTTAATGCCATACCTTAACATACGACTACGATAGTTGTAGCGCTCCTTCGTGACCAACTCGTGTTATTCCGGGACAAGCCGAATAGCGACTGGCGCCCTCCACGGGTTGGGGCGATATGATTTAATCGGGGTGAAAATATTTATGATTATAGTTTTGATTAAAACAACTTCTTTTTTGGCCGTAGCTTTATATCTGGTCTCCATACATACCGAGCACACGCTCATACATGTATCTGCATTCTCTTAGCATAACATCGTGCAGTAAAACTTCAGAAATATAAAAGACTTCTTGGCTTCAAACATACAGATGTTTTTCATTATTTTTGAAAGACAGGAATGTAGACAAAAACATTAACAAATTTCATCTGGATTATAAAAAAACCTATTTCATCTCACAAAACAATTGCAGCCAAATTTGAGTGAGTGAGTTAGTGTTCTTTAAGGCCAAAGCCAGAAATATTCTAAACTCCCCGACAAAAGAAGGTATACAGCCTTGTTTGATGGTGGCTAAAATAAAAGAAACAAGAAATGGGGGCGGTAAGGGTGAGTCCTGAAAAAATAACAGTTTTATTTTTTTCCATTAAAAAATTATATGCTTAAACACTATATAGGACTGATATTTTATTATAGGGAGGGGTGGGTCATGCAAACATGGTACATGTATGTGTGATGGTTGGGCGACAAAAATGTGACATAAAATGATGGGGAGGGGAGGGGGTGGGTCGCAGCAAAATATGACACCGTCCTAAACCGCCATAGCGCCCCTCCCCCCCCCCACCCCCCCCAACCCCCCAACCCCCCACCCCTCATAATAAATTACCAGTCCCTTAACTCAAACCGCCTGTTGGGTGTTATTTGTACTTTCCCTTCCATATAAAAATTCATACAGTAAAGACAATACAGTATACTACGTTTATAACGAACACGCTTATAACGAACTGGTGGATATAACAAACTCTTTTTGTATATTTGATGGAATATGCTTATAACGAACTACGGTTATAAGGAACTAAAATTAGCGGTCCCTTTGAGTTCGTTATAACCGTAGTATATAACCGTACTGTATTTCTGTGTGGAATAGTTTGAGGACTTCATATCTTCAGAGTGGTAAGTTTCTAAACTGGAACAAGTCAAGAGCTACCAAAGACTGATATGACGTTCTGTTTGTTTCAGAAAGAAGCATCTTCTTGACCGCATTGGTCGTCAACGCTTTCATGGTGCTGGTCACCGCGACGAACCCAACGGTTAGAATGGGTAAGCAGAAACGCCGTTACTTAGATACGAGATACATGCCATTGTGGTGTTTCCATATTTAGTCGTATTTGAAATTGAATATTTCACTTGGGCGCCAATGTCAAAATTGTCTGTATATAGGACAACGATCCAAATGTAGAAATGTAAACCATTGTACTTCATAGTGCTTTTTTCAGCAAATACTATTTACCATGTTGGTATTTAAAATGTAAAACGATACGAGGTAAAACGAATGAGAAAGTTGGTAATTGAAAAAAAGTGTCCCTGGTATGTCTTTCAGAATTAAAGGAGACACAATCTTAACGTTTGCATCTTCCCGAGGCAAGGGAGTTAAGTGACTGTGAAAGCCCAATTTCCACTCTTACCGATGTAGGCTGGAATTATGGAGTTATAATTTGTCTGGATAAATGAGTCTATGCATAGTCCAATCAAAGTCGCGTAACTCGCAATAGCCACTGGGGGCGCTAGGATTGAGCCCAGACATTCCAGCCAAGTTCGCGTGGAAACTGGACTTGTAGAGTCAGTTCACACTCTTGCCTCAGATGAAACGTTTAATGTTTTACCAAATTCGGCATGACAATGAAAGACGAAATAAGAGTCCGGGTTAGAATTGGATCGGGTGGTCAGACTTGGTCATTTCTTGTTTTTAGTGTAATCGTACCCGACCCTGTGGGACGTTGCTCACATACATCACTGCTTTGGCTTAGATCCAGTTATTTACAATCCGTCGTGATATAGCTGGAATAGTACTGACTGGAATAAAACAACAAACAAAACTAAATGACGTTTTCTTCAATTGATTACAGAACAGAAGAGTGACATGGAGCTTGAGGACCTACTGGAGATTGAGTATCTTTACCCAGTCACAAGAAATCGCTCTCGACCAAGTCAGACCCATGTTCAAAAGTACAACAAATTACCTGAAGTGACTAGAGCAAAATTTGTACCTTTCACGGCTAAACCAGCCTATTCCGGTAAATTCGAGGAGGATCTGGAAGAGGAATTCTTAATACAGGCTGATCACAACCGGGTGAAGCGTGAAGTGTTTGAAGGCTCAGGCGAGGGCGACACAAATGATGGTAAATATTGTAAAGTTGATGTGACTGAATGATTGCGCTAGGATGTGTGCATTAGACTGAGTGCTTGTATGTGTGAGTGTCTATGCCTGTGCGCATGTTTGTATTCACGTATGTGCGTCCTGTATAGTGTGATCTGGTATTTTTGTTTAACAGAATCCGTTTTCAGGCAACTCTCCAAAACAATGTTTGAAGCTGAAAACAAACCCCCAAATATAAAATGGTCGAACTGTCAGTAAACTGGCTATTTAAACGTACAAGGCGCCGTGCAGTTATGAATTGAATTTGGCCAAGGATTTGATATAATGTGATGGACACTGTGGAAGTTGGGACGAGAAATATGAGGACTTTGTCGTATCCGTATATGTCTAGTTGGCTGTGGTTAAGCAGAGGCAGGTGAACTACACTAGAACAAGAGTGTTATGTGGAGATGACTATGTTTTCGATTGGAATACACAAGCGTCATGAATGGTATTGTACCGATATGGATCTATCAGGATTACGTGATGTTTGTGTCAACGTGACAACGTGGAAGCGCTTCCTTCGTGATGCTGTTCAGCTCTGCAACCATCCATTTTGAGTAAGCCTTTGTGGTATTAGTGTTTCGAAATTGGGATTTACACTTCCGATTTCGGCATAACCAACGAACGCTTCAATCACTGGATACATCGATGGCCCAGCATAGGCGGGGTGACTCTGTGAGGATAATGTCAACCCACTTGAGAGTCTGTATCACTTCAATAAATGACACCTGGTTTTAGGGGAAAGCCTGGCTTTGTCCTGTGAAACAAAAAGCACGCGAGGACTGGAGCCCATTCATCTTAATATACCAAGTGTTTATTGAATTCTTCAGATTGGAAAACCACCGTGGCTAACACATATCTGTAGCCTCTGTTGTGAGGACAGTAATTTCATGAAATTCACGTGTATCATAATCCCTGACCTTTGTGGAAATGACTGTGAAGTGTGCATGCTTTCAATGGATTTACAATACCAGCTTTTGAAAAGTCCTGTATAGTTATCATTCATTTTGGATACAATGTGTTCAGTTGGATTACCGTATTCGACGTAATAAGCGCCCCGCTCTAATAAGCGCCCACGGCGATATTTGCTAATATATTGGCAAGTGAACAATCCCAATTAGCATCCCTTCCGATTGATGTACACAAGATTTATTCACTCGTGTATAATACGCACTCGTGGGCAGTTAAATTCTGGAAAAATATATCTGTCGTATATAAACAGTTTAGACCGTCAGCATAAACCACGAAATTTATCTTTCTACTCTCTGATTTTTCAACCAAAATAATATTCTTATAAGAGCCCCCTATTTCTAATTTTGAGAGACCCTTGGCGCTTATTACGTCAAATACGGTATATACAATAAAAGCTTCAGACTGATATTATGAAGCGTACCATTTAGAGAATCTTACCCGAGTGTCCTTTTTGTCGATAAGGAATTGGCGGATATAACGAACTCTTTTTGGTCCCGTCCGTTTACTATATATGTGATGTAGATATGTTTATAACGAACTCCTGTTATAACGAACTAAAAGTACTGGTCCCTTTGAGTTCGTTATAACCGTAGTTTACTGTATATCAACATGAGTCGATAAGAATTTTGAACTCTTATATACGATTATTGATATATTTGAATCAAAAGATGACAGGGTGAGAATGTATTCATCATCCAAAATCTTTCTCTCAGCAGTTTCGGTTTGTAAGCATGACGTCACAATGGTCTGTAAAGCATTGGGCTCCAGTTTCAGTTTTCAGTCGCGCAAGAAGATATCGCTTGATGTCACCCAAGCCATATCTCCTCTTGAATCAGTTTTGAATGCTTTGTTTGTTGTTTAACGCCGCACTCAGCAATATTCCAGCTAAATGACAACGGTCTGGACCAGACAATCCAGTGATTGACATCATGAGCATCGATCCACGCAATTTGGATACGATGACATGCATCAACCAACTCAGCAAGCCTGACCATCCGATCCAGTTAGTCGCCTTTTACGACAAGCATAGCCGCCTTCTACGGCAAGCATGGGCTGCTGAAGACCAATTCTACCCCGGATCTTCACGGGTCCAGTTTTAAATGAAAAATAGGGAATATATTCTCACTTTTATGTCATATAGCTGGATTATTGTTGAGTGCGGCGTTCAACAACTGAGAACAAAAACTTTCCCGGTTGTTAAAAACTTGTTTGATATGGCGCACTCCCCTTTTCGCGAATACCGGACATAAGCCATATTTGATAGTGATTCACAAACACATGGGGGCGGTCGGGAAGTCTAGTGGTTAAAGCGTTCCATCCGGGTTCGATTGTTCATGGGTACAATGTGTGAAGCTGGTGTCCCCCGCCGTGATATTGCTAGAATAATGCTAAAAGCGGTGTAAAACCCTACTCACTCACTCACTCACTCACTCACTCATAAACACATGCGCATATTATAGTCGTAATCTTACTATACGCTCACTTTTTGCAGAGATTTCTCATGATTATGAAAATGGTTTTGTTCTTATTTACATTTCAATGACATTTCATAGTACATGACATTTACAACCACTTGTTTAAGTACTCATGAGTTTCGTTTTACGCATAATGATCTGTGGATCATCATAACTGCTTTAAGTACAAATGTATTCTGTTCTTGTTGTTTATTCTGCAAGGTGGGGCGGTCGGGTAGCCTACTGGTTAAAGCGTTCGCTCGTCACGCCGAAGGCCCGGGTTCGATTCCCCAGATGGGTACAATGTGTGAAGACCATTTCTGGTGTGCCCCGCAGTGATATTGCTGGAATATTGCAAAAAGCGGCGTAAAACCATACTCACTTACTCACTATTCAGCAAGGTCACGTAGGCCCGGGTTACAGCAGTTGCACAGCAGTCATTATTGTAATTGAAATTTACATCAGCAGTTTTGTCCTTAATTGCATAGACTTATAAATATACACAGCCAAATTTCTTATGATATCAAATTTATCACTTGACATCAATACATTGAATTTATGTCATGTGGGAAACACACAGATGTTCTTGGAATGTACTGTTCACGCAAATCGGCAAACATCGTGCATACAAACAAGAACTGATACTCTTCCTCAACAAAACATTTTACAAACATTGCAAAAACTTTCGTTTCGTCGAACATTTGCATGATCACGGAAATAGGTTTATCGCTTGCATTTCCACGCTAGCACGACGTGATATGACTGAGGTAATGTTCGAAAAGACGTTAAACCAAACTCACAACACTGTGACACACACTAACATCATGCTAGTTAGTTTAGCGTACTCCTCAGCAAGGTGTCACCAGGCCATTCTGTAGTAGAACTTAATGTGTGGGTGTTTCCCATGGGCCTTGGCCGAAACTGGAAATGAATATCAGACACAGTGCCCCTTTCAGTTAATTGTTCAAACCATGGTCACCTCCCGAGGTGTTTTAACTTGCTTCCCTGGCCTTTAGTGCGAGTTCAGATTGCCTTCCACAGCATTACAACACGGTCAAATGTGTCTGTCATGAATCTTTGGTATTCTTGAAACTTGAAACGTATTCTTGAATATTCTGTCTCGAAACAAACGTCCCAGGACCCGTTCCACAAAACAATCGTAGCGCTTTGACTATGTTAAAGTAGGGGAAATAAGCCCAGAATATTAAATTGTCGGTGCCTTATGCTGCCCTCCTACATGTCCTACTTATTTGTTAATATGGACCTTTTCCCTCTGCAGTTATTGCTACACTGAAGTTAGAGGAAAGCTTTCGAAGTGCTTCGGCCAACGAGGCAGCTCGCACGATTGCCGTGGCCACCCTTGTAAGTATGCGAAATATATTTGCTAATCTCACCTTCAGCGCCTGATATAATTCACCCTCCTCTATCTGTGTAATAGTACCTCCCGGGACACCCCGTGGTGGATTGGGACACCTCGTGGTGAATCGGGACACCCCGTGGTGAATCGGGACACTTTGTGGTGACTCGGGACACCTCGTGGTGAACCGGGACACTCCGAAGTGAATGGGGACACTTCGTGCTGAATCGGGACAATCCGTGGGGATTCGAGCCATCCCGTGGGGATTCGAGGGCAACATATCTTTCACTGGCCACAATGTGTAATTTGGTTTCGTGTGTGTCATGGTGTGGAGTGTTGCTCATACTATCAACCATTGCCTTGCCCAGCCCGTATTCAGTTATACTGCTCCAGCATTGTTCACTTCGGTGTTAAACATTTAGTATTCCTAGCGAAGAGAGTTTATTTGAATACTGTTAGCAAAATAGATACACATACGTAAAGAATATAAATATAAAGAATATACTAGTATGAAAATTTTAAGAAAAATTGCATTTTTTCGGATCATTATATTATATGCCTTCTCACTGTTAATTTTCTGTTAAGCTTCAACAGGAGTTTCAAGAAAATGACGTGGGAGTTACATCAACGGAAATAACTTTAAGGTAAGATAGAATTATATTATCTTTATTATAACTGATAAACATAGAAGGTCGTGAATATGGATCATAGTAGTGCGAGAAGTAATGATGATTTCATCAAACTATCTGAACATGTCACTGTCACATTGGCCTTTTGTCCTCACCATTCCATCGCCATGTCTTGAATAAATACATGCACACATTTCTCTCTGACGCTGATACATCCCTAAATATCGAACTTATCGTCGCTCTCCAAAGTGTGTGTTTTATAGGTTGGCCCAGTAGTTAAAACGTTGGTTTGCCACGCCGGGGTCCGGGTTCGATTCCATACAGAAAGTAACAGGCCAATCCCTGTGACTGGAATTTTGCTGAAAGTAACGTTAAACCGTTCACGGACATTGTATAGCGTCAGATATAATGTTTTTAGCTATCTCCATTTTGAGTCTTAAATGTTACAGAGAAGAAGACGACAAAGCTTCGTACACCATCACATGCACCTTCACTGATCGCAGCGACTTGAGGGGAGTAGCCTACGTTCTCCTTAAGATTTTTCGACGTGGAATGTTTGGTACCTTCAACGTTCTCAGGGAAGGAACGATAATCAACACGGCTGGTGTAGAAGGTTGGTATACGGTATTGTTGAGTTAAATACTTGCTGTCAATTAATACCGACTTCTTTCATTAACTAGCGTGTTTTCACTTCATGCATTGAACTCTAAATGTACCAAATGTTATGTGAAAGCATAATAAAGGTGAGGGCACGAGGCCAGTTATCCGCTGTCAAGAAGTTATTTCCCTTAGCCGTGCCAGGATACGTAGGTTCGAATTCCAAATTGTACCGATTATGATCCCTGGTTTGTAAGCACCATGTACATGCACGTGCCTACCCGTGAAGATCCGGGATAGAATAGGTCTTCAAAAACCCATGCTTGCCGTAAAAGGCGACTGTGCTTGTTGTAAGAGGCGACTGACGGGATTGGGTGGTCAGGCTCGCTGACTTGGCGATGCATGTCATCGATCCCAATCACTGGATTGTCTGGTCCATACAGATGGAATATTGCTAAGTGCGGCGTTAAACAACAAACCAACCAACCAACCAAAACTAACGTGCCAAACATCTACCAACGCCAAGTTTGGGTTTGATCCCTCATTAAGCCGCTTATTTTAGGACGGCTTTATTGCTAAAATAAAGTTTTGAATATTGACATTTTGCCATCTCCTATTCGCATTGATAATTAAACATGAACGGCAACAATTGACGTTCCTTTTTCACAGACCAAATCTCTTTTTTCAGTTTCTGTTATTTGTTTCCTGTGCCCTGCTGACCGACCCTGTGTCAATGGGAGATGCGGGTGAGTTCCCCAACAGCATCACACATGGGTGTTGTTGTAATCACACTAATGTATAGTACCCTAGGCTTGCCTAAACATGTTCAATAAAATTGTAGGGGACGTGTTGGGGTGGAATTCGAGATCCCCCTGATAAGGTACAAGGCTTATCTATATTTTACCCGTGCTCGTGGGACTTCATGTGTTTGTGACGGGTGCCACCAGCGGGGCAGAATATGCTCATTTTTTGGTGAACACCTGCTATCATCACAATTTGATTCATAAACACATGTTCATGCTTTTAGCAGAGACTTCTTATGATTATAGAAATGATATTGTGGCACTCATTTACAAGACGTGAGAAGAGAAAAATGCTCAACATAACCATAAGCAACTGGGGGAAATACACTAACAAACATGCTGTAATACTTTTTTACTAAAGTCCACATCAAATATATTTTTCTCAGAGTGTATCACCTATTGTTTTGTTTCCTTTTTCATACTGCAGGGCCCGTAAGTATATTTTTTATATTTATGTAGAACATCATGCTGTTACCGACAACGATGTAATCAGTACTAACCACACTGAATAAGACCGTAAGAAGATACTTTCTAGGATTAGTTTTATTAATCATATTAATCAAGAAGACAACCAATAGGGTTAGTATAAGAAGAAAGTCTTAGATATTTATATTTATTTTCAAGATAGTCAGCCGAAGGGTAAATAATATTTCAAAATGTAAATTATCTCACATTGACCACAGGTCAAGGACGTTTATCACATGACTTATCACATGTAAAACCATAGGCTGCCAGTGTATAATAGGTTCATATCCGTTGGGTTAACCGTGTTTATTTAACTGGAGCTTTGCTTTTGTTGTTTATCAGGTTTTAAATTATTACTAACAAAATGTCATAGAGTGTGTCCTATGATCTGTGGTTCATATGGGCATATTTGTTCTCATTTGATCAGCAGGTCATTCTGATAAAATTCCATCATCCTGGATTAAACCTATCACAATATGCAGAATAATCCATCGTATCAATTATAATATACTTTTTTATATAATCAAAGTAAACATCATAGCTTGCTACTTCTAACTCACTGCAGTTAAGTTGACATAGATGTATAGATCTGAATGCTAACAGGTGAGCTTTAGAACCTTGACACTGTTTAATAATGTAAATACATTCGAAAATCTATTTTCAAATGTCATCGAAATCTACTGAAGATAATGACAATTCAGGTGTAAAAAAATACTACTCTTTAATTCGTTTTCACTTACAAATATAACTTCATTGTTGCCTGCGCTGTAATAATACATCAAATATCATATTTTTCAGCTTCGACTGCCCCGGGAACTGGTAAGTCTACACTGACATTTATTTGAAGTTATACATGACACCTTTTATATACAAATGCTCATAAGTATATATATGCTCACCCCGACAAAGACGGATGTATCAAAGGGGTGACAATAATTATTAGCATGGGTATTACATGGGTCCTCACAACCAACGCTGCAGCTTGGAGGAACCCAGTGAGGACTCCGGGGTAGAACTGGCCTCATTGAGCCCATACTTGAGAAAGGGTGATGGGACTCGTTGAGTTTCACCGGTGGCTACTCATGCTTTCAGTCACTAGTTTTCCTATTAGAGGCCGTCGTGGTAAAGCTGGAATATTACTGACTACAGCATTCTTTCACTCATGACAACACTCAATTTCGGGGAAGATTTTCTCTCTGCGTTTAAAACATAAAACAAGGATCAACGAAAAGAGGAAGGATCTGGTATTGGAAGCGTTGGCTCATCACACCCAATACCCGGGTTCGATTCCCGGCTTTAGCTTGGTGTTCCCAGGTGTGATAGGGATGAATTATTGATGTATAAGCAATACACATTCACTTGACCCATACTAATAGTTCTGAATATCTAAACATAGCATGTGTTAAGTATCTGCAAACAAAGCTATATGCGCTTGTATATTGGGACAGCTCATTGACCATGTTTTTTGTTGCAGGTCTCTTCCCCTGCGGGTTTTCAGAAGCAGACTCTAAACTGCGTCACAATCGATGGGATACAACCAGTAGTAGTATAGAAATACAGGACGGATTCCCTTTCTTCAACACGCTTGAGATGTCTATGTTTGTAAGCAATGAGTTACCATTCAGGTCTTTGAAAGGCATTTAGAAGTGATACACATATGGAAGAGAATATATGGATGTCAACTTCTTGACCCTTGCTATGTCCATTCTTTCACCTATCTGTGCTAATCACCCACCCATTTAAATGTACTGATAAGTGCATATATTTCTTATGCTATTGTAGTTCGCCGTTAAGGGCTGTATTCCTTGGGGACGCCGGAAACTTATGATTGTGGGTTAGAATCCCGTTTCTCCCTGCTTAAATTTCTAGGTTTGTCAGCACCATATCCGTACTCGTGGGTTTCACTAAAGTGTTAAACGTCTGAGATCTTATTCGTTTCGGGCTTTTAAGGGCTGACAGGCCGTGATATAGCTTGAATAATGTTAAGAGAGTTCGTAAACCAAACTGACTCACTCACTATCATTGTCAGACTAACTAGCGTAGCTAAAATAATAGAGTATGCTTGTTTCCCAGGTGGGTGACAATGGCGGCGTGAGCTTTGGAAGGAAATACAACCCATATTACCTGATGGATATGAGCAATGCAAAGACCAAGTATGTGTGTATCTACTGTGATGACTTCGACATCAGATTCGGCGGGGATGTCTTCTACCACATCTATGTCGCTGGAGACGACAATGGTATGTCATGAAGTCTGGCTGATAAAACTGTGGACCGTATCTGTTATAATATTCACCCCGATTTTCTGCTAAGGGAGAAGGCATACATATCGGAGAGGGGTTTGTGTTTTTTTCTTGGTGAGAGAGAGGCCAATGAAGTTATACGAAACAACAACATATTGTTTCTAGTTTCTGGAATGTCCCAGCAATCACACCCGTACCTACATCACCATCCGTATCCATACCATCATCCATACCCACCCCACCATTCATACCCACAACATCATTCGTAACCATACCACCACCCGTACCCACACCGCAACCCATACCACCACCCATACTCCCAACACCACCCATACCCTCACCACCACCCATACGCTCACCACCAACTACAACCCCCACCCATACTCACACCACCACCCATACCCACATCACCACCACCCGCAACCACACCACTATCCGTAACCACACCCACACCCGTACCCTCACCACCACCCATACCCTCACCGACACCGACACTCATACCAACACCTAACACTAACCCCAACCCAAACGCAATACACGCCATACACCAACATCACAAACAGCGATGTCTGACTAAAATCTCCATACAAACGTCAACGTCCTTGATGTCATATGCTGATGTTCAGTATTACATTATCGTTCCAAATGTCCGGACCCGATTACAGCATAAATGACTGGTCAAAATAATCCAGGAACCCATTCACTTTATGTTTTACAGCTAACTTTGTGCTTGACCGGGCGACAAGTGAAGTACGCACGCGGACATCCTTCGGTGGTTTCAGGGCATCCTGGGCTAGTGTGATCACGTGGTCTAGAGTGCCGGAATTTGTCTCCTACTCTGCCTCATCTGCTGCTGTCGGGGTAAAATTACAATGATTATATTTTACATATTATACCTTGTTTACCGGATTTTTACTAGTCCCGTAGGTATGTGCACTAAAACCTAACATTGTGCCTTTTTGTTTAAAAGCATGAAAATTGGCACAATGATAGTTCATGATGGGGGCAATGTGTTCAGACATTACTACATTATGTTGTTATTTATATTTCGCTCTTAGATACGTACTCATTTATGAAGGATCACAAGACTGTCAGAATGCAAAATTTGACCTGAAATAATTGCCATCTTATTATTGTTTTAAATGTTGATTCAGGTAATGTATGTATTGAATTTGATATTCCTTCATTATTTTACTCTCTAAGATGAGTGTGACCTGAATACCATGTAAAGCCTACACTAAAAGTGAAAGTAAAGTGAAAATGTTTATTGAATATGACCATATCATCATGTCTTATAGCAGACATTTCCCCGAATATTGGCAATTTTGGTTGCCATGGACACCATAGGACGAATTTTGATAGGTTCCACATCTAAACATTCTTGTTATGCCCTAAAGTTTCTCAACTTTCATCCTTATATCATAAAAGGAACAATTCGTACATATATCTATCGGACCATGCCTTGAAGGGAGGCTGTTGTGCTTTCAAAATATAAGAATGGGGTGATCTTTAACTTCCATGGGTAATATGGGTGTGGGACTCACGCCTGTGGCAGTTCGTCGTATTGACATATCAACCAATCAGCCGTCTCATGGTTCCTGCTATGTCTTTCAGCGCAGCATCTTCCAGCTGGTGATGATTACAGACGGCCAGGTGGGATTCATGATGTATTTGTTCAGTGATATTGGAGCTTCTGACAACTTCCGCAAGCAGGCTGTCCATGGGTACAGTGACGGTACACAGTTTACCCAGTTAGAATACTCCAGGAGAGAAAGCGAGACAGCCGGTGCAGCAAACTTTGAGAGGTTTACAAAACCCTTTATGCACAGCGTCCTTGGCAACTCCATTGGTAGGTAGATGAATAAACTATTGAACTTTTCAGGCTTTTGTCAACCAGCTCTGCTCAAAATACTAAACATCATGTTATGTAGATAACAGATTAATGTCCTTTTCATACTTCCTGTTATTGCGATGCTATATTTTTCATAAATGTGTGTTTCGTATCTTTGGATATTTTTCAATTTAGCCATTTAGTCATTTATATCAAGTCATTCATTTGTCTTCCTGTTCATGTAGAACAACGTGGAGTCTGGATGTTTAAAGTGGGAGAGTACGTAGCACCAAGCCCAGAGCGCCTCTGCTACCAGTGGTATCTGGAAAATCTTAATCAGCGGACATACTTCAGATCTCGGGCGTCTTTCCTTGGTTCCCAGAATTGTCCCTGCAGGCGAGAACTGCTGCGTTGGAGCGCAGCATTTCTTCCGTTACCTTTTTTTTACGGACAGAGCGTGTACTGTGTCGAGATGCGAGCCACATTTGCGCTTGACACATATGTACGTAATACTGTTCACTTCATTGGATGTTCATTTGCAAAACTCGACTCTCATCATTTCTAACCCGCTTATCTCGAAGTAACGCTATATTGATGTAAGCATAGTATACTCGCTGTTCATTCGATTCATATTTATATCGGCAGCTTGAATTTTTGGACAGTGAGTTCGCATAGTGGTTAAATCGTTCGCTCGTCACGCCTGAGGCCCGGTTTCAATTTCCGTAATGGTTACGATATGTGAAGCCTATTTCTGGTGTCCCCTTCCTTGCTGGAATATATCTAAAATCGGCGTGAAACCATACTCACTCACTCACTCAATTTCATGGCTTGGTTTCGAAAGCTCGTTGCACGCTAACTTGTTGACACCACAGAAATAGTAACAGTTTTGCCAAAAGGTATTTAAATTTGCTTAAAGAACACACTGAAATATATGTTGTTGAAATATCTGTGGTTAACTACGGTACTCACTCACTCACATATTCAATAGGAATGCTGCTACAACAGGTGGGGCAACTTCATCAACAGTCTCCCGAACGCAGGAACTTACAACCGCTACAGCAGGATCCGCGACCCCTCCCGACATGAGCTACAAGACAGTGGCCCCAAGAACTGGTGCTGTAGACAGTCCAACTTGTGTCCCCTCTTTCAATCTGTCAGACCTAGGTCAACGTGCCAATGGAATAGATGGCGGGCCATATTGAGTAAGTATAGTTTTAATTTAACGCCGCTTAGAACAGTGTCAGCTTGATGTGGAAAGCCAGAAGTAATGTAGGTTTTAGTCGTTAACCACTTTGGTGAAACCCGTGAGCACGGATATGGTGCTGACAAACCCAGATTCGAACAAACGATCATAGGTTTCCAGCCTTAGGGACGAAACTCTGCACAGCGTCTCAGATCATTGGGCCAATCGTGCTCCCTGGTACGCATAAGTGCGTACTAGTGCAATCTCCATTATCTGCATATACTTATAATATTCATCCTAGGATTTCGACCGCCTCTGTGGTCTAGTTGTAGAGCGTCTTCCCGGATAGCTGAAGGTCCGGAGTTCGATCCCCGGTCGCGTCATACCAAAAGAAATTGTTGTTACCCCGCCTGGGGTTCGGTATGAAGGGGCTAAAACAAAGACTGGTCGGCTCGGAGTCTGTGTGGGGTATTCACGCTAGACTGTTGTGGCATGGTATCTCAGTTGACTAGAACTATATATTGGCATCAATCCGGATTAGAACAAGCAGCCACACACACACACACACACACACACACACACACACACACACACACACACACACACACATATGCAGTGCAATACTCTTTGACGCGACGTTAAACTTCATTTCACCTCACATCTTTGGATTTGATTATGTATGCACATGGCTTTATTCAAAAATATTTCCATCATTAAAAAACCCCAAATGTGTTGTCATGAAACCGAGTTAAATAAGAAAGGTAATTTGTGTCACTATAATTTTTTTCACTTTTCATCCAGGGTTCATTTTCGGCGACCCCCACTTCATGGCATTGGACGGCACGGTGTTTACTTTCAATGGTTTAGGGGAGTACAAGCTGATTGAACTTCAACCAGAAGATAATACCTTCACCTTCAAGCTACAGTGCCGAACTGCTCAGGCAGTAAACAGCACGGGGGCAAAGGTCAATGCCACTCTATTTTCTGCCTTCGCTGCCGAACAATCAGGTTCTCTCGGATCAGCGAAGGTGCACATTGAACTCAACAACGACAAAACAAGTACGTTTCTTGCCCAAAAAATAATGGGTTGAAGGTAGAATGTCAGTGTTACTGTCATTCATGTTTACGTATTTATGTGAGTTGCCAGCGCTTTGAGCATGCTTTGTGGCGTGGAAGTTAGCGCATTATTGTTATTATAATTATAATTATTATTGTTATTGTTGTTATCATTATAATTTTATTATCATAATGTACAGATTTAAATTTAAAAAATGAAGCAAAGAGGGCTGGTGAGGCTCATCGTCAGCTCAGGGCCCTTGCCTCCTCTACCACAGCCCAGACAGCGAATGGGACTTATCCCGGGAAGCGCTGCCTAGTCAAATCAACCCAGACCTTTTCGGAGAATGTGAAAACTCACCAACACTGCAGCCTTCTGCATTACCAAGATTGTCAGAAGGGCTGTATTCCTGGTAGCAAACCCGGGTACTCTCCCAATGTCAGTCAACAGATTGGGAGGTACCAAACCTAAGACACCGAGAACAATTGGAAGTCGGACAATTGGTACTTGGGATGCAAGCGTGACATTTCGAAAGCGAGGTCTGCATATTTGCCATGTTTTTCCTCAATCTTGTCAATCACATTAGTGTCAAAGGGGACAGAGAATTCAGTGATATAAATCGTTTCATTGGATACATCAAAGAGGACAAGATCAGGTTTGTTGGTCTGGATACGTCCGAGGCTGTAAATGGGCCTGTTCCAAAGAATTTTGTATTGATCATTTTCCATGATGCCCTCTACATATTCCGGGTCGTACCATGGGTGGACCTCTGTGTCAAAACCACAATCATGGCGAAGACGGTAATAAAATGATCGAGCCACCCCATCATGTCGTTTAAGATACTGTTTGTGCCAAAGCTGGGCATCCACTAACAATGTGTTGGACAGTCTCATTTAATTCATTGCATAATCTACATTTCATATTTACATTTTGATGCAAAATCACACATTGACGGTTTCGAGTGGGAAGTGGCAGGTCCTGAGCAGCAAACAAAAAACCTTCTGTTTCACTTTTCAGGCAAGACGACTTCATCCAAGGAAATTTAAAGGACTCTGCAAGATTGCTGATCTTCTCAACACACTGCACATAAACTCGATGCAGTGGTCGTTCAGATTATTATTGTTATTATTATTATTTGTTTGGAAATCTTAAGAAAGTAATTTCTAACCTTAGATCTCTAACAAGATGTATGGACGTGTTTCAGGATTCGTGATCTACTGTGATGATTTGGACATGACTACCCAATTCTACGATGAGGCCAACTTCAGCAGAACATCGGATATTTTTATCGTCTCTAAACTGAACGACACGAGGGCGGAATTTTCCTTCCCTAAAATAGGTACAGTGTAATGTATCACCATGTTTAGGGTGTTTTAGAAAATATGTGAACTTTATCTTTAGTACGCAAGGGGAAATGTCTCCGATAGTAAGTCAAGATCGACAAATACTTGATCACCGAATTAAATAACATAAACATCGACATGATTTCCAGGGGTTGTCGTGACAGTGGCGATCATCTCAGGGACTCTGTCACATTCGGCAGTTCTAGAGGAGAGACACAAGGGCCTACCCAAAGGGCTTCTTGGGAATTACAATGATATCGACACGGATGACTTCATGTCCCCTGATGGAACACTCTACTCAGCTAATTCGACAGACAAGCAGCTGTTTGCTTTCGGCCAATCGTGTAAGTAGAGAAGGAATAAAACTTATAATAGTAGCCAGCATATTATGTTTTCATCATGATGTATTTATCTGAGCAGTTCATCTTTAGAGGTTTGAAAGTCTCCAAGAAGTTATGTTAAACCACCCTGAGTGTGCTAAAACTGTCATCGTTTATCACTATTTTCAATCAACACAGATATTAATTCCAGTTTCCTATTTCTTTTTCAATTTCCTGGTGTACATTTCATTTCATTTTCATTATTCAAATTGCCATGTACCAGATGCGAAATAAACCAGCTCAATATGTACCGTATTCGACGTAATAAGCGCCCCGCTCTAATAAGCGCCCACGGTGATATTTGCTAATATATTGGCCAGTGAACAATCCCAATTAGCACCCCTTCCGATAGATCAGTG
This sequence comes from Haliotis rufescens, assembly GCF_023055435.1. NCBI lineage: Eukaryota > Metazoa > Mollusca > Gastropoda > Lepetellida > Haliotidae > Haliotis > Haliotis rufescens. The sequence continues at coordinate 42,030,145 of NW_025964112.1, read as the reverse complement.
TACACAACACTTATTTATTCGCGTATAATACGCACTCGTTTGTTATATGCACCCTTAATTATGGGCAATTAAATTCCGAAAATATGTATCTCTCGTATATAAACATTTCAGGCTGTCAGTATAAACCACGAAATTTATCTTTCGACTCTGTTTTTTTCCACCAAAATAATATTCTAATAAGAGCCCCCTATTTCTAATTTTGAGAGCGCCCTAGGCGCTTATTACGTCGAATACGGAAACTGTATTTTATAAAGCCAACTTCAAAAATACATGATCTGTTCAAAGGGGCCCTGACACAACAATCCGATTCCGTTCTTCATTATTCTCCTGGGCAGAGTATATCCACCTTTACCGACAGCAGCTATACACCTCTGTTTGAGGAAGACATATCAAATGCCGATCGCCAAGATGCAATTGGAATATGCGGTGCCGACAACAAACAGTGCATATTTGACTACGCACTTACGAAGAACGCAGACCTAGCCAAAGCCGCCACTGAACAGATACAGGAAGCGAAGTCGGTAACCGAAACCCTAGGTAAGGTAGGATGGGAACGGGTCGTGTACTCTTTAAAGATTATGAATATGGGTTGGTGAGAGAACTGACAGAGGTGTTCAATTGACGAGAATACTTGTATTTATTGAACAGCAAAACATATATGCTTATCACAATTAAAATGCAGTTCTTAAAGAACAGAGTTTTTACGGAATCGATCGTGGCAGCAGAATAGTAATAACTATACATTTATTCCTTAAAATTGATCAACATATCGTCGGAAAACTTCATGCAGAGATTTTCTGTCAAAAAACATTTTTTCGTGTTCACGTTTTTCAACCTTTGTTATTTTTACAGTACGATATTGCAGTTGTGTAAATTACCTTGTTCTATAAACTGACACGCGAACTGTTCGTAGCACGACGGTATTCGTAAGCCTATGAAAAACTATATACATAGGTAGGTACCACAATACCATAATGCTACGACCGTTTTGTCGATCGGGACCTGGTCTGTTTTGTGTCATTAACTCGTTAAGCATCTTTACATTTCACCTCTCGTATTTAATATGATATTAATACTTTACATTTCACCTTTCGTATTTAATATGATATTAATACTTTACATTTCTCCTTTCGTATTTAATATGATATTAATACTTAAGTTTACATTTCACCTCTCGTATTTAGTATGATATTAAAACTTTACATTTCTCCTCTCGTATTTAGTATGATATTAATACTTTACATTTCACCTCTCGTATTTAGTATGATGTTAATACTTTACATTTCACCTCTCGTATTTAGTATGATATTAATACTTTACATTTCTCCTCTCGTATGGAATATGATATTAATACTTTACACTTCGTGTGTCAGCCAACAGAAACCCGACGTTGGCGGGAACTGACCAGATCAACGTGGAACGCGGGCAAAACGTATCTCTCCAATTCGTGGGAACTGACGCCGATAATGACACTATAAATTACATTATTATCGATCAGCCTACCAACTTCCAACTGAACGCTACTACTGGCTTTGCAACTTGGACACCTGAAAATAGCGACCCAGCCATAATCAGGTAGAATATCTTCACTGTTATGTTTTCCTAATGCTTTGTTAGGTATACTATTTGAGAATGTTGAGGGAAAACTGAATCTGAATCTGTGAGGATACATATATTTACCAAATAAACCATAAATACAGTCGTCTCCGATATACCGTAGACAAGCAACTATTTCCATCGGACAATCTTGTTGGTAGAGAAGTAGTAAAACTGATACTAATAGACTGCATGGTATCAACATGATGGTTGTACCTTAGTGGTTAATCTTTCGAGGTTTGCAAGTCCCCAAGATAATGTTTTAAGAAGCCACTCTGAATGTGTAACACAGTCTCCATATATCCCTCTTTTCCAATTGACATGGATATTGATGAGAGTTTCCTATTCCTATTTAAATTCCCTGCTTCAAGTAGACATGTACATACCACATCAGCAAACGTTTCCTATTTTTGAGATTTTCCTTAATATTCAAATAGCCAAGTGGTAAAGACAAAGAAAGACTTCAAGGCAACACCGCATATAACAACCCAACACCTTCAAAAATACATGTATCCATAGATCCTTGTATATGATTTTTTTTTCAATAATATACCAAGAGGGTAGGATCGGGCTTCTTCATACATATCAACTACTATGTGAAATTGGGGATAGAGCATTTAGGCAAGAAGTAGGTAGGGCGTCTTGTACCATATGTTTCCGTGTTTGTTCAGGTGAAAACTTGATGTGCCTTGCATGTGTTTGTGACAACTACATTAAAAAGACATTTCTTATAATTTGAACATAGTCATATTCTGTATCAAAACGGGCATTTTGCCCAGAAATGACCCACTATACAGGATCGTGACATTATCCGACATAGTCTGTCGTATTCTTTTTACACATAAGCATTTGTTGTACACATTTGCCGCACTCAGCAATATTCCAGCTTTATGACGGCGGTCTGTAAATAATCTCGTCTCGACAAGGCAATCCAGTGATTGACATCATGCGCATGGATGTACGCAATTGGTATACGATGACATGCATCAACTAAGTCAGCGAGCCTGACCTCCCGATCCCGTTAGTCGCTTCTGACGACAAGCATGGGTAGCTGAAGACCAATCTAACCCGGATCTTTATGTATTCTTGACAAGTGTGTTTGAGATAATAAAAGTTGACTGATGTTCTTGTGATAAGGACAACGTTTCGACATGTACATTGTACACTGCTATTACTGATAAACGGCTTATTACAGTGTAAGGTCGCATATGGCAGAAGTAGAATGTGTTCTCAATACTCTCATCAAATGTACACATCTAAATACAGTATCGATTTTTTAAAAGATTATATTCTTTCACCTCAGAGGAATACTATTTATTTCGTTTCAGAATTGCAGCAAATGATTCAAAAGATGCACAGTCGCCCATACTTGACGTTGTGGTGCGGCTATGTATAGGATGTACTGATCATGGAAGGTGTGACTTCACAACGCCAGTTGTCCGACCTGCTTCCCAGAATGATACGTATTTTCAGTTGATGGCTTGTAAATGCAATACAGGCTACTCAGGTAAAACACCGTTCAGCGATACATTTCTTGGATACCTTAAGTTGGGACAGTTCATTTGATAATCGGGGAGGGGCGCGCCTGTTGTAACCCCCCTATTAAATGAATTGCTGGTCCTTTATCAAAAATCTATCCTGGCCACATCGACTGGATGTTCAAGGTCAAAGTAAGGGTCAGGGTCAATGCCGTGTGACTTCTGTTTTGATCCCTTGTGAATTCAGGATCCCATGCATGTTCAGAATTTATGTGCACCTTAAAACCTATGCTGTAAACATCGAACAGTTAGTATTTTCAACAATATGACGGCAAAAGTCTACCTTTGCATTGGTTGTATCTGTCTTGCAGGTGCAGCGTGTGAAAATGACACGGACGGCTGTGCTGATCCCGACGCCTGTGGTTTTGGACGTACCTGCACTGATGTAACCGCTTCAGAAGAAGCACGCACTGGTAATGCATTCAACTGCTCGGCCTGTCCAGACGGGTACGCCTCGGAACCCGGTGCCGCCGCAAATGCAGAATGTAAAAGTACGTGCTGATTAAGTGAGTGAGTTGGGGTTAACGCCGCTTTGAACAGTATTCCAGCTATATCACGGCGTTCCAGCTTAATATGGAAGGAAATCCGAATTGATGAAGGACTCAGACGTTTACCACTTCGGTGATACCCACGAGCACGGGTATGGTGCTGACAAACCTAGAAACTTAATCAGGACGAACCGGGATTCGAACCCACAATCATAAGTTTCTGGCGTGTCCAAGGGACGAAGTTCTGCCCAGCGAAATGCGTCGCCTTGCCGACTGGGCCACCCGTGGCCCCTCTCCGATGCAGACATTGTACATGAATATCGTAGGGTCATTATATAACTTTTTGTATTGGTGTCAAAGTGAGTGTTTTGACAGCATGTCAGATTTGGCAATATAATAACCAAAATAAACTGCCGGGCAAAATAAAGTATACACCCATTTGATAGTGGCTAAAAATGAAAACAAAAAGTGGTTATTCGATAGTGATGTATTTGATACGAGTGTCGGTGTTGTGTTTTCGACCTTATCCTACATGGGTACAAAGAACGAAGCCCCATTTCCCCTGCCGTGATATTGCTGGAATATTGCTAAAATCATATCAACTCACTCATTTGTTACTTTAGGTTAACAGTATTTCGGCGACTGTTTTCAGCAAAGTAACGGTTTCATAACGTTTGTAATTTGTTTTGTCAAATTCAATTTTTCAGCGTATACTTAATTTTGTCCGGTAGTTTAGTAGGACACTGATCAAAGTATTTGATAGGCATTTAGAAGTTAGGGGATCATGAATACATGACACGTTTTAAGGGATAGCAACTTCTTTTATTCATTGTACGACTTTCTGATGAAGGAGCAAGAAGTAGCTGTGAAACGTCGTACAAAGAATATAAAGAAGTTGCTTTCCATAACAAGTGTAATGTATTCAGGATACTGATTATAATGAGCTTTGTGTTATTATAATGTATGAAGGTATGCAGACGACTACACTGTGAGCAGTACAAACCTACATGTTCCTTGTCCCATTAGGTAAAAGCCTGAGACCGAAACACGTGTATGTCCTTAACACGACGGGGCTGTAACAATTACAGGACAAAGCATTTTGACGCAGTTATAATGATTTGAACGTATGTTTACAGATATCAACGAATGCTTAAACGGAACAGGACCGTGCCCGTCCAATTCTAAATGTGAAGACACCGTCGGTTCCTTCATGTGCATGTGTGAGAAGGGGTATAGAGAAGATAGTTCCAAACTCTGTGTCGGTGAGTGAATGTTGAAGTAAAGCTTTATTGTTACATGGTGCCCCAGAATACAGCTATCTCAAAGAAAAGGTATCCTTTGTTGACTAAGAAGAACTTAATAGCACAACGTCCTTTGTTTTTATAAAATGTTTGATAAAAGATGTGATAATCTTTCCTTATGCCCTGAGGCAAGCAGGTAGGAACATTCAAAATTTGACGCATCGGGGACAAAAATTATGTCCGACGCAATTCCTTTTCAACTCGTACGTGTTCACCTTTTCGCGAGCACCTTGTGTCCCGACTATTTCATAGGGATTCATAAACACATGCTTCGTCTCTGAGGTTGACATATATATTTATATGATTGTAGAAATGTTTTTGTCACCTTTTTCACGTGTCCGTAATTTTATTTTATTTTCTTGAAGACATCGACGAGTGTAACGAACAAAGCAACGACTGTATTCAAACATGCAACAACACCGACGGCGGCTGGCAATGCGGCTGTTACAATGGATACACCCTCAATGCTGATAATAAAACATGCAACGAAAGTAAGTGTAACCTATTACAGGAAATAGCGGGTAGCAGGTTGTCCATACTATTGTGTTAGTTTACATATACTCTAGCGGGTGCAACGCGTAATGTGTAAGATGGCCTACCTTGTACGTACCAATTGTATCAGTGTCCAGTCGTGTGTAAGATGGTCTACCTTGTATGTACCAATTGTATCAGTGTCCAGTCGTGTGTAAGATGGTCTACCTTGTATGTTCCAATTGTATCAGTGTCCAATCGTGTATAAGATGGTCTACTTTGTATGTACCAATTGTATCAGTGTCCAGTGGTGTGTTAGATGGTCTACCTTGTATGTACCAATTGTATCAGTGTCCAGTCGTGTGTAAGGATGGTCTACCTTGTATGTACCAATTGTATCAGTGTCCAGTCGTGTGTGAGATGGTCTACCTTGTACGTACCAATTGTATCAGTGTCCAGTCGTGTGTTAGATGGTCTACCTTGTATGTACCAATTGTATCAGTGTCCAATCATATGTAAGATAGTCTACCTTGTATTTACCAATTGTATCAGTGTCCAGTCGTGTGTAAGATGGTCTACCTTGTACGTACCAATTGTATCAGTGTCCAGTCGTGTGTAAGATGGTCTACCTTGTATGTACCAATTGTATCAGTGTCTAGTCGTGTGTAAGATGGTCTACCTTGTACGTACCAATTGTATCAGTGTCCAGTCGTGTGTAAGGATGGTCTACCTTGTATGTACCAATTGTATCAGTGTCCAGTCGTGTGTAAGATGGTCTACCTTGTACGTACCAATTGTATCAGTGTCCAGTCGTGTGTTAGATGGTCTACCTTGTATGTACCAATTGTATCAGTGTCCAATCATATGTAAGATGGTCTACCCTGTATTTACCAATTGTATCAGTGTCCAGTCGTGTGTCAGATGGTCTACCTTGTACGTACCAATTGTATCAGTGTCCAGTCGTAAGTGAGATGTTCTACCTTGTATTTACCAATTGTATCAGTGTTCAATCATGTGTAAGATGATCTACCTTGAACGTACTAATTGTATCATTGTGTCCAGTCGTGTGTAAGATGGTCTACCTTGTACGTACCAATTGTATCAGTGTCAAGTCTTGTGTTAGATTGTCTACCTTGTATGTTCCAATTGTTTCAGTGTCCAATCGTGTGTAAGATGGTCTACATTGTATGTACCAATTGTATCAGTGTTTAGTCGTGTGTAAGCTGGTCTACCTTGTACGTACCAATTGTATCAGTGTCCAGTCGTGTGTGAGATGGTCTACCTTGTATTTACCAATTATATCAGTGTCCAGTCGTGTGTAAGATGGTCTACCTTGTATGTACCAATTGTATCAGTGTCCAGTCGTGTGTTAGATGGTCTACCTTGTATGTACCAATTGTATAAGTGTCCAATCATGTGTAAGATGATCTACCTTGAACGTACCAATTGTATCAGTGTCCAGTCGTGTGTGAGATGGTCTACCTTGTACGTACCAATTGTATCAGTGTCCAGTCGTGTGTAAGATGGTCTACCTTGTATGTACCAATTGTATCAGTGTCCAGTCGTGTGTAAGATGGTCTACCTTGTATGTACCAATTGTATCAGTGTCCAGTCGTGTGTAAGATGGTCTACCTTGTACGTACCAATTGTATCAGTGTCTAGTCATGTGTTAGATTGTCTACCTTATACGTACCAACTGTATCAGTGTCTAGTCGTGTGTAAGATGGTCTACCTTGTATGTACCAATTGTATCAATGTCCAGTCGTGTGTAAGATGGTCTACCTTGTACGTACCAATTGTATCAGTGTCTAGTCATGTGTTAGATTGTCTACCTTGTACGTTCCAATTGTATCAGTGTCCAATCGTTTGTAAGATGGTCTACCTTATACGTACCAATTGTATCAGTGTCTAGTCATGTGTTAGATTGTCTACCTTGTATGTTCCAATTGTATCAGTGTCCAATCGTGTGTAAGATGGTCTACCTTGTACGTACCAATTGTATCAGTGTTTAGTCGTGTGTAAGCTGGTCTACCTTGTACGTACCAATTGTATCAGTGTCCAGTCGTGTGTAAGATGGTCTACCTTGTATGTACCAATTGTATCAGTGTCCAGTCGTGTGTAAGATGGGCTACCTTGTATGTACAAATTGCATCAGTGTCCAGTCGTGTGTGAGATGGTCTACCTTGTATTTACCAATTATATCAGTGTCCAGTCGTGTGTAAGATGGTCTACCTTGTATGTACCAATTGTATCAGTGTCCAGTCGTGTGTGAGATGGTCTACCTTGTATGTACCAATTGTATCAGTGTCCAATCATGTGTAAGATGATCTACCTTGAACGTACCAATTGTATCAGTGTCCAGTCGTGTGTAAGATGGTCTACCTTGTATGTACCAATTGTATCAGTGTCCAGTCTTGTGTTAGATGGTCTACCTTGTATGTACCAATTGTATCAGTGTCCAATCGTGTATAAGATGGTCTACCTTATACGTACCAACTGTATCAGTGTCTAGTCGTGTGTAAGATGGTCTACCTTGTATGTACCAATTGTATCAGTGTCCAGTCGTGTGTAAGATGGTCTACCTTGTATGTACCAATTGTATCAGTGTCCAGTCGTGTGTGAGATGGTCTACATGATTATATACACGTATAGTGTTAGACTGAGAAGTATCCCAGCTGTGGAACAGCAAAACACAAAAATAACATAAAGCTCAAAACGTATGCAGTCAGTCCGTTGTGTTTTGTGCATAGAAATTGGCAACTTCTTAGCACTTTAATGAAGATTTCACCACCAAAGGCCTACATAGTAATGTTACGGTCGACATTCGGAAGAATTCACCAAACATGATCGCTTGTCAACATGAAGGTCAATATTTTACAACCAAACATCAGATCGAATGTAATATTTTTTTATATCGTGTGACTTTTGTTACATTGACTGGTGTAGGGCAAATCTGTCTGCCAAGATTTGGATGTGAATGTTGTCTCGTTCTTTAGTTATTCAAGATTTTGGTTCACCGATTACTCACGAAACGTCTGTCAAACACTAAGATCTCGTAAAATACCGCGCTATTTATAGTCCGGTTGGGACTTTAAGCTTTCACACCTCCTCAATCACTGGCACTTACTACTTTTTAACGAAAAATATTGTGAATGGCGTGTGCTGATTTTCAGTGATCCGTTGAAAAAAGTTTCATCACTATTTTCCTTTCACACCCCGTGGAATTAGTTTTTTTTTATTTATTTATTATTTGGATTATTTTTTTCTTCGTTGGCGTTTTCAATAATGTTTATGAGATCAGATTAAACCTTGTGTTCTGTTTCAGCTGGCGTTGATTGCCAGACTATTGGATGCGAACATTTCTGTGATAATGGCACTTGTAAATGCAGAACGGGCTATACACTTCACTCTGAAGGAAAGAACTGCATAGGTAAGTTTCTTGATGGGCTTATTGATGGAATTTGAGTCTTCCTACGTGTATGTCTTGCTGAAACGCACCGGTGTACATACTGTCTGCTTAATCATTGTAGGTATACCTTTGGTGTACGCCAAGATTTATATGTAACTGGAGGCATGGGTGGCCCTGTCGTCTAAGGCGCCGCAATTCGCTGTGCAGAGTTGCGTCCCTTGGCCACGCCAGAAACCTATGATTGTAGGTTCGATTCCCGGTTTACCCCGATTATGTTTATCAGCACCATATCCGTGCACATGGGTTTCAACGAAGTGGTAAAAGTCTTGGACCCGCATCACCTCATGAAGCTGACACGCTGTGGTATACCTGGAATACTGTTTAAAGCGGCGTTAAGCAAAACTCACTCACTTACTCACTCATATTTAACTACGAAAATTATATATTGCAACAAAACATTGTGCAAGCTGGTATACGTTTTCTTTTCAAGGATAATTCAAAGAAAGTTTATGAATATTTTTCTTACTTCGTTTTGTTAAGCTAAATCCGTGACATTTGTTATGAACGTCCAAATATGTTTTTTCTAGATATCGACGAATGTGGAAACAACCTGTGCTCCCAGACCTGTAACAACACCGACGGCAGCTACGTCTGCTCCTGCTTCACCGGCTTCAAACTGTCACAAGACAAACAGACCTGCCTCAGTGAGTAGCAGCCTGAATGCATCAGGATCCTTCCTATCCATGACACCATGCTGGTTTTGAGGATGCTCCCTTTCAAAAAGTTTAAATGTTGATTAAAACGAATATGGACTTTGTGTTTCTGTTAACACCTAAACTATCACTTTCAGAATGTGGGTTTCCGCGTTGGGGCGTTGAATGTCAGAACACGTGTGAATGTCAAGGTCGTGCTTCGAGCTGTGACCCTGCACGTGGCTGTGTCTGTAGAGCAGGTTGGACAGGTCCGGCATGCGACATGGACGTCGACGAGTGCACCACAACACCGACCATCTGCGGCGATAAACAAGTGTGTACTAACACAAATGGATCTCATACATGCAACTGTCCCACGGGATATGAAAAGAATGGAACCGACTGCATCGGTAAACGAATTTTATGCACGCTCATCTTTTACATTATTCTGTCCTTGATATTGTATGATAGCAGCAACTCACCTGATCCCCTGTAGTGTGTATAATGACCGGTCCACTTCTCAGTCACAACATGAAAAATATGCCTTCACCCTACTCCACACAAGTATGTGAAATGACCGGTCTCGGCTCCAGACAGGTAAGAAAAATAGCCATCGCAACCTCCACCCCCAGTTTATTTAATGACCAATCCTCTGCTTCACCCCAGCATATAAATGACAGGTACCCTGTTCCACCTCAGTATATCAATGACTGGTCCCCTGTTCCACCCCAGTACGATAAATGACCAGTCCCCTGCACAACCCTATATAACAAATGACCGGTTCTCTGCACAACTCAGTATGATATCCTGCAAAGTTGGTTCTATCTTGCTGTTTTCTTACTTAAATTGACTGTCTGATGTGCTTACTCCAGATATGGACGAATGTATCTCTACCACTGTGACCTGCCCCAACAACACCAAGTGTGAGAACGTCGTTGGCTCATACGTGTGTAACTGTGAGCTTGGCTACAACAAGGTGAATGGTGAATGTGCTGGTAAGTCCCAGACAGTAGGATGGTTTCTGCATGTGATAGTTTCCTTAACTTCCTTCAAGTACCACTGACGCGAAAAAACATTTTCAGTCAAATTATCTCTAACATCTCTAAACATATCTTTTTATTGAAAATTATGTTTTGTTTACTTGTTGTTTAACGCCGAACTCAACAATATTCCAGCTACATGAGGGGCGGTCGGGTAGCCTAGTGGTTAAAGCGTTCGCTCGTCACGCCGAAGACCCATTCGACCCTCACGTTCGATTCCCGACATGGGTACACAGTGTGAAGCCCATTTCTGGTGTCCCCCGCCGTGATATTGCTGGAATATTGCCAAAAGCGGCGTAAAACCATACTCACTCACTCACTCACTCACTCCAGCTATATGACGGCGTTCTGTAAATAATAGAGTCTGTACCAGACAATTCAGTGATCGACATCTTGAGCATCGATCTATACAATTAGGATACGATGTCATTTATCAACCACATTGAACCAAGTCAGCAAGCCTGACCAACCTATCCCGTTAGGTTACTGAAGACCAATTCTAACCTGGATCTTCACGGGTCGGAAAATGATGTAGAATAGAATAGGTTCATATGAACTTGTTGAAAACATCGATACAACAGGAGTAGATTTAAGGACAGATTTGCAGAAATAAAAATGAGTAGGGTGCTTTATTTTTAGTTCTTTTAGTACTTTCGAATACTAGTATTTTAAAAAATGAAATATAATAGCCTGGTCCCTATGCTCGTTCGGGGTAAACAGGTGTTACAAATTTTCAGGCGTCCATATATTTTCTGATATATTTTGTCAGTAAAGGTTAATTGATTTAACTTTACTAATCCATTTGAATTAAAAATATAAAAGAAAAACAACAACACATGTACATGTTCATAAATGCGTGACGATGTGTAGATATCGATGAGTGCAACAACGGCCAGGCTATGTGTCAACAGGAGTGTAGGAATGGGGTCGGCAGCTACAACTGCTACTGCAACACCGGTTACACCCTCAACGACGACAGAAAGACTTGTACTAAAGGTGAGGTATTTGAGATATATTAAATTCAACGTTATCTTAGTTTGTGTTAACATTTAGACATGATCCGCACAGACTCGACAACTCATTACACTCCAGGGTTGAGTTTTTTGGGAAATATGCTCCATTCACTATGGCTGTTTCGTCCTCATATCAGGCCTCAAACCTCGAACCACTGCTTCTGCCAAGCCCATCAACAACCCAAAGGCGGATCCAGGATATTGAAAAAGGGGTGGGATAGGGGCGGGGTGAACGTACTATACTCAAATTGCGAAGTGAACCAAAATCATGATAGTCGATAATGTTTCTGAAACACGGGGATGCGCAAAATCTCCATCCCCCCCCAACCCTACCCGTATACAAGAGTCACCATGAACAGTGTATATTTATTATATAGACGACTCTTAATGAACAGTGCATACTTATACAGACAAGTCTTCATGGACAGTGAATACTTAATATGTAGATGAGTCTACATTAACAGTGTATACTTATGTAGATGAGCCTTCATTAACAGTGAATACCTATGTAGATGAGTCTTCATTAACAGTGTATACCTATGTAGATGAGTCTTCATTAACAGTGTATACCTATGTAGATGAGTCTACATTAACAGTGATTACCTATGTAGATACGTCTTCATTAACAGTGAATACTTAATATGCAAATGAGTCTTCATTAACAGTGAATACTTAATATGCAAATGAGTCTTCATTAACAGTGAATACTTAATATGTAGATGAGTCTTCATTAACAGTGAATACTTAATATGTAGATGAGTCTTCATTAACAGTGTGGACTTATGTAGTTGAGCCTTCATTAACAGTGAATACATATATAGATGAGTCTTCATTAACAGTGATAACTTAATATGTAGATGAGTCTTCATTAACAGTGAATACTTATGTAGATGAGTCTTCATTAACAGTGAATACCTATGTAGATGAGTCTTCATTAACAGTGAATACTTAATATGTAGATGAGTCTTCATTAACCGTGAATACTTAATATGAAGATGAGTCTTCATTAACAGTGTATACTTATGTAGATGAGTCTTCATTAACAGTGAATACCTATGTAGATGAGTCTTCATTAACAGTGTTTACTTATGTAGATGAGTCTTCATGAGCATTGTATATTTATTATGCAGACGACGCTTCACGAACATTGTATACTTTTATATAGACGAGTCTTCATGAACGTTGCATCTTTATAATATAGACGAGTCTTCATGAACATTGTATACATATTATACAGACGACTCTTCCTGAACAGTGTATACATATTGTATTAATGAGTCTTCATGAACATTGCAGATCCTGAGCAGACCGACCCCTGTGCGGGACTGACCAATCTTAACTGTAGCCACTACTGTGAGGTGGTCAGTGACAGCGCTGTCTGTAGATGTAACCGAGGCTATTCACTGGGAGTGGATCGGACAACATGTGATGGTGAGAGTCACTTGGGCACTATAATACACAGACGCCTGTAAGCAGTGTAATTATCTCCTTTAAAGCTACTCATCCTAACCTGGTCACATCAGTGAGGGTATTCTTTAATTCTTAACATTTGATTTCATTTGGATTTAATTGGGAATTGGAATCCAGTCAGTGTGATAAAACCGAACAAACCCCCAATAGAACAATAAAAACAGATTTGATCCAATATTAATGCAAAATTAATATCATATCATGAGAATGCTTATAATCACGCTGGACGGTGTTTGCGACCTTGTGAAAAAAGTATCTTTCCTACTCATAACCGAACTTGATCATCCATTCTGTCAAATGTCTCAGGAACGCTCATGTTTTGGTGATCAGATGATCAATGTGGATTTTTTTCCTTTATGAGGGGGCACGGGCGGCCCAGTCGTCAAAGACGCCGCGATTCGCTGTGCAGAGTTACGTCTTTTGGGCGCGCCAGAAACCTATGATTGTAGGTTCGAATCCCGTTTCGCCCCGATTATGTTTCTAGGTTTGTCAGTACCATACCCGTGCTCGTGGGTTTCACCGAAGTGGTAAACGTCTGAGACCTGCATCACTTCGGGATTTCCTCCCAGATTAAGCTCACACGCCGTGATATAACTGTAATACTGTTCAAAGCGGCGTTAAATCCAACTCACCCACTCACTATTTCCTTTATGCCAGATATTAACGAGTGTGCCTCGGCAAGTTTAAACAAGTGTACGGCCACCTGCAAAAACACGATCGGAAGCTACACCTGTTCTTGTTCAGCTGGTACAAAACTGGACAATGATGGCCTCACTTGTGTTGGTAAGTTCAGATATTTGAGTTGTGAAGCGTCTATGCTAATAAAGAGGGTTAATTTATAACTGTCCCAAATTACTTCAATTCAGGAGATAAACATATTGTGTTTTCGTATTTAAGGGTGTTATTAGTATTTGATTTTTAAAAGGTGTTTTTGATTATTTGATACTTGGATTTATGACATTTGAAACCTCATTCAAATACACATTATTTGCATTCAAAATTGTGTAAATGGTCATTTGGTGTTGGAATGTTTGCTATAGAAACCTCCGTCAGATAAACATTATGTAATTTATTGAATATATTATTATTTTACATTTGAAACCTCAGCATTACATGACTTCATATTTCAGCATGTGATGACAATCACTGGGGTGTGAACTGTGTCAATGAGTGCGGATGTGCCCCACTTGGCACACAGACCTGTAACAAGATCACAGGCTGCAGCTGCAAGAGCGGCTTCACTGGGGACAAATGCCAGAGCGATATAAATGAATGTTCCTCTGTTGAATGCCCGACCAACTCGGACTGCATTAACGCCCCTGGGTCACACCAATGCGACTGTCATACTGGCTACCAGGATTCAGGGAAGGGCAGCTGTGAGGGTGAGTTGAAACAGCTATCATTGATGAGTTGTACTGAATGGAGCCCTTGATCTGTTCAGGGACTGGTCATATGATTTTTTGAAAAATAAACTGGATTAATAATTGGTCCTCAGGTTTTAGCAAAACGAAATTGTTCTCTGGATACCCTGAATGTCCTGAAAAAGGTTTTGTGTAAAAACTAACCTCTGGTGTCTCCTCCTGTCATAGCAATTGTGTATTGAAGCAGTAGCCGAAAATATATCCTGTGTCTTAATAAATCCGCAACACGACTGCCAAAAATAGTTTGAAACTTTTACAAAGGCCTTTAATGTTGTAACCCGGTTCCAACAACTTTTGAAACAGTCGTAGAATGAGCATACTCGATTGTACCTCAAAAGTGTAGACACAAAAGGCTAGGGCTCCTGGAATATTGCTCGACATATAGGGACAGATGGCTATTGGAGAGTTGAAGTCATCACTCTTATTCAATCATGTGAATATATTTTTGACACACTGGCTTTTTATGAATATTTGAATATTGGTCGTCAATTATAAACCATACTTGTCCGGCTAACCTGATCAGCAGGCTCCAACGGTCTGGACTCGAATGTTTCTATAAACCGCCATGATTAGGGTGCGATATTGGTGACTGCAGCTTTAAAAACCCGATCTCTCGCTCCGATATACTCAAGTGTTATTTCATCTATGTTCACATAATATTTCAGATATCAACGAATGTTTGAGTACGACTGTGTCAGTGTGCGATCACGTTTGTAACAACACAATTGGAAGCTACCTGTGCAGCTGCAACAAAGGATTCGTGCTGGAGGGCAAGGTCACCTGCAATGGTACATGCCACATTTTAAGCATCTACTCAACGTACATAATTAATGGGCGAAATAAGTTGTCCTTGTTATCAAACCTTTTCACCAACGTGGAAAAAAATATTTCTACTTATTTTCATTCTTGATTTTTGCACCAAATGTCAACATTAAAACTAATGTCATATGTCTTAATAGATATAGACGAATGTTTATATACCTACAGATATGCTCACAACATTTATAACACTGCTTATATGTTTTAATAGATATAGACGAATGCGCCCGTGGGACCAGCGGTTGTCCGCAAAAGTGTAGAAACACTCTTGGCGGATATGCATGTGAATGCTACGATGGCTATGAGCTTACGCCAAACAGGTTAAATTGCACGCGTAAGTATATAACCAAAATGTTATTTTTCGTTCTCTTAAGCACACATTCTTTATATCATCGCAGGATAACATTTTAAGGATTTGCATGAGAATTAGGTTTATGGCTTTGGACGCTACTCGGTCTCAAACACATGTTCATAAGTAAATGAAAGTATAATAAAGGTTGACACCCTTATTACGCAGTGAAACCTGGAGCTACGACTTGCAACAGAACAGACTGCTCCGCCAACGGTGGTTGTCGTGTTGAAGGAGGAGCAGACATATGTTTCTGTAACCCAGGATACCAGCTAAGTGACGCCGACAACACAACCTGTGATGGTACGTGTACAATGTGTGTGATGCAGATGCCTCGGGGGATCAACCTTGTTACTCATTTGCTGAATGGTCTTTTATCTTTTGAATACAGTTTTCAGAATTATAACACTGCCAAAAGTGAAAAGGAATATGTTTGTAGAGCAATTCAATACGCCTGCAGTAATCATTAATCCCAGAGGCTTGGGCATGTTGTGTCGTCTCGTTAATTCCAATTGTGTAATGTGGGATAATTAAAGTATGCTTAGCGATTAAATGACGGTGGTCAGACTCGGTGACATGGTTGGTCATCGATTCCTGACGACAATAGATTGCTTATCATATCAACCATTGGATTGTCTGGACTTTTAATATTTATGTGCTGGTCGGATATAGCTGGAATCTTCTTAGGTGCGGCGTAATAGAACAAACAAAGGGTTAATAAACTTCATCGGTGTTCAAACATGTTCTTTTTACCAACAGACATTAACGAGTGTGCCGTGAATACAACGTGTTCGCAGAACTGTGCGAACTCACCTGCTGGCACGTACACATGTTCCTGCTCTGATGGCTTCCAGTTGGCTGCTGACATGGCAACTTGTGAAGGTATGTAAGAGAAGTACACATGCTCTTCCTCTGATGACTGCCAGTTGACTGGTGACAAGGCAACTTGTGAAGGTATGTGAGAGAAGTGCACATGCTCTTCCTCTGATGGCTTCCAGTTGGCTGCTGACATGGCAACTAGTGAAGGTATGTAAGAGAAGTACACATGCTCTTCCTCTGATTACTGCCAGTTGACTGGTGACAAGGCAACTTGTGAAGGTATGTAAGAGAAGTACACATGCTCTTCCTCTGATGACTGCCAGTTGACTGGTGACAAGGCAACTAGTGAAGGTATGTAAGAGAAGTACACATGCTCTTCCTCTGATGACTTCCAGTTGGCTGCTTAAATGGCAACTTGTGAAGGTATGTAAGAGAAGTACAAACGTTCTTCCTCTGACGGCCTCCAGTTGCCTGCTTACAAGACAACGTGTGAAGGTATGTAAGAGAAGTACACGTGTTCTTCTTCAGATTGCCTCTAGTTGGCGGCTGACAAGACAACTTGTGAAGGTATCTATGAGGCAGGGGACGTTATGTTCGCAATTTGTCCCGTATAAGACATGTATTTCAAGAAAATAGAACTTAACTCTCTCAATAATGATTTTAGGGGCATCGAACATTCTGTTTTATAGTTGCATGATATGTCTGTTCTCAAACCGGCAGTGATATGCAACCGAAAGCGCATATAACCGAAAGTTACATATAATGTTCTCATAATGTTAGTTGGAGGCATGGCAGTTCTTACTAATGATATGTTTTTCCCGCTGCGGGAGTGATATGATTCAACCGTTTAACTTTCATGTAAAGGTAAACAGACAAACATGACTGCACTGGGCAATGTTGCACTGGCAAACACAGTTCCAGTTACCAATGATACCAGTACCAAGTAAATACCAAATCCCTAAATAATAATATCTTTGTCAAAACATTTGTTTGGGGAATTACAATGTGATTAAAAGCTGCATGGTTATTGTATCTATAATCAACGGCAAGACACCCCCACGATAAACTGGTGAACCCTTTCCACAGCATGCCCTGAAGGCAAGTTTGGCACCAGCTGTGCACAGTCCTGCCTTTGTGACGCCGCCAACACCATCAGCTGTAACGCAGCTAACGGCAGCTGTAGCTGTAGGACTGGCTGGAAAGGAACGACGTGCACGGATGACGTAGCAGAATGTACCGACACCCCTGCCATCTGCGGCAGCAACGGCGTGTGTAACGAGAGGAACGGTTCCTACGCTTGTACCTGTCTATCGGGCTTTGTTCGAGTTGCCACATCCTGTACTCGTAAGTAGATGATCATCATATTGAATCGGATAATATAGTTCATCAAATCCTTCATACTTCCTTTATATGCATTACGTTGAAGACACGTTTCATTCAAACAATTCCATTTATATTTGTTTGTTTGTTTGTTTGCTGTTTACTGCCGCACTCAGCAATATTCCAGCTTTATGATGGGGGTCTATGAATAATCCAGTCTGGACCAAACAATCCAGTGATTGATATCATGAACATCGATCCACGCATTTGGGATGCGATGACATCTATCAACCAAGTCAGCTAGCCTGACCACCCGATCCCGTTAGTCGCCTCTTACGAAAAGCATGGGTTGCTGAAGACCAATTCAAATTTAATGCCTCTTGAACAATTCAATTTCAGCATGCACTGGAAGAACGTATGGAATGAACTGTGCCAACCCATGCACGTGTGTGTTCGCCAACACAGCGTCCTGTAACACGGCCAACGGATCCTGCACGTGCAACACGGGATGGACCGGCACCAAGTGTGAGACTAATGTCAACGAGTGTGCAGCCACCCCATCTGTCTGTACCGGCGCTAAGGAGGCGTGTCGAGACACCGATGGCGGCTTTGACTGTGAATGCGAAGCAGGGTTCAAGAAATCAACCGCCAACCAATGTGTTGGTATGTGTAGCTATATATATAGAATGTGAATTCTGATAACATTTCAAGTGGTTTAAAAATCTTCATAAAAGGAAAAATAATAGGACACCGTTTAATTATTTTATTATTTTGTCATTGTAAAAACTCCTGATAGAGGCCTGTACTAATGGAAGTTTCTTGGAAGTTGCTGCTGTCGATTTGCTTCTCGTCCCCGTTGCTTGATTCAATATATCGATGACATTTTATAAATAAACTTTGGACATTACTTCGGGGCTCCACTTTCAATAGCTTTAAATTGCGTAACTAAATGTGGATGATAGCTTGAATTAACAATTCCTTTTTTTTATTTGATATACACCTTGAATGAATAGACATTTGGATATCAGTTCACATTCATAACTTTACGTATATCAGACAAAAAGCAATGCTATTTCCTTCAAGTTCCAATTGCAATAATAGTTTTTTCATGCCCTTAACAGTAAAAGGTATTCCTTTGCAAGATGTATTGATTTCAAACTACACACAATCAATGGACATATATGTGAGCTACCATTACCTTACTGCCTTGTATGGTGAATGCACTAAGGATCAGTCAAATGACCTTTTTACATGCTTCCTCTCTATCACTGAGGAAATATAGAGATTATTAGCCAAGTATCTTTCCATATTTTAAATACCTTAATAGCATACGATGAGGAAACACCAGGGTAAAAATCTCGATATCCTATGATGTCATTCTCATAGTCGATGTTTAAGACATAATGTAACTCACTGAAGAAGCTTTAGAAATCGCGTATGAATACGGAGCTGGGGTTAGCATTTATAATATAGTGCCAAGTTACTTGGTTAATAATAATAGTAGCCATTTTTGCATCGATGATTGGAGCTGACTATAAGTAGTTCCTGCTGGGGTGCCTCGTTTTCACCAGTGTCGTAATACCGGATTTGTTTATCGCATTGATATCACTAATGCATTTAGTGATAAATTGTAGATCAACTTATTGTTATGTTTTGTTTCATTTTAAGCATGTACAACGCCCACATACGGAAACAACTGTGAAAAGACATGCACGTGTGTGTTTGGTCACACATCGTCCTGTAACCCTGTCAATGGATCATGCACGTGCAACACGGGATGGACCGGTACCAACTGTGAGACTAATGTCAACGAGTGTTCTGCCACCCCATCTGTCTGTAGCGGCGCTAATGAGCAGTGCCGTGACACAAACGGCGACTATGTGTGTGACTGTAAGGCGGGGTATGGGAAGTCAAGCGGTGGCACCACGTGTTCAGGTGAGCATAATTTAGATATGAATTAGTGAGTATGGTTTTACACTGCTTTTAGCAATATTCCAGCAATATCACAGCGGGGGACACCAGAAATGGGCTTCACATATTGTACCCATGTCGGGAATCGAACCCGGGTCTTTGGCGTGACAAGCGAACGCTTTGACCACGAGGCTACCCCGCCTCCCAATTGAAATATGGTATGACGTTTTCTTATCGTATGAAAACATGATAGAATTGCATTTGGTCACAGGATTTGTTTTTGGTTGCATGAGAACTGTTTCGACTTTGTTGTTTTAAGAGAGAGTGAGTTAATGTGGTTTGACGCGGCTTTTAGACATATCCCTGCAATTTTACGACGGAACACCAATGGGCTTCAACATTGTACCAATGTGGGAAATCGAGAGTCTGAAATTGAATTGAAATTGAATTCTGACCCGATCGGTTTCGTTGGGAACAATATACGCCTTGACTTGTGTTGAACTTAATTTATACAATAGATCATCAATAAATGTGTACAATGATGTTTGTTCTTCTTGAATGTTTGTTTATGTGAGAACTGGTTCATTTCAGCCGTGGCGGTATACATTACTGAGATCACACTCAACACAAGCCGATATGACAGCATCATTGACAACCCAACCCATCCCGCCTACACCAAGCTACAACAAGATCTTGTCGTCGCGGTAGGTGTTTCAGCAAAAGATGACTACGGTTGTCTCCAAACAGGATACATTGAATGGTAGAATCACATTGTGTTCATTGGAGACCTGTTGGTGACACCAGGTGACGTGACCATCACTCCCTGCATCATAGGTCTACTCTTGTCTAAGCGGGATATCATTTGTCTTGATTCAACCGGAGCTCCTTTTTCTCCGAGACAATGTATGTCCTCGAATGTCGAGAAAAATGTATGTCCGCTAATATCGACACAACTGTATGTCCTCTAATATCGAGATAACTGTATGTCTTCTAACATCGAGATAACTGTATGTCCTCTAATATCGAAATAACTGTATGTCCTCTAATATCGATACAACTGTATGTCCTCTTATATCGAGATACCTATATGTCCTCTAATATCGAGATAACTATATGTCCTCTTATATCGAGATACCTATATATCCTCCAATAAAGAGATAACTGTATGTCCTCTAATATCGAGATAACTGTATGTTCTCTAATATCGAGACAACCATATGTCCTCTAATATCGAGATAACTGTATGTCTTCTAATATCGAGATAACTATATGTCTTCTATTATCGAGACAACTGTATGTCCTTTAATATCAAGATAACTGTGTGTCCTCTAATATCGAGACAACTGTGTGTCCTCTAATATCGAGACAACTGTGTGTCCTCTTAATTGAGACAACTGTGTGTCCTCTAATATCGAGATAACTGTGTGTCCTCTAATATCGAAATAACTCAGTCTGTATGTCCTCTAATATCGAGATAACTGTATGTGCTCTAATATCGAGATAACTGTATGTCCTCTAATATCGAGACAACTGTGTGTCCTCTAATATCGAGACAACTGTATGTGCTCCAATTAATATCGATATGACGGTATATCCTTTAATGTCGAAATAAATGAATGAAACTGTATGCTCATTTTACTTGCAAACTTCTCTCTAAATTTAATACCTGTCACTCAAACCTTCACATATTACTCCCACATATCGTGGCGTATTTTAGTTATATTAACCACAACTTCAGACTCCTGTGAAAATACCAAAAATACGTGTTGCTAATTTCTTGTATGTTAGTTATAACCAAAGAATCGGAAGTTGGCTCACTTCATTGTATTTGCAATACTGATGCTTGATGACAAATTAAGAACTTTCCGTAAATCTTCCTATTCTACAAACTCAAACTCAGTCAAACTCTTAATACGTCACTTCTTAATGTTCAAGTTCGCCCCGATTATGTTTCTAGGTTTGTCAGCACCATACCCGTGCTCGTTGGTTTTACCGAAGTGGTAAACGTCTGAGACCTGCATCACTTTGGGCTTTCCTCCAACATTAAGCTGACACGCCGTGATATAACTGAAATAATGTTAAAAGCGGCGTTAAACCCAACTCACACGCACACACTCTAGGTTCGCCTTATTCAGTTTTTGGCCCAGTGCTTCAGCATATCACGTGGAACATTTATTCTTTTCAGATTGATGCTGTCCTCAAGGCTGTCCACAGCACAGCTCACGTGACCAGCAGTGTTGGAACTTTGAGGTAGGTTGTGTATAAGTGTTTCAATATATATTGGAGGCACGGGTGGCACAGCCGTCTAAGGCGCCGCAATTCGCTGTGTAGGGTTTCCTCATTTGGGCATGCTAGATTTCGAGTCCGTTCGAATCGATTGTGCGTTCGAATCCCGGTTCGCCTTATTATGTTTCACCAGTTTGTCAGCTCCATATCCGAGCTCAAAGTGGTAAACGTCTGAGACATGCATGACTTGGGGCTTTCCTCACACATCAAGCTGATACGGCATGATATAATTAGAATACTGTTCAACTTCAACTCACTCACCAAATTATAAATGCATATTATTTTGAAGCAGCGTCTCTTCATAACTCACGCGACGATCGGGGAGCGTTTGTGGCGCCTTGTAGCAAAACCTATCATTGGAATGCAAAAACTGTCACATTTCTAGTCCTGTGAAGCACCGACTTCACCTGGATTCATTAACACGACTTCGCGTGATTCCATATGTTTGATATTTTGTTTATCACAGTTATACAAAGATATCCGCCTTTTCAAGGTTGTACCAATGGCTGAGTGAATAGCGTTCCGGCCTGTACAATACCATGTCATTTGATGATAAACTATGTAATAGGAATACCCTGTCTAATGCCAGACTATGTCTATGTAAATACAGGAACAGTAACATACCTAATATATCTTCAGGAAGGGCAGTGTCATAGTCCTTGCAACACTGAGAGTAAACAACGCAATGACGAACAACCAACTCGGGGTATTGGCAGCATACTTGGAGAAACTGGCGGAGGTTGGGACCATCACTGTAGATGGAACAGCCACTCCAGTCAGCAAGGTCGTGTACAATACTATGACCAGTAAGTACTCGTCGAGATGACGTCCAATTGTCATGTCAGTAATACTAATCGCCCATTGTGTTTCAAAACCACCTTGTGTTTCACATCACATTATGTTCCACATCACTGATGAGGGTGTTCCAAGGGATGTTCTTACCCAGACCATGTGTACGCATATGTTGCTTACCTCAACCCAAACTGTCTGATATAGATGGATAGATAGATCTGCTTTTATGAGCCGAAACACAGAGCCGAAAAATGTTTGTTTTTTCTACAAAACTTTTTTTGTCACGTCCTGATTTTTGTCCGGAAAACTTTTCCCCGACATTGTGATACAAACAATATCTGTACCAAAATGATCTGGAACAACACACAGACAAACACAAATAAACACATACACTAACACGCACGCACGCACGCACGCACGCACGCACGCACGCACGCACACAAACAGACAAATTCACAAAATCCATACGCTCACAAAAAAACACACAAATAAACACATACACAAACGCACGCACACACATACAAACAAAAGCACATAAACACACATAAATACATACATACACAAACGCACGTACGCACGCCCGCACGCACGCACACACACACAAACAAAAGCATATACACAACACAAACACACACGTACGCAAGTACTAACGCACACCCACACACACAGACACACACACAAACAAAAACACACACACGCACACACACACACACACACATCACAACCACCATCAATCCACACACACCAGGCTAAAGTTAATTCACGAAGGTTTTTCTCCGCTCAACATACGGGTGTTTCAGAATAACGCGATCTTAGATCGAATTACATAGTTTACGAGCATATACATAATTACCTGAACAGAATATTGTTGAATATTTTGGGGGATATTTTCTGAAGTGAAGACTTAGTGTCTCTAGATGTGTACGGTATATATATAAAAATTCTTGATCCCTAACTTTGTTTGTTCAGTATATCTTCTTCAAGGTTTAGGTATTATGACGATTCCTCTGCTGAAAATGTCTGTGATACACTTTCACAATCCAAGAGAAAACATGTGTCCATCTTGTATGGGTTTCAGTTGAAGTTAAAGACACTGTGTGCCACGTGTACAACATGCTGAAGAACCGCTCCATCGATACCGGTTGCAC
The DNA here is from genome assembly GCF_023055435.1 of Haliotis rufescens. Classification (NCBI taxonomy): domain Eukaryota; kingdom Metazoa; phylum Mollusca; class Gastropoda; order Lepetellida; family Haliotidae; genus Haliotis; species Haliotis rufescens. Next base: position 42,006,262 of record NW_025964112.1, on the reverse strand, counting down.
CATCACCAACGGTATACCTGGCGACGTGTAAGTATAATCGCTCATTAGTGTAGTTGTTGGGAATTATTTTTTAATTCATAAGTATTAATTTGAAACAGTTCCTGATGTAGTGGAAAGAGAGAGTGGGAGGTCGGTGGGTCCATCCCATTGGTACCCAAATTGTAACAATACGGTATTTGACCCAAAGATATGTCCATTTGTGCCAGCACCATGACTGTGCTCCTGGGCTTCACTAAAGTGGTAAACGTCTGAGACCTGCATAATTTCAGGGTTTCCTCCCACATTAAGCTGATACGCCTTGATATAATTGAAATTTGTCAAAGCGGCGTTAAACCCAACTCACTCACTCACTCTAAGTTTCCATGCGGTCCTATTTCGTAACAACATACGAAAGCGTCGTAGAAGTCAATATTCTTTATAACTCACTCACTAAGTCCTATTCTATATAGGGGCGGTCGGGTAGCCTAGTGGTTAAAGCGTTCGCTCGTCACGCCGAAGACCCGGGTTCGATTCCCGACATGGGTACAATGTGTGAAGCCCATTTCTGGTGTCCCCCGCCGTGATATTGCTGTAATATTGCTAAAAGCGGTGTAAAACCATACTCACTCACTCACTCACTCACTCACTAGTCTATATATGTTTGTGATGTTGCTGAAGATCTGATCGTATCTTCCTTTTGTTCCAGGGCGCCCATCGGTGATTGTGAGTATATTCATATATTTAATGCATGTTAAACTATGATGTTTTCAAATGAAAAGTATCACAACTTACCAATGTAGCTCGTGCTGTAATGACATGTTTCAGAAACATTCTATATCACAATTGCAGGGCGTTGGGTAGTGGGGTGGTTTCAGTTTGAGTGTGTCCCATCACAGTTTGAATCTACAAATGAGTACACTGTAGGAAGATGTCCCTTGTGCCATTTGTTTACTACATGTGTACGTTTCGTACATACACATCTACTATGTATGATCGAACATTGTGTACCTTTTATTACATCAGTACACCTCTTAATCAGTTGATAGCAAATTAAGTGTCGTGAAAACTCATCTAAGAGACGCATTTGATTAATGTGTTTGTTTGTATGTTGTTTAACGCGGCACTCGGCAATATTCCCGCCATATGACGGCGGTCTGTAAATAATTGAGTCTTGATCAGACAATCCGATGAGCATTGATCTACGCAATTGGGATACAATTACATGCACCAACTAAGTCACCGAGTCTGACTACCCGATCCCGTTTGTCGTCTCTTACGACAAGCATTCTTTGAGTAATACTTCGTCATATATTGCAGCCGACAAGACTTCTCTCATAGTGGGTTTGGCTGTACCCTTATTAATCATCTTGATCCTCCTCATCATCTTCATCGTCTTCATCTGCTGTAAGAGAAGGCGACAGAGGCACTCTAGACCAGCGTCTGACGACCGGTTAGTGCACTGCGTGATCCTGTAATTGTAGTCACTGCATAATTATAAGATATAGTTTACTAAATGCAGTGTTTGTATAATTCACCAATAGGTATTGTATCTTCAATCCTCTGAAATAACAATTCGACGTTTGAAAATACCGAAAAAGAATTTTATATCAGAGAGCAATTATGGAGACAGGAAGACAAGAGGTTAAAGCGTTGGCTTGCACGCAGACAGGAAGACAAGAGGTTAAAGCGTTGGCTTGCCACGCTTAAGACGCCTGTTTAAATCCCAAACTTTTGGAAGCCCTCTGCGCTGTAGAGTGAAATTGCAAAGAAAAGAAGCAGATAAACTATAATAACTTTATTTTAAGTTACACCCTACATCAATTTCATTTTAGTGATGCCTTCCGAAGTGCATTCTCGGGTAATCTACCAACCAAGGGCAGCTTCGGTGCTTCTCGTTACATGATGTACTCTCCACACACACTCTCCGAGGCAAGCACCAATGGCAGCGGTAGCTCTGGTAGACAATTCCGGCGTCCAAAGCCGCACAATGATACACCCTGGTTCAACGAGCGTTTTCAAGGCCTGTCGGAACCATCGAGACGTGAGTAGAAGATACAAACCTAATGCTTTTTCTTGCATTTCATTGAACCTGCAAGCATTCGAGTAATGATCCATGTCCAATTCAATTGGTTTACCTCGACTTGTTCTAATTGTGATCAATATTGATTTTCCTTTTTTATTTTCCATGCCCATCTTTTGGTCATGCCATATCAATCCATAACATTTTGGGTCATTCCATCCCAAGGACCCATCATTTCTGTATTCAAATCCCCTCCCTTCCCCCCTCTTCGCAAACACCCTCCACCTCTTCATGATATTACTTGCCACTAAACCATTCCACCACCCAGCACCACCACCACCACGAGCAACAGCAGTAGCCCGATTGTCTATTTTCTATATTACCTGAAAATACAAACGAACTTTTCCATTATCAAAAGAAATCCCTGCTGAAAGTATTGTACGATTACTCGAAAAACGTGATAGTACATAAGTGGACTTTCACTAAACAGTCCACGTCCTTTGTGTTAGTGATATAGAAATCCATGACATAACCAAACCCTTGGACGTTAGCACATGTAACATGTCAGATCATGAGAATTTGTAATTTCATTTCATACGATGTTAACAAGATAAATGACAAACATATAATTTCTTTCCAGTTGGCTTACAGTCACAACCAGTAGCAGAGGAACCGACGTCAAATTTCTCTTGGGAAAATTTATTCTCTGTTCTTGAACCTCAAAGAAATGGGCAGGTGGGTACATGGCTTCCAATACATGCCTAGTTATATTATTGGCCTTTATACATTATCTCAAATGTAGCTGATGTTGCTTTGAAATATATTCTTGTAGGTGTTAATATTACTTTCCTTGTGGTAGAGATATGAAATATGTATTCCTTACATATAATGTCATCATTGTCCTTATCACCTGGTATCATAACTCATTTTCAGTGATACGATTCATACGATTTCCACCGCTGTTTTGCCTTTTGAACCAGGTGGAATCTATTTCGAGGGATGGTCGAGACTGGTTGTTCGCTGGTGTTGACGTTTTTTACTTAATTCAATCAATGTAGACTAATAATAATAATAATAATAATAATAATAATATACTTATCCAAATGTTATATAGCAGGTTGCTGATACCACTGTATCAACATCATGCGTCAAAATCAATACCCGACCCTCACAAGAGGGGATTAACTATTCGATATATTAGATCAATGATGATTATAATTATTCGATATTGTCATGATAGATCATTAATGTTTTGTTTTGTTTTCAGTTCGAAATGCCAAGACCTCAGATCAACGTTAGGCCCAAAAGGCCATTTCGGGTAAGCACTCATCATTTTATGTAGGATATTTTAGCTCCAGCTGTTAAATAGTAATGCTGATGTTTTACTAAACTGAGGGCCCAAAAAATTATAGTTGATTTTATCATATGTTGAATTTTCAATTGAAATTTTCTTGAGTTAGCGATATATGAACTTTACTTGGTCTTATTCAGCACATATTTTAAAATATTATTTGATTGAAAATTCTTATAAATTAGAAAAAGAAAATTCGCGTAATACACAGCTTCTAATGGGTATCTTGGACATTTTTGAAAATCAACACATTTGCCCTTTTCGGCGCAAGTTTGCAACATTTCAAGCATGGAAGGAGTCAAATGGTTGTAAATTCATTTCTTACCCAAGTCTTCATTAAACCTATTTATTTTTACACAAAATTACTCAGCCACAGATTATTGTTTACAAGCTGTTGCAGGAAAGAGTGATGGTTAAATAGACATAATAAAATTTAACATTTTTTTCGATTACATAAAAACTCGGTGTACTGTTTTTTTTTCCCCTCATTTTTTTAGACACCTCTATAGTACATAGTAAATCCATCATTAATAAGCGTTTTGTTTACTGACAGAATATTTTCTAATGGAGTGACTTCAGAAGCCGAGTCTGATGTAATGGTTATGAAACAAATAAATAGCTTAACACCAGGTTAGTGTCTCAAATACATGTCATGACTGAATTTAGTTCCTCCATTAAAATGCCCCTTGATTTGTTTTCAGGATTCAAACGCTTGAAGAAGATTTCTGTTTGGATAATTTATTATTTTGGAGTCAGTGTGTGTGCTTTTGACTTTTCTCATAATGGGCGAGTCTGCAATATTTCCTACTGAGCACAGATTCTGTGATTCTTCCAAGGATGCAAATGACGATAAGATGAATGTGTTCCTATATCGATGAGGTCTACCTTCTGAATTCGTGTATTGGAAATGGATACCAATAGCTGGCCACCCGACTGTGTATGGAGTAAAATGGACTGTGGTTCGGCGATGATTCCCACTTGGTTTATGAACCCGCCAACCTCAAAATGCAACAAATGTGGTTAAAATTAACATTTAACTTTTTCTTCCGGCTTCGTGTTTATATATTTCAATAATAAAAACGTAGGCCAAATGAGGAATTGATCTTTTATTTGACAAAAAATATGTTTGTTTTTTATTATTTCATCCAACCAACAATTATATAATGAAATCATTTGAAACATTTTGATTTTACTCCAGTTTTAATTTCAACCACTGACGTAACGGGTTAGAATGAAAATCCGTGATCACAATATATATTTGAACATGCCTTATAAGCTGTATACACACCTGGGATTGCAGGTTCGTTGTATTTTGGTATATATAGTGTTTGAAACAATGATTATCCAATCCAGAACATTCCCATGGTGGCAAGTTACGTTTGGGTGTCTGAATATTTTACTGTCATAATCATCTATCTATACTGAACAAAACAATAGGCATCACTGTTTTAAATTTGAGGGATATTTTTATGACATTGTGTGCCCAGTCTTCACTCCAAAACAATCCCCAAGTCATGATTCCTTACGTTTTTGTTCGCTATATAAACTTCGTGGATCATGGATGTTTTGATTGCATATCATATAATCGCTTAGGAACGTTTATATTTCAATATTTCCTCTTAATCTTATTTCAATTAGCTTGACATTTATCTATACCACTGAACATGTTATTTTTGTGAGCATGGTTATAACTATATTTTTAATGTTTTGTAGAAAATTGAATTATATTAATTATATTGATGGTATATACTATTCAAAAGGAGTTCGATTTTGGAATGTCAGAAGTTCCCTACATGTGGGCCTGACCATTTGATTACTCATTATGAAAGAAACAAATCGTTCTCTGAGCAGCGTTTCATTCCGAATTGCACATAACCGGTGAAGTGCACAATCTGTTCCGGCTGTTTGTCGTGACTGAATATTCGTTGACGTTGAAATTTCACTCGAAGTTACAAATGATCAAATCCGCGTGAGTGACTCTTCTAAATGTTTCTCTTGAAGGTCAAGATTCTCCCACACCCCACGGAGGATTACACTCAGTCTTTTGTGAACCTAGCACCGTTACTTTGTTTATTTTATATATAACCTTATATAAAATAGTGTCTCACTCTTCAGCGGTCGTTACAAATTCATATATACACATATACATGCCAATATAGTTGTGTGGAAAATGGGGCGAGATATAGCTTGTTAGTTTATTTGTGATATCATTAGTCCTGGGTCTCAGGTCCGATTGTTTATGTTGATTTGTTGATTGCTTGTTGCGGAAATGTTATTTTTGTTATTGAAATATGTGTGTGTGTTTTTTTAAACCAATGTATATTTTTATTCCGCTTTCCCGAAAGACAAAGTGAGCTATGTCATCCGTCGTAGTCCTTAAACGTGTTCAAAATGTAATGAAAATTGCGATATTTCAAATGGGGTCTTTGGTTTGACCTACACACTCCGACCGCACCGAAACCCGAAACTTCTTATTTCCATTACTCAGTCATTCACATTCAAAATGTTATGCAATTTGGTTAATGTGTAGTTAGTATTTGGGCTCAATACATATGTTCCGTTTTACGTGATTTTTATACTTTTTTTTACCTTTATTTGACCTTTACACCTTGACCATATTATTACATTCTCTCAAAATACAATGGTTCGTACTTGTAACCATAATATCTCAAAATCAAAGACACTGACACTACTCATACTTGTTCCAACCAGTTGTGACACCTGAATTTGTTCTACAGGTTTAAATCCGATTTTGCAGTACAGCCGACGCGGCTGCCAAATTGACAATTCTATTTATGGCTAAATTTAACTTCTTAAATTCTCTCAAAGGTTTGCTCTGTAAACGTATTCTACCCTGAATATGCCGAATTAACCCGACACAGGGAACTGGCGTGTATGTTTCTCATTTTGATGACGTCGATCTTTGTTGAAATTATTAGATTCGCTAGTTTTGTTAGTTTTCAGTCTTCAGTATTCACGGAAAATGTATTTGAATATCAATCCTGATAACTTCTTATGTCAAGTGAGTGTCCTTAATACCATTTCAAAGTGTTCACTATATATCTATGTGAGCTACAGTGCCGTTGCACTATTTGTTTGTTTTAGTGGTCAAGATTGTTTTAGTGGTCAAGTATTCAAGATTTATTAAGATGTTGTGCTGTTTGGGCAGCTAATACCTGAACTGTCGCAGTTGCGATCTGAGCATTCTTGGCTATCCGTGTTAAAAGCGGTTATATCCTTCTCACTTTTTTAAATTCCAAATCGTTGTGAAAAAAATGTTGGTATTTCAGTTTTAGTATTAGTTTAAAGAGTCCTCGATTATTGTTTGTTATCGAAAATATTTTTAACTAGAGCAAATAAAAACATTTTGAACATAATTATTTGTTTTCCTTCAAATTATTTCTTTAAATTTGCTCACCGACCGAATGCTCTTAATCAGACCCCCTTGTAGCAGCAATCTCTTTGTATTTTGTACAAATATTTGTATTTAATTTCTTCTATTTAATAATGTCATGGCATTACGATGTTTGGAATTAAGATTTTGAAATTAATAGCCCTCCAAACATTCCTTATAGTAGCCATCCAAATCATGAAAATACACACATGTTTGACATGGAATAATTCTACTACAGGAAGAACGATTTGTTTCTAATTGTAAGAAACCTGCACTATATAAATAGCATGTTCAGATACTATTCGTTTTAACGTCAGTACTGCATGAACGAATCTTGATGTCTCATGGTAGCGCATAAAAGGGGCATTGCTCAGAAACTCTTTTCGCCATTTTCAGGCATGGTTTTAAACTCTTTTTAACAGATCCTTGCACGAAACAGTACATCTGACATTTGTGTTAATTACAATAGGGATGTGCTTAAAATAATGAGTTTGCAAACAAATAAAGTAGTGTTTGAACAATTTGTATATATCAAGAGGGGCTACCGAGCCCAGTCCCCCTTTAAGGTCTTGAAACACACACAAAACAGTCTTTTCCATGAAAAAAAATAATCCGTTGTTTAAGGGAGCAAATCAACATTATTCCGGCTAAATGAGGGCATCATACCCAGTTATCATATCCATTAATATCTGTTTTATTCTGTTGTACACATGTATTTGTACCGGTTATTATAAATTAAACAGAGGGACGTATTGTGGTTTTTATTTGTGTACCATTTTATGTGTGGGTTAGCTCGGAAATAAAGCCATGCAGTAACTGTTACTTCGCTACAAGATGTAAAACATAATAACAAACAAATATTATGTAGACTAGGAGAAACTAAATTTAATAGCCGCATTAATTCGTGTGATTTAAGAGAACAATTTTTTTTTTTATATCAAAACATGTCTTTTAAAATATGCAGACAGAAGAAACACTATTTGTACTTAATTCCCATACGTCTGTGTTAAGTTTACTTTCAAAAGTGTAAGTATATTTTTTCCAAGTAACTTTTTGTATTGTATTGATTTTGTTGACAAAACAGAGAGTTGTGGAAACAATAATTGCAATAAAATATATCACACACGAAAAAACGTCTTGTTTTCGATAACTTGCATCTTTTAAGCAGTACATGTACTTATAACGTTAAGATATACCACGCCTGTAACGTTTTGCTGGGTATGATCAGCTGTGATCACGAAACTGTAAAGAACGAAGAAATCAATTACTGTAAGCAGTTTAGCCGAGGATGAGTTATAGGGATTTCTTATAATTACACCATGACTTTTTGATAATCTCTTTGGAATGGTTCGTGCAATAGCGAAATCCATTTAAAAAATAGTCTGTATCTTTCAAACGTTCCCCCTTAATGGGTTGATACACAGTTGTGCTTGAGCGTTTCCAATCATTGGATGAACAGGAACATCAGTTCATCCTGGAACACCATTTGGTGTCAACAGCTTTTCATTAGCGAACCTTCAAAGGCAGAAAGATTCGTTGGGAGTCTCGTTATTCTCCCAAAATACTAACCAAGTATTGATAATAAGGACATATGCTTTCCCATTGAAATGATAAAGCTTAGAATACACGTAACTATGGTGACAATAGATATACTAACATCTCTATAATTTATTATCTTCAAAGTTTCAGGACAAACTGTCAAAATAAAAGCAAGTGTCATCTGAACCTTTCCAAGAAAACAATATGTCAAATGCTTGACAAATGTAATGCATCCCCATGAGCACCAATTATGTCCACTTTATTTGTACATTATTTTGGCCAAATGTCATTGACATGTCTACCACAATACTTAGATGTGCTAAAACCTTGAATGATGTAACCCTGATAAAAAAAAAGTATGACGCTCTTCCAAACTTTCGTAGAAATAGCATGCTCGACTGTACCTAAAAATGCGAAATATGAGGCTTTTTCATTGATTTCTCGCTCAGACGGGTAAATAAGTTAGAGGGAATTTTAAACGCTATATGATCAATGATATGTCTGAAGCTTATTTGTTTACTTAAGTTCAACTTCTTTGCCAAATTCCCTTGTTTTGATTTGGCAATTTGACAATTTGGCATAATATATATGCATAAAGACACAGATCATCACGGAGGGGAGCACAGATGGTGCCCATTGGATGCCTTATGCTTGCCTAAATGTCCTATCCCCAAGTTTTACATAGGTGGTATCTATGAGGAAGTCCTGCATTTCACATAGTTTCTCAGTAAACTTCAGATGATATATGCTATTATTCTTGATACATTGTCCTGAACCTCTAAGGGCAGATAATGATTGAATTGATACTCTTTATTTCCCCAATGATTTGGAGATTAGTACATACAATATTACATTACTTGTCAATGGTGATGACAAAATACATATAAACACAGCAGATTGACCTGGGTCAGCAGAAATGAAGTGATGTGCGCAAAACTGTATTCACATATTTTCACAAATACAATATAAATGTTAAGTTTCATGAGCTGACATGTGTAGCCGCGATACTAATGAACGTAGCCCATCTGCCAAGTGTCATGTCCTGGACTACATCTGTAATGGCAGCGAGGTATGTTTGAACCTTGACCTTATCACTAGAAGTGTCCTCAAGTTTGAGATAGGTGTCAAGGCTAACATTGTCAAATAGAGACTTACTAAGCATATTTACCTGTTCCATGAGACCGTCACGGTAAAGCAATTGGTGCTTAACAGCTTTACCAGGGCAAAAACAGGGGGAGAAGCAATATCATACCATACACACAGAGTCCAGAGACGATGTGGGGCAAGGCGGGTGTGAATTTCACTAAATCTATGCATATCTGGACGTTGTAGTTTCTCCACTTCATATTGTCAGACACACATAATTCGTCGCACCATGCTTTTCTATTCACTCTCCCGATTTAATGAGTTTGTCTAATACTCCTGATAATCCTAACTTGCGGGCTACATTTAGTAAATCATATTTGAGAGAGTTGTGACATACTGGGATAATCTCAGATTGTAGATCGCCTTGTGCCTGCTGCTCTACAGAGAGGTCCCAGAAAGAGAAGCTTCATTTCTTCCATCATTGACCATAATCTTAGAACCTGAGTTCAGGAACTGTAGAGGATCTCCTGTGAAGGTTTAGGACTCGTCGTGCAAAATAGCGCTTTAGGGTTTTTCTTCTCACTGATCTCACGGTTGTTGATATTAGGAGCTCACTTGCATAGAAAGCACATGGGAAGATTACTCGTTGCCAGATATTTGATGAAGAGACTGGGCTCATTCCTCCGACTCTAAGACCAACATATGTTTGGAAGTTCATTTTCTGTCGCGCCCAAGCACAAGCTCGAGTAGTTCGTTCATTTGCTTTCTCCGTTTGTACCAAAGAGCCAGCATACATCGTACTAGTTTGGATCGTCATTGTTACATCTCCAATTCTGACAAACGTCTATTGCAATTTCATCTGTCAGTGCTTACAGACAAGACAAAGCTCTTATTGGCGTTATACGTCAGTCTCCAGCGCCGAGCATACTAGTGGATAGTATCCAGAGACATATTCAGTCCATGTACACTATTATAACAACAGTAGTGTCGTCAGCCAGTAATACCATAGGGATGTGCTGCTTACCAACAATTAGTCCACACTGGAGAACATCAAGTTGAAATATCAGGTCATTGATATAGACAAGAAACATCCATGCTGAAAGCACGCGACCTTGTCCTGTTTGTAGAACATTGATCAAATCACATGTCCTACCATAGTACTTAACACAGGCACTTGCTTCTTGATAACATTGACGGATTATGTGTTATGCGCTGCCTTTCACACCAAAATAGTATCTTGTCAATAGCAGCCCTTCATACCATATCCTGTCGAAGGCCTTTTCGTTGTCAAGTAAAGCAACATGTCTATTTGAGTGTATATATTGGTAATAGGAAATAGCCTCTTTTGACACATTTGTAGCAACACTAGCTCCATGTTCCTTCGGGAAGCCACACTGGAGACGATGTGGTAAATCAGGACTAACAGTTTTGGGACTTACGACAGTGAGCTGGGTTGCATTTATCTTTGTTATTCACTTCGTAGATGGGAAGAATACTTCCAGTTCTCATCATGGCAGGCATGTTACAAGTACTGATCATCTTATAGCAGTGGTATGCCAGATTTTTAAACATAAGTTTGTCAGCACTATGGAGGAGTTCTACACTAATACAGTCTAGCCCAGGAGACTCATTTCCCTTCAACCTCTTAATGACTGATTTCACTTCATTAGATGCAGCAATAATGCCCCATGTATCAAGGAATGGAGTTATATGCAGTATATCACTCTTAAAGGAAATATAGAATATGTTTTGAAGAGGCAACCAAGAATCGATCTACAAAATGGATTTCTAGATATGTTGATTTACATCACATGTGGAAAAGCTGAAGAACGGACGTTTATACATAATACTCATTATTCACTCTGGCCACTTGCCATTCGATGGTTTGATGTGTTCCAGGCATAAGTGGACAATACTTGATAACAGCATTAATAATATAGCATAATAGCTGCTGGACTTGGTGAAATGTTATGTCCATCTGAAAAAGACAATCTGCGCTTTGTCTGATCATCTAGCCGGAAGGCTTTGGATGAACCTCTTCCACAAAGTGACGTTAGGGCCTAAAGGTATCTCCACAGAAACCCAGGTTGGAAAGCAGTGGAAACAGTTATACATACTACTCTGGATACATCTAGAAATATCGAAATGTACCCAGCGTTTGCACAACGGTTCGACAAAGTCCCCATCAGCATAAGATTGTTTATGATCATAGTACAACATAAGAAACGGTCCGTGTGCAACAGGTTTTATTTCGGACATGTTTAAATCACAAAAACAACTTCTTTATTGATATGAAAAATGTCTAAAAGTATTATTATTCCAGAGCAGAGCCAAATTATAATTGCAAATGACGTTGAAGTGTCTTAGCGCCAAACCATATGTCAAAGCAATTTGGATGAAATTCAATAAGATTTTCGTTTAATTTTGGACAGGAAACACACGATCTTTTAAAGGGTTTTGCTGTTTTTTATGCATCATAGTAGGAAGTAGGGGCTGATCATTTGACATTTTGGAGATGGTGGGAATTAAAATTTAAATATGCATTTTGTATACAAATTGCTTTGCATATCTTGAAGTGCTAACTGAAAAGGTATGTTGTCTTTTCCTGTTTGGGCAAAAACCAACAAACACTTACTTTTTGTGGTGAGTGCTACAGGTGGAGCTTAAAATGCTTACCCTTTTTCATCAATGCATATGATTTCCAGTGATCCATGTAATTTTCATCACTTATACATCATTCATCATTATACTTTATTAAATGTATTTCGGCAGATATTCGAAACTGATTACTCTCTTGAAAAATCCAAGCACCCCACCAATCCCATGATTATGAAATGTTCGGTCCCTAAAGTGAAGCAACACAGTTATTTAAGCTTTTATTCCTCTAAGACTGCTGTACAGTTAATGGGGATCAGATTCAGGGTATTTAGTGAGACTAAAACAGCTGCAATCATACATCACCACATCAATGATCATGCCCATCGACTTAACGATTGTAAAGTTTCGTAAACTATATGTCATAGTGGCATTATTCTAGTCGTTATCAGTTAGCTATAGTGAAATTTAACATATTTTAAATAGATAGAAAACCACACCACACCCCCGAAAAAGACGTTAGATCAGCTCAAATCTGGACGAAAATATATATGTGAAATAACATCTAATGTTCTCGATATTTATATGTCTTTGATATATTTGTGAAATTCTAGATTATTGTATTGTAAGACTTTTGGCTCCACTTATCAATATTGAATTGTTATGCTATATTTCGAAAATACTGGAATCATGTAGTTAAATTGGTACTATATGTTATGAAAACTTTTCTTACCTCTCTTACTTGACCAAAAGTCAATGGGCTTTCATCGAAAAGTCGAAATGTAACGAACGAAATATATTTCTTACGAAAGTGTTTGGGAAAGATTCACTTCGAACGAGGGGTGTTAGTTATTACATAGCCCTTTGTTGGCTATAAAAAAGCGCACCTAAAAAAAGGTAAATGGTTATATATCCCCAATGACATATTGATGAAAGATATTCTTCAGAAATGAACTCCACAATATGGGATTAAATGACCGTACACATAATTCATGTCGTAATTTTATTTGTCCAAAACGGGTATGAATTAACAGTTTTATTCGTACAATGTAATGCTTTTCAGAATTACACGGGATACAGTAATCAACATGAAAAACACAACTCACTACACAATCTAAAGTTGTAACAGCATTAAAAATTCTAACAAAAACAACAACTAAACAATATTCTTGAAATGACTACACATTTTTTGGAAAAATTCTGACGTTTTTTATGCACCCTTTTAACATATTCTGGGAAAAAATATAATGAGGGTTCTTCTCTGAAGAAGGTGAATTGATTCTACATTCACAATAGAAGAATATTTGTCTTGGTTTTAAAAGGATCATATAGAAAAAATAACGTTGTTACTCATCTTTTCAACAGATTATTAAAATAGGAAATTGGCAGCTGCAAACACTCATTACACAGTTGTCCCTACCAAATAGCAAAATAACAGTACCGGTTGGTTAACGTTATTCTTGTGCGTCCAGAAACGCTAAAATAACATGATCGTGACACCACACATGACATTTATACCCAATAGTGCATTATTTCATATATCTTTACAGGATAATGTAAACAACGCGTCTTTTACGCTAAAATATCGGTGTCGAGGCCACGCTTTTTTAGATTTAAAAGAACCATTTAATTGAAAATGAAATAGCAATATGTATGTACAGTAAACTACGGTTATAACGAACACGCTTATAACGAACTGACGGATATAACGAACTTCCTTTTTTGGTCCCGACTATTTGCTTAAGTTATGCTGTATATATGCTTATAACGAACTACGGTTATAACGAACTAAAATTAGTAGTCCCTTTGAGTTCGTTACAACCGTAGTTTACTGTACTATGTAATATAATATGCACTTTTGATTGCATTGTTCTTTGAATGAAAACCTTATAACTAATACTAATACCTTCAATATTATAGGAGACAATATTTAATCGATAGTCCTTTTTTAAAGAATCACAAAAGTGTGGCCCACAAATAAAACAAACGCCCTATACAATATGTCGATATATTAGGATGTACTAATATAAAGAGATTAACGAAAACAATTTTTACATCACCTTCATAGTGGGGAATACATGCATTTAAAACCAACTGTACAATCCCATGTGTGTATTTTTTTGTAGTATCCATTGTCCACGTTTCTCCACACAGTCAGGGAACTGTTGTCAAATGTATCCATATTCAATTTAGAAATTCCGGAGGTAGGAGACCACGCGATAGGAACACATTGCACAGAAACGTTATCCTTTGGAAAGATCTCTGAGTCTGTGTTCCAGCACACAATATTGCAGGCTTGCCCTTCACAAGGAGAGTCAAAAGCACACACTGACTTCAAAATAATAAATAAGCGAATCCATACATGTTCTTTATGCCAGAGAATCCTGGAAACAAATATAGAAAATACATTTTAATGAATTACAAAAAATTGACACTTGAAGGCACTTTTGATGATAAATTACTTGTCACATGTATTATAGGTGTGGTGATGTAAAATTCGGTGTAACGTCGCGTCCAAGATTATTGCACTTATATAGCGACGTGCATGTACGTGTGTGTGTGTGTGTGTGTGTGTGTGTGTGTGTTTGGCTGCTTGTACTATTCCGAACTGATACCGATTTATAGTGCTCGCCCACGGAGCCACTCAGACACAGGACGCTGAATCCGAGTCGACCAGTCCTTGTTTTAGCCCCTAAATGCTGAGCGCCAGACAGTGTAACAAGAAGTACCATCTTTTTACGTCTCTAGGTATAACGCGGCCGGGGATCGAACGTCGGACCTTCCGCTCTCCGGGCGGATACTCTACCACTAGACCACGGAGGTGGTCCCATGTATTATAACTTAAAGCAACATATTAATGACTTTGGTCTTCTCTCCTCTCTTAATTTGAATAAATATTATGAATATCAAGCACAATCCAAAAACAATTCCCTCATTTCCTTTCTTATTGATAACATGCACTTTCATTGTCGATATACGTGTATTATATAGAATATTGCATTTCAGCTGATGTACATGCACCGTTAATGAACACAAAGTACCATTGACGGATACAATCAAAAGGCTCTGTTATCTTACAGTTTTAGAGGTTGGCTGAATGCTCACTAATATATTATACTTATTACTTACAATACTATCTTGCCGGGTTAACGAACGTATACACTTGAAAATTGGTTTTGACCAAAGCATTACAAATGTTATCAAAATGTTACTAGGTTGTAAACAGTCCCTGAAACACCCCAAAACACAACCATGACACCCGTATCAAATACATCACAATCGAATAACCATTTCTTCTCGTTTCACCTTTAGCCACCATCAAACATGGTCAATACTTTCTTTTACTTGGCAGTTCATAATGATACCATGCACTTTTAAATAATTGCGGAATATTCGAATATGCTAGATATATTCAATTGTTAAGATGTTTGAGCTCATCAACCAAGGTAGCCCTTTAATGTATTCGTGTGGTTTGGGTTATCTGCCTGATCAACACAAACGTCAAATCAAATTCAACTACGACATTAATATATTCTTTACCCGACAAGACAACATATATTTACATTGTGGACACAAGTAATGGCATTCCTGTGTGTAAACTATGCAAATGGTGCTGTTGAGGTAATGTCATACTCAGTGAGAACTTACCCTGTACGCCTTGGTAGGGGATGAGTTGATTTGTGGTCTCGGGACTTCGAACTGAAAGGAGAAAGTGGGTCGTGAGTGAGTTGCATTGGTATTGAACAGAATTGTAACCTTGCACACCTACACACATGTAATCTACGTTCAATGTCTCAGAATATCATTGTAGCACGGACACCCTGCAATCCAGGCAATGTTGTGTGGGGTGGGGTTGGGGTCTATATACATATATACAGGGGGGGGGGGGGGGGGGGGGGTGTCTTCCAAGCTGGCTCCAAAGTGAATTGAGGTGTTGTTTTAAACTGTATGGTTTTATAAATCCCTTAGGCACAGTCTTTTACAGAAGTGAGCACATTTTAATGAGTTACTTGATATTTGATACAATTGTGGTACAATTGTTTTACAATTTCAGTGTTTTTACTTACTTACCTGGCTACTTACTATCTTAAGATATCAATTCGAGCATCACATGGTTTGTGGCATAATGCATATACTTCTTGAAATCATTAATTCCTTGGGAATAGTTTTATACGCTCACCTGTCTGTTTCTGTGAGGGTCAAGTGTAGAAAATAGATTTTCCCAAGAGAAATTAGATGTTGGCTCTCCCCGTGCTCCAGGATCTAAAATTGAAATAGAATGCATAAGGTCCATGTAATTTTAATTTTAAAATAGTTATCATTGGAGTGAGTGAGTGAGTTGGGTTTAACGCCGCTTTTAACAGTAATCCAGATATATCACCGCTTAATGTGGGAGGAAAGCCCGAAGTGATGCAGGTCTCAGACGTTTACCACTTCGGTGAAACCCACGAGCACGGGTAAGGTGCTGACAAACCTAGAAACATAATCGGGGCGAACCGGGATTCGAACCCACAATCATAGGTTTCTGGCGTGCCCAAGGGACGACACCCTGTACGGCGAATCGCAGCGCCTTAGACGACTGGGCCATCCGTGCCCCCAGTTCGTTTTGGACCAGATTTAAAGAGCTTGAAGGAATGGGGAAAGGTCTAACATATGTTCATGGTATAGTCAGAATAGTACATTATACTTTTAGCTTTTATTTCTTTTGAATATGGAAAAGGGGAACAAGAAGTACACATGGTCGGGTTAACTTAAGCCAGTTTGCTAGTTTGATAGTGATTCATGAACACGTGTTTATGATATAGTCGGTATCATACAGTGGACATGAAATTTCACATTATTATGAAAATGTTTTTGTCGCTTTTATTTAACTAAGAAGAAGGGTGGATACGTTTGATCCAGTATATAAATGTTCATTAATGTATATACTTGCTACACATCGAACATCGAAGATTTTGTATTTAACCGTATGGTGTGTACATTACTTTTAAAGCTAGGCATCGGAATTTACATAGAGTTGTAAGGAGATCTCGTTCACATATTAAAAGAAACAAAACGAGTTTAGAGAAAAGAAGGACTAAAAGCAGGTTTAACAAAGGGTTTGGTAAAAAGAACAAGACAAATTGGAGCTACATTACCACAAAGAACCGGATTGGTCTGACAATAAGGATGGAGGTTGATTTAATATGTAAGTTTGAGGGTGAGGTTTAAAGAACAAGAATGATTGAAATATAAGTTTTAAAATAATGCTGGGTTAGAAGAACAAGGATTAGGGAAGGTTAACAAAGGCAGAATAACAAGGAGTGGACTAGGAGTTAAACAAAGGGATAAAGAATAAAGGGCTAAGGCGGAGAGATCACCACTCACGTCTTGATGTTTCTGTGAGGCCTTGGTAACGTTCGTTCACCCATGGTGTGTCGTAGAAGTCACGTGTTCCAACGTTCTTGGGACGACGGCCGTTTTTGACAGAGCCGTCGCTGACCTGGGACGCGGTCTCTGAGAGTGTGTGCGGGGAGTACATCATGTAGCGAGCAGCACCGAAGTCACCCTTGGTTGGTACGTTACCCACGAAAGCACTTCGGAAGGCGTCATCGTCACTGGAAAATGTGTGCGTTATATGTAAATAATATTAAAACGATACACAACATTTACTACTGCTGCTACTACTACTACTACTACTACTA
The DNA here is from genome assembly GCF_023055435.1 of Haliotis rufescens. Classification (NCBI taxonomy): domain Eukaryota; kingdom Metazoa; phylum Mollusca; class Gastropoda; order Lepetellida; family Haliotidae; genus Haliotis; species Haliotis rufescens. Next base: position 41,988,614 of record NW_025964112.1, on the reverse strand, counting down.
CTACTACTACTACTACTACTACTACTACTACTACTACTACTACTACTACTACTACAGCTATTACTACTACCACTTCTTCAACTATATACATGTAATCCTACTCCTACTCCAACTGCTGCTACTATTACTACTGCGGCTACAACAACTACCACCACTACTTCCACCACGACTACTATTACGGTGGCTCATACAATAGTGAATGAGTGTGGATTTACGTCGCTTTTAGCAATATCCCCCCACCACCGCCCCGCTGATACAATAAGCTACTACCATATACTGCTAAGCTACTACCACTACTACTACTACAACTACTACCACTATGTTGCTACTTCTACTACTACTTATTAGTACTACTATTCCTACTACTACAGTTACTATTATTGTATTTTTGCTATAACTATTTAGTAATACTACTCCACCACTACTACTACTACTTCCACCACTACTATTTTATTATACCCCCACTGCTACATAAACATACTACTTCTTTATCCTGCTACAACTACAACTACAACAACTATTTCTACTACTACTACTACTACTACTTCTTCCGTCACTACTATTTTATATTACCACCGGTGCTACATAAACAAACTACTTCTTTATCTTGCTACAACTACAACTACTACCTATACTACTACTATTACTATTTCCACCACAACTATTTTATAATACCACCGCTGCGACATAAACCTATTACTTCTTTATCCTGCTACAACAACAACTACTATTTATACTACTACTACTACTACTACTACTACTACTACTACTACTACTACTACTACTACTACTACTATTATTATTTCCACCACTACTTATTTATAATACCACCACGACTACATAAACATACTACTTCTTTATCCTGCTACTACTACTACTACTACTATTTCTACAATTTCCACCACTACTTTTTAATAATACCACTACCTATAGACATGCTACCTCCGTATCCTACTACTGCATACAACTGTACATGTAATGCTGCTATCACTACAACAACTAATACAACATACCGCTCATCCGACGGCGGCCTACGCGGAGCCATCTTCCTATTCCGCAGGCAGCAGAGATAGATGAGTCCAGCAATGATGAGGACGAGGATGATGAACAGGGGCACGGACAGACCAATCGCAAGAGGGATGTTGACAGCTGGACATATATTGAATATATGAATATCATTGAAATATAAAGATGATATTGCCAATAGGCGAGGGCGAATCAAATCAAATATTCTTGCAAACTATTCAAGGAGTCATTTGCTTATCTATTCGCAATCGTTACATGTATTCATACGATATGTCTTTTTTCTCGTAATTGTTTTTAATAATATTGAATATTCAACTTACAATCTTCTGGGAGTTTCCTGAAAGAAAGAAATTAAATCAAATGAACTATGCATAACAAAAAATGTAAGAAAATGACGAATATTACATTGAAATGAATTAAACTGATCATACTACTTTGGTACCAATAAATTGAACGCTTTATTTCATAATTTGTTAGCCTTTTGCATTTTTTATAGTCAAATACTTTTCACCGCTATTTTTACTTGTACGCCCATTGGAGTTTGTTTCGGCGGATAATTGAGACCTCTATTCTTTGGCGTTTTATATATTATGGTACTGTAAAGCTAATGTACATGTTTGCATTTATACATATATAACATCATAAAATAGTTGGTCAGAGTTTTTTCTTTGGACTGATATTCAATATATAAATAATTATCACAGGATCACAAGAAATAGTTTCCTTACCTTGTGACAGGTATGCCATTGTTCAGCTCACAGTACTCGTTGCTGGCTAATTTTCGTAACAGCTTGTATACATCGCACACACTTTGGCCCTTGGTGACTGAAACAAACAACAGCCGTGATACGTTTTGAATAGCACTGAGTTAGTGAGTGTGGTGCACGTGTCACGCTGCTTTTAGGAATATGTAAGCCATATGACGTCGAGAGACACTGTGAATTGGCTTCACAAATTGTACCTACATGGTGAGTGTGTGGGTATGGTTTTATTGCTCTTTTGCAATATTCCAGCAAGTATCATGGCGTGGGAGACCACAAATGTGCTTCACACATTGTGAAGTAGAGAATCGAACCCGGGTCTTCTCTTTGACGAGTGAAAGCTTGGCTACCCCACTGCCCTTACCAAAATGGGGAATCGAACGTAAGCCTATGAAGCTACCAGCAAATACCACCACAAACAGGTAAATATATGTTGGGTAATATTAATTTCTTTAACTCCCAACTTCCAAAAAGACACCATTGTTCATTAACTGTAATTTTATAAGGATATCATGATTGTGTTTGTCTCATTGACAATACTCAAAGTAAATTTATATTAATATTAATGACAGTTTTAACACATTTTACAAATAGAGCTTTGAATTCAATGACTTCTACTCACTTTCTATGTTGTTGTAGACGAGTTTAGTGATTGCGACGACGAGACCATCAATGGTGATCTTGCCGACCTCAGCCAGTTTCTCCAGCATCGCTGCCAATACGCCGTCAAAGTTGTCCGTCTTGGAGACGTCGACTCGAAGAGACACGGGCGCTATGACGCTGCCTTTGCTGAAATAGTAAAATGAATCAGTTAATCTAAACATATGTGGATAGATAGGACAGCACAACAGTAGGTAGCAGTTTTACAGTGAAAATGAGAGGAGGGTGGGCACAGCGAGAAACAGACTGAGAACCGAATTGGGCGACCGCTTCATCCACATCCGTACCATACCATCCCCATCAAATCATGTATAGGTGACTTTTGCAATCTCAGAAACACAATCGCATTGTTATTGTAGGTCAATCTTTTTTCATTTGCTATATATCTAGGCGTGTATTGAACATGATGTATGTTCAGTATGGTAATACATATTGTGAGTTCGACACAACCGGGGATTCGACACACCCGAGTTCCGTCCAACCGGATTCAATTGTACAGTTGCCGAAAGAACGTACCTCAGGCTTCCAACCAATGTGCTCACGTGTGTATCGGGGGACACAACACTTATGACAGAGTCAATCTGGAAATAAAGTTACAAAAATGAGTGCAAATCGTTTCGAGTTAAGATGGCTTTACTGTACAAACAAAAATAATTGATTTGAACTCAAATACAGATACCATTGAGCGTAAAAGGCGAAATAGAGACGAAAATGACCTGAATGGATTACTGAAAATCAGTTATGACGCAAGGTGTTCGCGAAAAGGGTAAGTGTGTCCTGCTTTATCTGTGGCACCAGTCACAATTTTCATTTAAAAAACTATTAGGTGTTTTGTTTATGCCTAACGCGGCATTCAGCACTATTCCTGTCATACGACGTCGATCAAGTCGTCAAGTCTGGACCAGACAATCTAGCGATAGACATCATGAGCTTCGATCTACGACGTGTAAACAATCCAGTCAGGATTAGGCAGTCCAGTGTTCAGTATTTTGTGCAATGATACACGTCGTTGTGGCACAAGACCAAGCTATCAAACAAAGTCACCAAGCACGAGTACCCGATCCATAAAAGTACGCGACAGTTAGTATTGCATTGCGCATCATTTTGACAAGCAACGTACGTACCCCGTTTCCGATGTCTTGTTGGAGCTTGAAGTAAGGAGCGATGGTCGTGTTGGCTAAGATGGTGTCCCTGTTGGCGTTCAGTGTGACAATCGTGTTGTATCCTTGTGTGGCTGGAACACATGACGAGTGAGTGAGCGAGTTTGATTTTACGCTTTTACGCAATATTCCAGCAATATCATGGCGGGGGACACCAGAAAGGGCCTTCACACATTGTACCCATGTCGGGAATTGGTCTTCGGCGTGACGAGCAAACGCTTTAACCACGAGGCTGCCTATGCATCACGACATGCATGTGTACAACGTGTCACATCACAGCGCTAAGACTATCGTAAATCTATGCTGGTGTGGGGTAGTTGTATATTCAGTTGATTGTTAATAATTGCTGCATATGGTTTACTTGAAGTATTAAATTTATTTGGTAAGTATGCCATATATAATCAATTTTTTACTTACAATTCCCTGGAAGCTTCCTGAAAAGAAAAGAAAATATATCAGGTTAAACGTTTCTATTAATATATACTTGAAATAATACCATAAATCATTTCATGGCTTCATGACAACGGATTTCAATGTTAAAAAAACAGTTCTTTACTATTGTCAAAGGCATGCATTTTTAACACGACCAATCCATCTTCATATGAATTACTTCAATATGTTTTACACTTGTATATTAATGACTGAGTATGGCTTTACGCCGCTTTTAGCAAAATTCCAGCAATATCAAGGCGGGGGACACCAGAATTGGGTTTCACACATAGTACCCATGTCGGGAATCGAACCCGGGTCTTCGGCGTGACGAGCGAACGCTTTAACCACTAGGCTAACCGAGCGCCCCGTATATTAAAGAACGTAAAAGCCGTTATGCACGCTTCGAGTACATCCGCTAGATAAATATAAAATAAAAATTAAAAATTAAGTCGATGCTTAAGAAAAGCATGAAACTAAATATTTATACGAAAAAGCAAGATGATTAATTCAAACTAAGGTCGTGTTCATTTACGTACGTTGCGACAGGAATGCCATTACTACCCAGTGCACAATGTTCGTCATTTGAAAGGCTGCGTATAAAGTGGTACACGTCACAGACACTTTGTCCCGCAGTGACTGAAACAAAAAACGATAATAATAATAATAATAATCATAATCATAATCATAATAATCATAATAATTGATTTGTAAAGCGCCTAATATCCATCGACAGTTGCTCACTGGCGCTGTGACAAAGTTAAAATGTAATGTCTATGTACATATGCCAACAATCAGGAGATCTATTGAAAAGCTGAAGTGAAGAAGTGGGTTTTGAGGAGAGACTTAAACGTTTCCTTAGAAGCAGAGTTTCTCAGATTCAAAGGCAAAGAGTTCCATAACTGTGGACTGCAAAAGGAGAAGGCACGGTCAGACATAGCAGAAGTAGACAGAGGCTGATACAGTAGAGTTCCACCAGAGGATCGGAGAGCACGCTCTGGAGAGTACAGGGGTATAAGATCTTTGAGATAGTCTGGATAGTCGCTATTGTTGAGGCAGTCGTGAGTGATGATACATATCTTATAGTTTTACAAAACCTTTATCAAAGAATTCTACCACATACGTAAACAACACGTTCTTGCAAACTCAATTAATCAATCAAACTTCTTTGGACATTTTTAATTGATAACCATGGATCAAACTTGGAAACATTAATATAGAAACTTGTTCTCACTTTCTTTGTTGCCGAAAGCGATTTTGCTGATGGGAACGGCGGTGCCATTGATATCGATCGAACCGATTTCCGCCAATTTCTCCAACGAAGCAGCCAGGAGGCCATCATAGTTGCTTGTTTTGGTCTTGTCGATATTCAGATACACATGAGCTTCAGTGCTACCCGTGCTGTAACCGAACACGCATAATTAGTTGGAACAACATTCAATGACTAACCCACACTAATGGCTTGCTTCTTCTATATTGCTAACCCCCCCCCCCCCCCCCCCCCCCCCCCTTACGTTCGTATTTAAGTCATGTTTGAACAAAATATAAAATACAAAATATAAAAAAAATATATTTAAAAAAACTTTTTTTTGTCTGGTCAGGGTTTGAATGTTGGTGATTGCGGCCTAAACGTATTTTACTCACACTGTCATATACATACGTTAATAAATTTGTTCCTCCGTTCATAGTGAATGAGGGAGATGTTTTAACGCATCTTTGGACAGTACATGGCGGCAGGTCACCTTGGTTTTCGAGGGAATACTCGAAGTGATGCGGATTGTAGTTTACCAGTTGCCCTGGATACCGCTTATGTGTCTACAGCAATTGAAACATTCTCAAAGGTTCACTAACGCTAATAAGATGTGTTATAACCATACCTTATTATTTACATATGTTCGTGTTAGAATCGACACTCATACACCCAGTCTATAATGTCAACTGAGCTGAAGTCAGACATACCTCAATGTTCCAACAACGCTCATTATATGAGCGGTTCCGGACACAGCTTTGATGATAGCGTCAATCTGAAACAATGTATTACAATCAGTACAGACAATAAACTTAATGCATCCATTTGAAAATGAATAAAATCGCAATAATATCCCACGAATGTGAACTCTGTTAAGGCACAACGAAAGGGCAAGGGCGTCAACTGGAGATGATGCTGGTTATTAGAACCAGTTCTAATCTTTCGAGAGTAGGAAATATAGTAGTGTTCATGTTATAAAGTTTTCCGATAAAGCCAACTTATTTTGAGGAACCCTCGGACTTTGATACATTGTTTTATGAACATTTAAAGGACAATACACCCTTGTCAATGGATATAGCAGAGGGCGGAACAATATGACTAAGAGACCGACGGACCATTTAATACCATTCGGTGGGGCGTTGGAGTGATGGGTGGATGTAAGTGGTGGTAAATGTTTCAGTCAGTGCTACTAACACTCAATATTCTTTCAGAACAAAATAGTCGAATTAATTTACTTTTATCACTCAACACACTCTCGTAAATAAAAGCGACAAGAACCATTTACATAATCATAAATTTATCCACTAAAAGCAGAGTCCATTGCACGATTACGACTACACCATAAGCATGTGCTTATCAATCACCACTAAAAGGTGATGGCAACAGGTGTTCGCGAAGAACATTAACCATGCCCAGTACAGGATTTCTTAAAATATTATTTAGGGCGGGCTAAGGACACACTAATATTTTCCAGTATTTTGGGAACAAGTTTGTTTTCTCAAATACAACAGCCATACACCCACCTCCTAGAATATATGAAACGGTTGGCCCCAAAGTGGTCTGCCGTTACAATCAAGTAACTTTATGTCATTGCCTTTCGCAAATTTCTCGAACATACCGCTTTTGCAATGTCCTCTTGCAGCTTGGTGTATGCAGCCGACGATGGGTTGTTAATCACGGCATTGTAGTTTACGTCCAGTATAATAATTGTGCTGTACCCTTGAACAGCTGAAATACACGGAAAATGTATAATTAGTTATCACTTTATTGGCACAGATGCTCTTTACCTTTGGCGAGGTCATAATAAACTTTCAAAGAACCATGGGATTATTGTTTAAGGCTAAGGGCACAATTACATGTACTTACAAACACACGGTGAGCTTGCTGATGCCCTCCCGAACCCAGTGCTACAGTCACACCTATAGCTGCCGGTCACGTCACGACACTCCTCTTGACTTCCGGTACAGACAGATGGGGTGGCTAAACACTCGTCGACGTTAGTCTCACAGTTGGTGCCGGTCCAGGCAGAGGTACACGTGCAGGATCCATTGACCGAGTTGCAGGACACTGAGTTCCCGGATATGCATGTGCATGCGTTTTCACAGTTTGTGCCATAGC